>NC_069003.1:17729531-17733205 GCF_001194135.2 Octopus bimaculoides
GCCCCAGGAGTCATCATCTCCAGCTGGCTATATGACACGATCTGTGTCCTTATATTTGCAAACAAGGGAATCTAGCACCCCCACTCAGCTCAAAACAATATCTGTGTATCACGATTTTTGGGTTATTTACCTTGTTCAAAAATATAAGGACACAGATTGTGTCGTATAGCCAGCTGGAGACAATGTCTCTTGGGGTAAAAATACAGCCTTCATTCGTCCTAAACCAGGACTGCCATATTATGTTGGCAAAAAATCTTTACCACAAGATATGAGGAGTTTAAGTCAAGGTAACCTAAACTAATAGGTATGTGTTCTGAGTGCTCCAATAGGTAATTCACCAAAATTCCAATTAGAACAACAGTTGGAGTTGTGGTTGTGTGAAAGTCTTGTTCAAAAAATCTGGCAGTTGGTGACTTACTTTTAGTCGGTAGGTATTGGTTAAAGTAGTGAGTAAGGCAAACAATTAGTCAAAGCAGGACTATGACATTTAAATTTATTTAATTCAGTCTAAAAATAGTAAAATAATACAAGACTGGAAAAGATAGTAGTGAAAGTCTGTAATAGCTGTTTCTGGGATATCCCAGCTATTCTAATCTATGCACAAGGCCTGAAAGGATGAAAGGCAAAATCAACCTGGGCGGGATTTGAACTCAGAACACAAAGACAGACGAAATACTGCTGAGCATTTCAGCTGGTGTGCTAATGTTTCTGCCAGCTTGCCACCTTAAGGGATATATGTCCCAGCTATTGTATCATCATGTCAATTAAAGACATTATAAACCAAGTATTCTGTCATTAGAGAAATGAAGCAATGTATGATAGACAGTGAAAGGAAAGCTCCTCATTTAATGATATTCATTACAGTTCATAATGTTTCATTATGTTCAGGGGGGAAGGAGGGTTTAATTAAATCCATTTGAATCAGTTCTTTCTCGGGTATATCCTTTGGTAAATCCTTAGGTGAATTCATTATCATAAGAGTGGTTTCTTTCACATTCTCACAGTGATATATTACTTAACCAACGGCCCCTCCCTCTTAAAGGATGTTTGTCTTGTGAGTTACTCAGTGATCCAGTCAGTGTTGAGGCCACATAAAAAGCATCCAGTCCACACTGTAAAGTGGTTGGCATTTGGAAGGACATCCAGCTGTTAAAAACCATGCCAAAACAGACACTGAAGCCTGGTGCAGCCTTCTGCCGAGCCAACTGCTGTCAAACCATCCAACCCATGCCAGCATGGAAAGCAGATGTTAAATGATGAGAAAGATGATGATGATGATATATATATATATACATATATATATACACACACACACACACACACACACACACACACACACACACACACACACACATATATATATATATATATATATATATCATCATCATCATCATCATCGTTTAACGTCCGCTTTCCATGCTAGCATGGGTTGGACGATTTGACTGAGGACTGGTGAAACCGGATGGCAACACCAGGCTCCAGTCTGATTTGGCAGAGTTTCTACAGCTGGATGCCCTTCCTAACGCCAACCACTCAGAGAGTGTAGTGGGTGCTTTTACGTGTCACCCGCACGAAAACGGCCATACATATATACATACATATATATATGTAATATGTATATATAAACAAATACACCCACACATACATACACACACAAATATATATACACATATATATATGTGTGTGTATGTATATATGCATATGTGTATGTATATACAGGGGTTGGACAAAATAATGGAAACGCTTACAATTTCAAACAAATATATTTTAATATGGGGTTGGACTCTGGAAGAAGTAATCCAAGGTATGGACTCATACAAAGTTTGAATTGTTTCCAAAGGAATTTTTGTCCATTCTTCAGCTAAAACAGTCTCCAGTTCTTGTAGTGATGGTGGTGGAGGATATCGACTCCTTACTTGTTTTTCTAAAATGCACCATAAATGTTCAATAATATTGAGATCTGGGGACTGTGGTGGCCAGATAAGATGTTCAACTTCACTAGAATGTTCCTCATGCCATTCAGTAACAACTTTAGCTGTGTGAATTGGTGCATTATCATCCTGAAAGATTGTGTTTCCCTCCGGAAACAGTTCCACAACAATAGGATGAATTAGATCAGATAAAATGCTTAGTCTTCACTATTAACTCTGCCAAGCAAGGAAACCATTGGGTCGGCAGATTTCCAAGATATAGCCCTCCCCACCAGATCATCTCAGATCCTCCTCCATGTTTAACAGTTGGAAGAAGGCAGTCTGGGTCAAATGCTTCTTTTGGCTTGTCTCTACGCGTAGACTCGGCCAGTGGTTGGAAATAAGGTAAAGGATGACTCATCCAAGAAAATAACATTCTTCCACTGCTCTAGGGACCAATCCTGTAGTTTTTTACTCCACTCTCAATGCTTTGCAACATTTGTTTTATGAAAGTAATGGTTTTCTGATTGCAGCCATCTCATGAAATCCATCTTTGTGCAGCTCCTGGCGAACAGTTTTTGTGGAAACCTGATTCCCAAAGTGGTCATTAAGCACTGCAGTAATTTTGGGAGCTGTACTTTTGTGATCCTTTCTATCAATTCATATAACAGTCCAACGGTCCCTATCTAAAAGTTTTGGTTTTCTTCCAGAGTTTTGTTTTGACGAGGAGGTTTTTCCCTCTTTCTCAAAGGCTGTCATTACTTTTGAGACAGTGCTTCTTAATACACCAAACATTTCGGCTATTTTCATTACGCTAGTGCTTGCCATACAAGCACCAACAATTTGACCTCTTTGAAAGTCTGATAGATTTGTCATTTTAATGAATTTTAATTACCTTTTTCTGATGATATCTGAAAAGAAACAGCAATTTTAACAAAACACATTAAGCAATACTAATAATAAATCAAAAAACATAAAAATAAACAAGCTTTTGACAGTTTTATAGATATTTCAAAGTTATGATGCTATAACGCTAGGTGTTTCCATTATTTTGTCCAACTCCTGTATGTGTGTGTGTGTGTGTGTGTGTATTTGTATATGTTATATATCATCATCATCATCATCATCATTTAACATCCGCTTTCCATGATGGCATGAGTTGGATGGTTTGACTGAGGACTGGTAAGCCAGGAGGCTGATCTGGCAAGGTTTCTACAGCTGGATGCCCTTCCTAACACCAACCACTCCAAATGTGTAGTGGGTGTCTTTTATGTGCCACTGGCACGGGAGCCAGTCAGGCAGCACTGGCATCAGCCCCGCTTGAATGGTGCTTTTTCCATGTCACCAGCACGGGTACCAGTCAGGCAGTACTGGCATTGGCCACGACAGGTCCTCTCAAGCACAGCATGTTGCCCAACGATTGAAGGGTACTCTTAAATGGGCTGGTTATGCGACACTGACATAGGCCTTAGCTATGATATCACTTGGCTTGCTGGGTCTTCTCGAGTACAGCATATCTCCAAAAGTCTTGGTTTCTTGTTATTGCCTCTGCGAGGCCCAACATTCGAAGGTCATGCTTCACCACCTCATCCCAGGTCTTCCTGGGTCTATTTCTTCCTCAGGTTCCCTCCACTGTTACGGTGTGACACTTCTTCACACAGCTGTCCTCATCCATATATAACACATGACCATACCAGTCATCTCTTTTGCATACCACATCTGATATATTTGTATATGTATATATATATATATATATATATATAT
>NC_069003.1:17735706-17736512 GCF_001194135.2 Octopus bimaculoides
TATTTATCATAGTCCTCCAGGCAATCACAGAGGAGTTCAAGACAGGTTTCCCCTGGGAGCTCCTCTATGCTGATGACCTTGCCCTAATTGCGGAGTCACTATCAGAACTAGAGAAGTTTCAGGTGTGGAAGCAAGGTCTAGAATTGAAGGGCCTTAGAGTCAACCTAGCTAAAACCAAAATCCTAATAAGTAGGAAGGTAGATAAAACACAAACCCCTTCAGGTAGATGGCCCTGCTCAGTATGTAGAAAAGGAGTAGGTAGTAACTCTATAAGATGTACGCACAGCTATAACAGCTATAACAGAAGACACTTGCCTAAGGTTCCTTGCCATGTGACAAAATCTGTAAAATCTCATGGTAAGCAACCTTTTTAACTGCACTTTCACACCTTAACCTGTGCGTATTGAATGGTATCAAATGGTATTTGGTATTGAGTCATAACAAAGTGGTTGCTTATTCAAATACAGCTAGGAAGTTGGATTTCATAAGGGAAGTTAGTTTATGTGTGTGTGTTTGTGTGGCCATTAAGGTTTGAGTGCATGTGAGTGAACGGTTAATTTGTGGGTGTTGGTTGGAGTAGACATGTAGAAAGAGGTGGCGTGTGAGACTTTTTAAAAAAATTATATTGGAGAAGGTGGAGAAGAATTTGGGTGTGTTTTAAATTGTATGTTGTACATATTTGCTGATGTATGAATAGGTGTGAATGTGTGTGTCTTCCATGTGAGAGCATGTGTGTATACATACATATATTCATGCATACACACACATTCATACATACATATACATACATATATATATATATATAT
>NC_069003.1:17738675-17742444 GCF_001194135.2 Octopus bimaculoides
CACACACACACACACACACACACACACACACACACGTACATATCTATGTATATACATATATACATACACATACACTATACACACTCACATACCGATACATACACTTATATATAAACTTAGTTTGATTGTTATGTAGGAATTTTGGTGAGACCATTTATGTTATTTACTGACTAATTATGGTGTTTGTTTACAAGTGATTTCCTATTTACTGTAGTTTAGTGTGTGTGTGTGTGTGTGTGTGTGTGTATGCATGCGCAGAATTTTATGTGCTTGTACAAGTTTGTATGTGTATGTGTGTGTGTGTGCAAGGCTCCTTCCGGTGAAGGAATTCACTTCCTAACAATGGTTCCGGGTTCAATCCTACAGCATTTTAACTTCAGAAACATGTCTTCTTGTATAGACCTCAGATAGACCAACAACTTGCAAGTGATGTTTAGCAAATAGAAACTGTGCAGGAGCCCTTTGTGTGTACATATTTACAATGTACCTATGCATATATATTTTCCAGTATTTCACATGTAAACATCGGCATGAAAATCGATAAAATTCTGCTCTGAAATCTTTGTTCTTTTATGTTTCCAAGTGAAAGTCAATTACCAAGATTCTTCTGTGCAAAATTTTCTCCACTACATTTCAAGATCAGAAGATTGATTTCATTAATTGGTTTTGATGAGACATAGGAGAATGTATATAGTTTTGTTTTATATGGACCTATGAATGTTCATGTGCACTTTATACCTTCACACACACATGCACACACACACACACACACACACATATATCTTTTATCTCTTACTTGTTTCAGTCATTAGACTATGGCCATGCTGGGGCAATGCCTTGGGGAATTTCCACATCAATGAAATGATCTTGGTACTTACTTTTTTCTTTTTTTGTAAACCTGGTACTTATTCGACTGGTCTCTTTGCCATGCTGCCAAGTAATGGGAATGTAAATACATCAACACCAGTTGTCAAGTGGTGAGGGTAGTGGGGGACAAACACTTACACAAAAAAACACACACACATATAGCTATGTCTATATGACAGGTTTCTTTCAGTTTCCATCTACCAAATCTACTCACAAGGCTTTGATTGGCCAGAGGGTATAATGGAAGACACTCGCCCATGGTACCACACAATGAGACTGAACCCAGAACCATGTGGTTGGGAAGCAAGCTTCTTACCCCACAGTCACTCCTATATATATATATATATATATATATATATACACACACATACATGTACACACACACACATATATATATATATATGTGTGTGTGTATAAACCTACAAAGTAAATGTATAAACATGTCAAACTTACCTATTTCTCTGCAGGCTGAAGAAAGATGATGAATAGCCTTAATTGATTTTTGACTCTTACTGGGGTCTCATCAGAAGTGTCTACACCACTTGAGCAAATCCCAGGCAAATAATTAACCAGTCTGTTTATATACACAACAAATCTAGTACATTCAGAGAACTGAGGCTACTAGTTTGCATACCATTACTTTTTAATGCTTTATTTAATATCAGCAGCAGCTATGTATGTATGTATGTATGTATTTATGTATGTACAAGTGTGTGTGTATGTGTGCGTGTGTATGTGTGTGTGTGTGTGTGTGTGTGTGTGTGTGTGTGTTTGAGTGTGTGTGTGTATAAAAATAAGAGTAAAAAACAACTCATAGCCACAATAAGTATCGTCTTATTGACTGACAAGGGAGGCAAGCTCTCTAAGCACCAAGCATAGCCAGATCACCAGTGATTTCACATTTACATTAATGTTCATCAGTGGCTCTTAGAGTTAAACTCAACTTGCCTTGTCAGCTTATAAGATCACAGTAGAAATCATACACTGATTTCATAAATGGTAAAGGTGAAAGTTATAAATAATAAGGGTGCCTTCTTAGCAATTTTTCAACTGAAATACTGGTGCAAATAGTGCCCTCAGTCACTTTAGTGACGTATATATATTTTTGCCTTTTGGTTGAAAAATTGCTAACAAACCACTCGTATTATTTATAACTTTCACCTTTACCATTTATGAAATCGACATATCTACAGTGATCTTATAAGCTGACGAGTTGAGTTTAACCCAAGGTGCTGGTAAGAGCCACTGACGAGTTTAATGTAAATGTGAAATCACTGATGATCTGGCTATGCCCGGTGCTTATGAAGCTTGCCTCCCTTGTCAGTAAATAAGATTGTGCTTATTGTGGCTAGCAATACTGGTGTTGAATAGTGCCCTCAGTCGCTTTAGTGTTGTATATATTTTTGCCTTTTGGTTGACAAAATACTAACAAGCCACCCTATATATATATATATATATATATATATATATATATCTGACACACAGCAGATGCCCAAATGCAAACCTGGAAGTATCAAGTCATGAAGAATGAAATATCCAATTGAACTGAAAGCTTATTTTACTTTATTTCAACAAAAAGCAACACAGTTAATCAAAGCATGCACCTAAATTATCAACACAATTTCGCCATTTTATTGTTAGCCTATTTATGCTGGCAGCAAAGAATTTTGGAGAGCAAGAGGTGATGAAATCACGAAAGGTTGTTTTTGCATTTTCTTTACATTTGAAGATTTTCCTTGCAAAAAGTTGTCTAATGCTTGGAAAATGTGATAGTCAGTTGGTGCAAGGTCTGGTGAATATAATGTATAACAGAGTACTTCCAAGTTCAATTCCTGTAACTTGAGTAGTGTTCTTTGTGCAACACATGGTCGAGCATTGTCTTGCAAGAGAATTGGCCTGTCTCTATTGACCAATCTCGGTTGTTTCATTGCAAGTTCACTCATCATTTCATCCAATTCATTGATGTATACATCTGCTGTAATTGACTTACTTGTCTCATGAAGCTATAGTGGATGACACCAGCACTGGATCACCAAACAGACACCATTAGCTTTTTTTGGTGAATATTCTTTTTGGGTTGTGTTTTGGCATTTCGTCTTTATCCAACCAGCCTGCAGCACACTTGCTATTGTTGAAAAGAATCCATTTTCCATCACACATAACAATACGTTTAAAAAATGGCTTGCTTTTATGCTGACAGCAAAGAACAGCAAGTTTCAAGATGATATGTCATTTGATGCTCGTTCAGTTCATGTGGTACTCACTTGTCCAGCTTCTTTACCTTGCCGATTTGTTTCAGATAGTCCAATACAGGTGGAATCGAAACCTCAAACCTTGCTGCTAACTCATGCGTAGATTGAGATGTATCTGCTTCTACTAATTTCCAGCTTATCATTATCCACCTTGGTCCCAAGTCTACCACGGGGCTGATTTTTAAGAGACCAGAACTTCTCAAACCATCAATGTACAGTGCATTCATTCACCACATCTTCCTCAAACACCTCACTGATGTTTCAAGCTGTCTGGGATGCATTGGTTCCATGACGGAACTCATATTCATAAACAACACAAATTTTTTATCTGACCATGGGTTCACAAAAATTGATTTACAAGAGAAAATTCACAATCTTATCAGAATTGGTTGTGAAAAGTGATGATGTAACTCTTCAGTGTTGTAAAACAAAGAACTGTCAGGATAAAACATTAGAGTTAACGACTGTCAAACTTGGTGCATAAGAAAATCAGACATTTTATTCTTAATGACCTAATGCATATAATACTACTGCTGGATAGCACAGGGTAAATCTGAAGGTGGAAAGCTTTATATTGTACTCTACTACACTCTTAACAGAATATACCATAAATAAATAAATAAATAAATATATATATATATATATATATA
>NC_069003.1:17742541-17749668 GCF_001194135.2 Octopus bimaculoides
ATATATATATATGTATGCATGTTTGTTTATGTATGTTTGTATGTATGTATATATGTATGTATGTAGTGAAGGTGCATAGCTAAGTGGTTAGGGTATTCAGCTGAAGATCTCAAAGTTGTGATCTTGATATCTAGCAGTGCATTGTGTCCTTGACTAAGATTCTCTATTTCACATTGCTCCTGTCCACTTAGCTGTATTTCAAAGGGTCAACCTTGTCATATTCTGTATCGTGCCAAATCTCACTGAGAACTATACTAAAGCTATGCACATCTGTGGAATATTCTGCCACTTGCACATTGATTTCACAAGCAGGGTGTTCTGTTGATTGGATCAATTAGAACTCTCATCATAAATGATGGAGTGCTAGTTATGTATGTATCAGTGGCATACAGTGATTTTGAGGTTGGTCATGCAATAAATACAAGGGTAAAGTGGAAAGATGTAATGTGACTAAATATGGTCTATTATTGCAGTCCACACACTTCTTCCATTGATGTTGCAGTTCTTGGAGCCCATTGATGAAGAAGCTTACATCCTGTTGACCAAAAAAGTTACCAACAGCAGATATGACGTCATCACTGCAATACTGGGTCCCAGCCATGTGTCTTTCATGTTAGTGAACAGATGATAGTCAGACGGGGCTAAATCAAGGGAATAGGAATAGTGATCAACTAGTTCAAAGCCACAGCCACACATAGCAGCCATTGAAACCAAGGACATGTGTGCTGGAGCATTGTCCTGTTGAAAGAAAACCCCTTTCATCAGTTTTGCTGGGCGTTTGGTAACTGCTTCAGCATGTTGGCATAGTACACTCCATTGATGATGTAGCCCTTTTGAAGATAGTCAATAAATACAATGCCTTTTGCATACCAAATAACTAAGGCCATCACCTTCCCTGCGGATGGTCTTCTTTTGACGGAGTTTCCAATGCATGAATTCTCTCTGGCTTAAAGTGATGAACCTTACACTCACCACAAGTTACGATATGTTGAGGCTAGATCTGCCTCACACAATTTCAGATTTTTGTATCATGTGACCAGCCTGGTGCACTTTTGATCAGGTGTCAGAAGAGCATGGCACCCATCAAGCATCATGCCCATCATGCCAAGTTCATTGTGCAGAATATTCTCAACTCTCACGGGATATGCTAATAACATTGGCTATTTGATTTATAATCAATCACTTGTTATCCATGTGGTGAACATGATCAATGTTTTCCTCAGTGGTGGCAGTTGTGGAACATCCAGACATTGGGTCATCTTCAAGACTCTCCCTTTCCCCACTAAATTCAACTGCCCACTTTTGCACTGTTGATAAAGCTGCAGCATCATCCTGTAAGGTAGCAACCATGTCAGCATAAACGTCCTTGGGGTCTAAAGTCTTTTTCTGAAGATACAGATAACACCACGATGCCAAATTTTATTTCTTTTTGAGAGACGT
The DNA here is from genome assembly GCF_001194135.2 of Octopus bimaculoides. Taxonomy (NCBI): domain Eukaryota; kingdom Metazoa; phylum Mollusca; class Cephalopoda; order Octopoda; family Octopodidae; genus Octopus; species Octopus bimaculoides. The sequence goes on from NC_069003.1 coordinate 17,743,982, forward strand.
TGCTACTAGTTACTTTTGAAGTCTTCTTTGAACAATTAGATGTCAGTTTACCTGAAAGGAAACAATGCAGTAATTAATAGGTAGAGCTGAGATGAAAGCATGCAAGATTTCTAGCATCACTCCTTCATAGTCAGCCTATGATCATTTCAGCCCACTCTCGCACCTATTGGTGAGCTGATTCATTTTTTATATTGTTTAAGAGAACCAAATTAGTTTTGTAACATGCCCATGATGGTCGCTGTTTTAATGCATTTAAAAGTCTTAAAGTAGCTGTACAAACAATTATTATTTACATACATCATCATCATCATCATCATTTAATGTCTGTTGTCCATGGGTTGGACAGTTTGACCAGTGCTGGTCTGATTTGGCATGGTTTTCTATAGCTGGATACCCTCTGTTTTCTACAGCTGTATACAGCCAACCACTCTGAGAGTGTAATGGGTGCTTTTTATGTGCCACCAGCATGGGTACCATTTGTGTGACACCAGTATCTGCCATGACTGCAATTTTGCTTAGCTCAGTGGATCTTCTACTCAAGCACAACATAATGCCAAAGGTCTCAGTCATTGCCTCCATGAGGCCCAACACTCAAAAGGAGCTCAGCCACTTTGCCTCAATGAGGCCCAATGCTTGAAAGGTGTTCTTTACGTGCCACCGGCAGGGGTGTGAGTTACGTGACACCAGCATCAGCCATGTCTACCTCATTTACAAATGAATTCAGTTCTTCGATCTTTCAGGGAAAATATATTCATTACATTATCATAGATATCTTCTGTTTTAATCAGTTGTTGAAGTAAATCTTTTTCAATTGACTAAGATTGACATAAGTTCAAAATATTTTAGAAAAGAAATATGCATGTGTGTGTGTGTGTGTGTGTGTATGTGTGTGTGTGAATTGAAAGTCAATTTGAATAAAATGGAGAATAATCTTAATAACTCAATGAAGCAACAAAAGATCCTGGTCAAAAAGGAGAAAATTCAACTTACGTGGGACAGACGAAAAAAGTCCAGCAATGTAACAAGGAACATTAGATACCAAAGGGAAAATAAATAATTTTGTCCCCTTGGCAAAACTTTGGTCCGGGATAGCAGAACTGATCTAACTGACAGAGAATTTTGAAAGGGCTTTTATTTTTAGTCTGAGGTCAAATGGTCAAATCCATTTGACCATGCAGTCAGTCTTTAGACTTTGGGACTAAATTACAAAGAACTGACAGAACATAGAGAGAGAGCTATTGTCAGATAGTGTGAGGTATTGACAGATCGAGAGAGGAGACCAAAGACAAGAACCTTCATCCATTTTTAACATTGCATGACTTCGAAGCTATTACTTTATCCAGATTACAAGTTCAGATTTATACCTGTAATTATTGGGGCATTGGGATATATAACACACTGCCCAAGTACAATCTTGAGAAATTAGGCTTCTCAAAACCAGAAAGAAGCTATTTTTAATAGGATAGGAAATGAGGTCAGAATAGAACTAACTCCTATAATCCAAGTAACGCTATGTTCATACTGCATCTGACTGTCTTCTTCAAAACAAATTAATGAGTTAGTTTCATTTTCACTGATTTTGAAGACTTTTTGATGTAGTTACATATAAATTACATTATTAGATTTATTTTTGATTCATATAAAAAATAAATGGTTATGCAATGCATGAGTTGCATAGCCGGAGTACATGCCACTGGTATGTATGTATGTGTGTATGTATGTATGTATGTATGTATGTATGTATGTATATGTCATTATTCAGTTTTATTTCAAGATTTCTTGCCAATAAAGAGAGATCCAGTTTCTAACCCAGGCTCCTTCATTGAACTTTCAATGACATCAACAGGATATTTTTGCATGCATGTATGTATATATGCAGTATTTGGAGTCAGTGTATGTACAGATTTGTATGTTTTGTTTTATGTATCTATTTCATGCATACAGTTGCATGTCTAGACATGTGCATATATACTTAAAGGATAAACTTCTGGAAAGTTTTACAGATTTTTACAGTTCCAGTGATGGCTTGGATCTGTAGTCTTTGAATCAACTTTCTTCTTTCTGGTTTTGAGAAGCCTAATTTCTCAAGATTGTACTTAGGCAGTGTGTTACATATCCCAATGCCCAAATAATTACAGGTGTAAATCTGAACTTGTAATCTGGATAGAGTAACTGTAGATATCTCAATAGTTCAGCATAAGTATTTCCTTTTTCGCTGATCTTTAGCTTTATGTTAACATCTGTTGGGCAGCTGATTTCCACAACTGTACACAGTTTGTCTTCTCTATCCCAAATCACTATGTCAGGTCTATTATGTTTACATTTTATTGAGGCTTTCACTGGGACATTCCACCTGTACACATTATCATGAGTTGTTATGGCTTCTACAATACTGTGGGTTCTTATTTCTTTGGCTTCTGGGTTATCTATCCAATGGATCTCATCATACAGAGTCTTAACTACATGTCTCATCGGAAGATAATACCATGATGACATCTTTGGACAACTACTTATGATGTGGGTGATATCTTCGGTGTTAACACCACAAAGTCTGCATCACTTATCACATTTTCCTGCTTTTCCCGTCTCTATCCGTTTTGGGCATCAGGTATTTGGTTGATATTTTCTGTTCTTGGGTTGCAAATGCATACCCTTCAAAGTGGGAGTTAGTAATCCTGTTGGTCCATGATAGACTGCTTTGATGATCAATGTTAGGGTTAGGGTTATCATCCCAGAGCTTTTTGCTAACATCCATGCATGATCTTCTGCTGATGTATGCTCATCCTTTCATCTGATTATACATTATGGTAGTCGTGCAACTTCTTTGGGCATGTATTTAAAGTTATCAGACATAGAATGCTGCTCAAGAAACTACTTTCCAAATCTCATGATGTCATCAACCTCATGTATTCAAATTGGTCAAAGGATGCACTTTGACACTTTGTGGTTAAAAGATGTTGTCGAAGGGATATGATAGGACATTCAAAGGCATTCTTGATCAATGTTAAGCCTCTGTACCCTTGCTTATGTTTTAGGTAGATGTTGTCTATGTCGCTGTTAATGTAGAAATTATGTGTGTTGGTTAGTATCTTCCAGGTTTTCACATCAATGGCTCAGATCTCATCAAATGTCCAATCAAGTAGCCCAAATGTTGGTATGAGTGGGCCACTGTTTTATTGAATGCAGAGAGTTCTGAGGTCCATACTTTTTTTATTCAGCTGTAATATTCTTTAGTGACACATGTTTTATTACAGGTGCCATCGTAAGATATGTTTTCATCCACCCCTAGGTACCTGTAACATTACTCATCAGTCACAGGAGAAACAGCTAGGTCATTGATGAAGATCCTGCTAGTCTGATTTACAGTTTTTCCTCTTTTCACAACCATATAGCAACATTTATCCTGACCAAACCCCAACCCCATATCCTTTGAGAATGTTGTAACTAGGTCAAGGCTCTTTTCTATCTCATGCATATTCTTTGCATAAAGTTTTAAGTCATCCACAAAGAGACAGTGTGTAATTTTGGTATTTCTGTTTCCTTGTGAACCAGTGAGATACCCTTCAGACTTCCTTAACATGAATGACAAGGGGTTTACAGAAAGTATAAACAGCATCACAGAGAGGCTGTCCCCTTGAAACATACCTCTGTGATGCTGTATTCTATCATCGATAATACAATCACTCCTTGTATTTAACTTCAAGACCATGGCCCATGATGAAGTCAGGTCAGCTATGGCTTTCATTGTATTATCACTTACTGGAACTTTAGCAAGTTGAAGGGCTTCTAGCATCCATGAGTGGGGGACAGAGTCAAAGGCTTTCTTCTAGTCCAGTCACATTGAAACTAGGTTCCTTCTATGCTGCCACACCTCTGACATTACAGATTTGTAATTACCTTCTTCACAGCTGCTTGTTCTGCTGTGATGGTGTTATTACTTTCACAATGGTCAGTAGAAGGTTAGCTTCTTGTACTAGTGCGTACGTGTGTGTGTGTGTGTGTGTGTGTGTGTGTGGCTGTCTGTCTGTCTGTGTCTGTCTGTGCATGTTGGTATCACCATCATTGTTTTAATGTCCCCTTTTCCATGCAGCATGGGGTGAAATGGAATTCATTCCAAGTGATTTTTCTACAGCCAGATATCATAATTGTTACTAAACCTCACCTGTTTCCAAGCAAAATAAACCAGCTATTGTCCAAGATAGACTATTCCCATTACATATGTTACTCCTCTAAATATGGAAACAGTTATTGATAAACTTCCTACTACATTCATTAACAATGAAGCAGTTCAAAGTTGTTTATATGGGGTAACTGTACATTAAGGAATTGAACAGACCATTTCCTGCAATTCAGACCATCTCATGGTCTTGGCAGACAAAATGGAAAACGTGTTGCCCCAGAGGATGGCAAGGGAGACGCATGGCCAGATATGTTCTTATGGAAGACTAGAAACAAACGATACCAGTTGTATGATGGTGTCACCTGTTTAACCATCATAGAATGTTAAGACAAGGAGACACAAAGCACAGATTCACTCACACACACACACACACACACACACACACACACACACACATACACACATGCAGATACACAGACATACACACACGTATACACACATGTACCATGAGCTTCTGTCAGAATCTGTCTACCAAATTCACTCACAAATGATTGGCCTATGGCAGTTGTCTTCGACTCCATTTCTGATTGCATATAAATCATGAGTTTATCATGCATGCAGACCCCAATTTCAGCCAATCAGAACTCATTGTCCATGTGTTAAGTTCCACAATTTTCTTTCAGTGATGGTATTATAAACAGACACTTTTAGCACAAAAAGCCAGTGGGAATTGAGACCCCATTTGTTACTCTCCCCAGAGAATTTCTCTCATATAGCTGTTTTCACAGCTCCATACTCAAACCAGCACAATTTTCCTAATAGCTGTTTTCCCATCTCTAACCCAGCTTGGAGATGGATGAAGAATCAACACAGCCATACTTTCATGAAGCCTTGTACAAAAATATAGCAATAAATGTTGTATACAAGCTGTCACCAAATCTTTGTCATGACCAATGCTATAGATCTGTTCAAGGCTAGAGTACAAAACACTTGCCCAACATGCCATACACTGGGACTGAACTGGAAAGCAAACTTCTTAACCACAAAGAGAAAACTGACAGAGAAAGTCCCATTGAAGAACATTGTACTCAATACTGACATACTGAGAGCATTGAAAGCTGGTGCACTAAAGATTATAATAAGAAAATATTGACAATAGTTTGTAAAATAATCATTGTATGCTTAAATATCCATATACAAATCTAAAAATAGTGTAGGAAATTTGAAATGGGTATATATAGTGTATTGGGAATGTACACCCTCACTCTATAAATACACATACATATATATATATCTGTGTGCGTATGTGTATAAATAGATAGATACATACATACATACATACATACTCTCATGCTCACACATATATTTTATATATATATACTCTTTACTTGTTTCAGTCAATTGACTGCGGCCATGCTGGAGCACCACCTTTAGTCGAGCAAATCAACCCTAGGACTTATTCTTTGGAAACCTAGTACTTATTCTATCGGTCTCATTTGCCGAACCGCTAAGTTACGGGGACGTAAACACACCAGCATCGGTTGTCAAACGATGTTGGGGGGGGGGG
>NC_069003.1:17751888-17752866 GCF_001194135.2 Octopus bimaculoides
TATATATATGCATCCCTACACACATTTTGCTAAGAAGATTACATCGGTTCTGAGAGATTTAGATTTTGATGAATGTTTTATTAATTGTGTGTGTTGGCATAAAAATTATACCATCGTACTAAAATATTTTGGTAAAACTAGAAATCTCTGTGAAATCTCCGGGTGAAATGAGAATTTGAAAAATGACTATTTAATTAAAAATGTCAATTAGATTGAGTCATCATTTAAAACTGGAAAAGCAAAAAAAAAAAAAGAACAACAATAATAACAATTTGATTAAAAATCTAATAGAGATGCAAGCATGGCTATGTAATTAAGAAGTGTACTTTCAAACTACACAGTTTGGGGTTCAGTTCCAGTATGTATCATTTTGGGCTAATGTCTACTGCTATAGCCTTGGTTCAAATAAACCCTTGTGAATATATTTGGTAGAAGGAAGCTGAAAGAAGCTTGTTATACACACACACACACACACACACACACACACACACACACACACACACAGCCATATATATCTATGTATGTGTGTATATATATATATGTTTGTATGTACATGTGTGTGTGTGTGTGTGTATATATATATATTCATACGTATATACATACATTCTTATATACACCTATATATATGTGCCCAGCGTCGCCTTTCTGGCACTTGTGCCTGTGGCATGTGTAAGGACTTTCGAGCGAGATCATTGCCAGTGCCCCTGGACTAGCTCTTGTGCAGGTGGCACATAAAATACACCATTTTGAGCGTGGCCGTTGCCAGTACCGTGTGAATGGCCTTTGTGCCGGTGGCACGTAAAAGCACCCACTACACTCTTGGAGTGGTTGGCGTTAGGAAGGGCTTCCAGCTGTAGAAACTCTGCCAAATCAGATTGGAGCCTGGTGTAGCCATCTGGTTTCACCAGTCCTCAGTCAAATCGTCCAACCCATGCTAGCATGGAAAGCGGATGTTAAACGATGATGATGATGATGATG
>NC_069003.1:17757866-17758879 GCF_001194135.2 Octopus bimaculoides
GGTTGGTGGGTACCTGGGTTCTTTTGATAGGGTTGTAGTTATGTCTGTAAGTTCTGTTACTGTTGTTGTCAGGAGTCGGAGTGGTGCGTGTTTGATGTTTTCTTTGTTGCTGGTGAGGTGTGTGAATTTTAGGTATTTTTTAAAGATATGGGTTGCTTGTAAGGTGTTCGTTTTTAAACAATGTTTCATAATTGGTGAACCAGGTGTTTTTATATATATATATATATATATATATATATATACACAGCTTGGGCATTGCAAGACTAGTAACCTAATGTTGAACTCTATATATATGTTTCAGAATGAAGTGTAAGTTGAGTACAAAGCAGTAATAAGAAAGAACGATGACAAAGGAATAAACATAATAAACCTGACATAGTGATTTGGGATAGAGAAGCTATAAGATGCAGTGGATTCATATCTGAGTGCCTGAATAACAACTTGTTGCTTCATCAGAACCTTGAATATGAAGTACAATTTATTTAGGAAAGAATTACAATTGTGCCTATTTTGGGAATGGCATCAACAATGAGAAAGTCAATAAAGATGTGTGTAGGAAAAATGTATGGGCAAAAGGTAATTAGATGTATTAATGGAAATATATGTACAGGGGTTGGACAAAATAATGGAAACACCTAGCATCATAACATCATAATCTTGAAATAGCCATAAAACCAGCTTGTTTATTTTTATGTTTTTGATTTATTCTTAGTGTTGCTTAATATGTTTTGCTAAAACTGCTGTTTCTTTTCAGATACCATCAGAAAAAGGTAATTAAAATTCATTAAAATGACAGATCTATCAGACTTTCAAAGAAGTCAAATTGTTGGTGCTCGTATAGTAGGTGCTAGTGTAATGAAAACAGTCGAAATGTTTGGTGTATCAAGAAGTACTGTCTCGAAAGTAATGACAGCCTTTGAGAACCCAGTTTTCATAAAAACTATTCACTGGGAGCTGCACAAAGCCGGATTTCAGGGGAGGGCTACAATCAGAAAACCACTACTTTCAAAACA
>NC_069003.1:17759371-17766806 GCF_001194135.2 Octopus bimaculoides
TAATGCACCAATTCACACAGCTAAAGTTGTTACTGAATGGCACGAGGAACATTCTAGTAAAGTTGAACATCTTATCTGGCCACCACAGTCCCCAGATCTCAATATTATTGAACATTTATGGTGTATTTTAGAAAAACAAGTAAGGAGTCAATATCTTCCACCATCATCACTACAAGAACTGTAGACTGTTTTAGCTGAAGAATGGACAAAAATTCCTTTGGAAACAATTCAAACTTTGTACAAGTCCATACCTAATAGAATTCAAGCTGCAATTACTGCCAAAGGCGGTCCTACCCCATATTAAAATAAATTTGTTTGAAATTTTAAGGTGTTTCCATTATTTTGTCCAACCCCTGTATATATATATGTACGGACACACTCTGAGGTAACTGCAGATACAGAAAGACACACATGCAAAACAAAACTTGCAGACATACACAGAGATGCACAGACACTGGGACATATGTATATATGTATGTATGGACCCCCCACACACACACACACACATATACACACATGCACATAGACAGATATATATACATATACATATACATACCCATACATAGACACATACATACATACATGCATACATACATACATACATACATACATACATATAATATATATTCTCAAACATTTCCATTTATGTATATTTCCGCTTTTTCATATATTTTACATGCATCTATGCAAGAATGTGGGAATGGAAATATGGACTCCTGATTCCCCTACTTTTATTCATTTATTTATCTCTCTATATTTTCTCTATATGCATATGTGTGTGTTTTTTTTTTGGGGGGGGGGTATGTATGAGTGTGTGTCTCTGTACCTGCATGTTTATACATGCATATGTCTTACATTTAACAAAATGCAATGTGTATCCCATTGGTCATACTAAGGAAAGAAGAGTAGAACAACAAACGGAGTGAGAGTGGACGACAAACATAGATGTTAAAGCAGCCGAACAGTATTCAGATATTTTGCTCTAAAGATGCTGATATAATGAAAATAAAACTGCAAATTTTTATCATAAACTGTATTTACTTTATCAGTTTCACACACACACACACACAAATATATATATATGAAATTAAATTTTAAACACTTTTGTTTTCAAAATATTATCATTCACATAACCTATATATAAATGTTACGTGAACAATAATATATATATTTTACTGAACCCACATTTGTTGTTCATGACCTTCAAACTTTGAGCCTCACAGAAGCAATGACTAGTGACTGAGACCTTTGGTAATGTGCTGTGCTTGAGAGAACCCATCAAGCCAAGTTCACCCATGCAGGTGGCATGTAAAGAACACCTTTTGAGCATTGGGCCTCATGGAGGCAAAGTAGCTGAGTTCCTTTCGAATGTTGGGCCTCACGGAAGCAATGCCTGAGACCTTTGGCATTATGTCATGCTTGAGAAGAAGACACGTCAAGCTGAGGAAAATCAGAGTTGTGGCAGATACCGGTGTAGTAATGTCAAACAGCCATATTGATGTGGTAATGAACATTACTTCTCAGTATAGTTACTACTTTCATATCTAATAGAGATTTTCTAACTAACTTTTGCTTGTTGCAAGATCAGTGACTGATTGTTACTTGGTTTTCTATATATTGCAAGCTGGAGTGAATTCCTGCTATCTCTACTGAATTCTAGGTCTGAAATTCTGAGGGTGACTCTATAAATCACAGCCCTTGAGAGGCAGGATCCTCTTAGTGGATAGTTGGTGGGGTTCAAGAGTTACATGTTGGGTTGTGGGTTAGAGGTTGTGTAGGTGTGTGCTTGCATCTGTTTTAACTTTGCTGTTAGAAGTGATGTTGTCTAAGCAAGAGTAACTGCTGCTACTTTGACATGAGAAGCTAAAATAACTATGGTATTTGTCCAGAGATAATATCTTTTATGAATATATGTGTTTAATAGCACAAATATATCAGGAGCAGATGAAAATTGTTCAGCAGCATTGGTGGAATAGCTAAGCACATATTTCTGCTTTTTGGGGTTTTGTCAGTAGCAAGTATCCATTGGCAACTGTATACTAAGACAAAATCTAACTTCAATGACAAAGGAAAACAGTGAAAAAGTCATAGATGTTGCAATTAACTGACCAGTTGACAGTATGTGCCAAAGAAGCAGTATTAAATTAAAATTGTCATCTATGTATCATACTTAATGTAAATACATCATGGAAAGCTATTGGCAGAATCAAAAAAAAAAAGTATTCCACCCAATGAGGGATAAATAGCATTTAATATGAAGAGGATTGAAATTCAAGCTACTTTTAGTTTCATGTGTGAAAATACAATAATCTGTCAAGCTTGTATAGCATGCTGAGTGTTTCCAAGCAATCTTCCAGACTCAAATGTAGAACATGGCTGGTCTTTGAAAAAAAAAACATGAAAGGACAATGGTGTTTGAAAAAAATGAGAAAGGATGCTGGTCTTTGAGAAAACAGGAGAAAGGATGAGAGACAGGTAAAAGAAAAAAGTAGAATGAGAAAAAAGAAAAATAAGAAAATTAAGAGCTGTGTCCTCTTGGTTCATTCAATTCAGAATTAATGTTTGATGTAAATTAATTCAACAGGGAAAAGGTCAGATTGTGAGGTTGCATGCTTAATCTGTATGCATAAAAGTCTAGAAATTGGTTGCTTTTATGTTAGATCCAAAAATATATATCAACAGACAAAGAGAAAAATGGTAGTAGAATCATTGCTTGATTCTATTGTTTTCCAAAGCAAAAAGAAGTCTTTTATTGATTCCAGTTTGCTGGTTTGCAGTCATGCCACACTGCTTTCCTTTTAGCAAGGAGTCGGGGTGAGTTTTACTCTTTTTCATGGCTGTTGAGAAGAAAGTTATGTGATTTACGGTCAAAAGGTCTGAAGAGGCTGAACTTTTCTTCTCAGATCAAGCCATCATCAACTTCTCCGAGTACTCAGTAAGTAAAATGAGGATAACGGTGGAGAGGGGGATACTGCCCTCTAGTGAATTTTATATGAGATGATGAGACTAAATGAACTGACGTTAACCACACAGATATGACAAAAACAGGAAGGCACTTGTTCTCTCTCTCTCTCTCTCACACACACACACATTATCCAAATAATAACATAAAGAAATGCTTTAACACATTTTTAATGATTAGTTAGAATTGTTTCTATACCCACTCTGCTTACAACACCAGTTTTACTGTCGTAAAACCAGGATTTTCTACACCTGAAGAATTTCGATATTGTCTGGAATCTGACATTGTTGGTAGCCTAGGGCTCAGGTAGGATGCTTCACTGGAAATACCCTTTCATTATTCCCTACAACAACCTTTATATATATATATATATACACACACACAAAGTATGGGAGTTTAGTTCACAGGTGATCTAAACGATTAGGTACACTAGGTAAGTGCTGTAACGGATTACTAGGGCTCCAAGGTTATAGCTGAGATGGTAGTTATGGGGCCTTTGCAGATTTCTGATGCAGCAGATATGTAATTGTTAAAGAGGACAACAAACATTAAGGCAAGGCAAACATCTCAAGCCATATACAATATTATTATTGGAAAAAATTCAAAGTCTTACAGCTGTTTCTTTTGAAGCACAGAAAACTGCCAGGAGTCTTGGTCCCTTGTCATCCCTTCTGTGAGTCCCAACGTTTGTAGATCCTTTCTCACCACTTTGTCCCACATCTTCGTGAGTTTACCCCTACCACATGTTCCCTCTATAATTAAAGATTTTCAAGTGCCAAAATACACAAACTCACTACTGACCTTCACACTGATAAAATGTCTAAAAGGAAAAAAAAACTACTTTAATTATTCCTAAAAAAAAGGTTAACAAACACAACAAAACAAAACAAAACAAAAACATATCACTATGTACTATTTTTAGTTCAAGAAAAATTCCTTAACAAAAAATTCCTGAGCAAAAGCATCAGTTTCTACTATATTTACCATCCAGAAACGTATTAATTTAAGAACAAGCAGAAGAAAGTTCCATTCACCTTAGCTTATTGACAGAATAATTGCTAACACAATGTTTTAGGATCTCATCGCAAAACAGAGTTGTTCCAGTCTTAGGAAAATGGAGATAATTCTATTCAAAGTTCTTACTCCTTCTCCTCTTCTTCTTTTTCTTCTTTTTCTCTTCCTTCTTCTCCTCCATTTCTGCCATCATACCACCTTTTCCTTCTTCCTCCACCACTGCTGTCACTGCTACCACCACCACCACCACATCTCCTCTTCTTCCCATGGAAGTTCAACTAGCTAATCCCGTGTCTAGCCAAAATTTTTCCCACTATGTTACTTTCTTTGTGTTCCATGACCAGTGACACCTAATCAGAAAGGTCAAATTTCTTGCAGTATATGGTAGAAAATTGGTAGAACTATTAGAACATCAGATAACCTACTTTGTACTATTAGTATTACAATTCATTTCTTTGCATTCTGAGTTCATACTCAGCCAAGGTTTTCTTTACACATCATCTTTTTCTGGCTATCTTTTACTTCAGTCATTAGACTGCAGCCATGCTAGAGCACTGCCCTGAAGAATTTTTAGTCAGATGGTCAACCCCAGTACTATTTCATTTTTAAGCCTGGTACTTAGTCTATTGGTCTCTGTTGCTGAACCGCTAATTTACAGGGATATAAAAACACCAACACCAGTTATAAAGCAGTGGTGGGGGACAAACATTGATGCAAAGACATGCACATAAAAATACACACACACACACACACACACACACACATATATATATATATATATATATATATATATATATATATATATGATGGGCTTTTTTCGGTTTCCATCCAACAGATTCACTCACAAGGCTTTGGCCCACCTGGAGCTATAGTAGAGGATACTTGCCCGAGGTGATTTCTCATATATTCTTTCTTAGGTGGTAAAGATTTGTCCTTTAAAAATGTGTCCATAAAAACTTTCTCCACTTCAAGGATAATCCATCATAAGTACTCCTAAATGAAAAGAATAATAGAGTATATAATAAGCAGAAAAAAAAGGGATTAAACTATCCAGGAAGATACCAATAAAGCATTAGGAACGAATATATGAAAAATCTTATTGATGAGACCAACTCACTTATTCATTGTATGAGTTGGTGTGCATACTACTTCGACAAGAAGAATGATTGTGATGGTCAATTTAATAATGATCTAAATAGTATTAAACAAATATTTATGTCCTGAAGAATTCCATCTTATAACTTACTATTGGCTGATTTCAAAGATGAACTTTTGGAATATTGTTATGTGTTCATGTACTCGAGATATTTTCTTAGTTCACTTTGAATTTAACTAATTTTGGATCACTTTGAAAATGTTGTGTTAACATGTATTTTCAGATATATTAATTTGAATGATATTTTCTGTATCTAAATATGTTGATACAACAAACGGTTGTTGGCATTGTATGGTGAACTCAACAACTAAAGGAGAAAACATTTTTATGCTGGTCTTTGGAACATAAATTGACAGGGAATTTTGATGGGAGATTTTAATTTAGATCAGTTTAAAACATGAAGTTTATATCTTAGAACCAGGGGCAGTCTTGGGTGGGTTAGTATCAAAAGGGTTAACTGACATCCAGTTTCACATCACCTGGCACCTTCAGTTCTTTTAGTGAAGTCCACTCTGTTGCATGCACCCAGGCCAAGACTCCAGTTTGTGGATACCTTCCTCCTTCTGTTCCTCTCACTGCTGATTTGATGCCTACATTTTCACAGATACGAAAGCAATCAATATCATGTGGGATGAAGGGGGCCAGCTGGTAGAATTGTTAACATGCCAGACAAAATACTTAGCAGCGTTTTGTCTGTCTTTATGTTCTGAGTTCAGACACTGCCAGGGTGGACTTTGCCATTCATCCTTTTGGGCTCAATAGAATAAGTACCAGTGGAGCACTGGGGTCAATGCAATTGACACCCAAAATTGCTGGCCTTGGGCCAAAATTTGAAACCGATATTATGTGGGATGTTGCATTGTGTCAATTGAATATTCATACACAGACTTTTATATCTGTTATCTTTTGCTTGTTTCTGTCACAGGACTACCTGGAAGGTTTAGTTGAACAAGTTGACCCCAGTACTCATTGCTTTTTTTTAAACCTGATACTTATTTCATCAAACTCTTTTTGCTAAATTACTAAGTTATAGGGACATAAACAAATGAACACCAGTTGTCAAGTGGTGGTGTCAGACAAACACAAACATAAAGACACACACACACACACGTTTGTATATATACAGGACAGGTTTCTTTTAGTTTCTAGCTATTGAATCCACTCACAAGGGTTTGGTTGGCCTGGAGCTATAGTAGAAAACGCTTTTCCGAGGTGCTAAGCAGTGGGGCTGAACCTGAAACCATGTAGTTGGGAAGTAAGCTTCTTACCAAAAGGCCTTGCCTTCACCTAAATAAACAGTTGAATATAAACAGATGTTAGGAATTACTCAAGGCATATCTATTCCATTAATCATTTGGTTAGCTAAATTATGTTTCAAAAAAATTCAAAATATTCCTAATTTCTCTAATTACATAAATTCTATGATTACATGGTGTCATCATCATCCTCATCATCATTTAACATCAGTCTTCCATGATGGCAAGTGTTAGACGATTTGACTGGAACTGATAAGCTGGACAGCTGCACTAGGCTCCAGTCTGTTTTGGCTTGGTTTCTACCGTTGGATGCCTTTCCTAATGCTAACCACTCCACAGAGTGTGCTAAGTGGCTTTTATGTGTCACTAGCATGGCTGCCTTTAACATGTTACTGGCACAGGTGCCCACTACATGGTTGCTTTTTATGCCACCAGCACAGGTGACTTTTACATATCACTGGTATGGATGCCTCACATGTGTCACTGACACAGGTAGCTTTCACTTGTCATTGGCACTGGCCACAACCACAACTTCACTTAGTTTGATGTGCCTTCTCGGGCACAGCAAATCACCAAAGTCTCAGTAAACAAATCGCCAAAAGTCTCAGCGTATACAAAGATATTCAAAATTATTCTGGATGCTTTTATATGAGACTAAATTTATTGTAATAAATAAGCAATGGAAGGCAGTGAGCTAGCAGATATGTTAGCATGCCAGGCGAAATACTTAGCAGCATTTCGTCTGTCTTTATGTTCTGAGTTCAAATTCTACCGAGGTCGACTTTGCGTTTTATCCTCTCAGGGTCGATAAATTAAGTACCAGTTGAATACTCAGGTCGATCTAATCGACTGGCCCCCACCTCCACAAAAAATTTCAGGCCTTGTGCCTAGAGCAGAAAAGAATAAATAAGCACTGAATCTGTCAGCACACATATGCACACATGTGCACACACACACACACGCGCGCACACACACACACACACACACGCGCACACACACACACACACACACACACATTACAAATTTTGTCATTATCCCCTCATGTCC
>NC_069003.1:17767118-17771536 GCF_001194135.2 Octopus bimaculoides
GAAAAATGTTTCATGGCATTCAACAGACATCTTATTAATGGTAATTTATTAAGCATTTCCTAATTCTGCATTTCAATGGAAATTGTCTTGATTTGCTAAAACTTTTTATTTCAATCCATTGTTTTAATTCCCCAGCATTTCAGGCTGATTAGACGACTTCGGAATCTCCTGCAACTCTCCTGGATGGTCTCCTTGTTTAAGTTGGTGAATGCTACCATAATCCTTGCCTTCAGTTCATCTTTGGTGTTACAAAGAGTTTTGTTGATCTCTTGCTCAACTGCACCCCGCACATAATAGTCAAGGGGGTTGCAGTCTGGGGAGCTAGGTGGCCAGATGTTAGGGGTGATGTAGTTGCAGAAATTATCTGACAACCATGACTGGGATTTCTTGCATGTGTGACATGGTGCAGAGTCGTGTTGCCAGACATAAAGTCTTCCAGCAGCCACCCTCTTGACCCAGGGCAGACCTACCTCCTCCAGGCACCTGATGTAAGCCTCCATGTTGATTCTGAAGCCATGTGGGAAGATGAATGAAGGTATAACATCATCATCACTAGTGATCATTCCAAATACCATGATATTGACAGGATGTTTGATACTTATCACTCTCAGTTTTGGGGACACAGCAAGCCAATGGTTGTTCTGTGTGTTCATTATCTGTTTGTATTGGAATGCTAAGCAGTACAGCATGTCATTTCCAAATTTCTCGCAGAGTGAATTGTGTCATGGTGCTGTTTTTCTCACAGACAGTGCCCAACTGACCCTACTATTCTGTGTAGTCGAAAAAATCAAAAACAAACAATGCACATGCATGAAATTAAAGGTATAAAATGGTGACAATTTACCCATCGCACCCTGTATTATTATTTGATAGTAGATAATCAAATGAATGGTTTATATGAATAATAAAACAAATGGTAGCTTACTGATAAAGGACGGTCACTTTCGCAGTCATCATTATTATCTGCTGAATGAGAGATGAAAGATGGATGATGCAAAAGTTTTTATTAATCAATACAATTGATTTGACACATCTTGCATCGATCTCTCATGGGTGGGATACTTAACAACTGGCTCAAGAGATTCTGAAGGTGCAGATGTGTCCCTTCAGGTGATAAACAGATACAATTCATTAAAATAACAGTTCTGCAATGTATCTTCTCAGTTCTTGTGAAGAAAAGCAATAGTTTAAAGAATATAGCATCATTTATATAGAGGATCAATAATTAAATAACAGATGCAAAAAAGAAACCAACATGCGTAGGAGTGGCTGTGTGGTAAGTAGCATGCTTACGATCCACATGGTTCCGGGTTCAGTTCCACTGCGTGGCACCTTGGGCAAGTGTCTTCGACTATGGCCTTGGGCTGACCAAAGCCTTGTGAGTGGATTTGATAGACAGAAACTGAAAGAAGCCCGTCATATATATGTATATATGTGTGTGTGTGTGTGTGTGTGTGTGTGTGTGTGTGTGTGTGTGTGTGTGTGTGTGTGTGTGTGTGTGTGTGTATGTGTATGTGTCTGTGTTTGTCCCCCCAACATCACTTGACAACCGATGCTGGTGTGTTTATGTCCCCGTAACTTAGCGGTTCGGTAAAAGAGACTGATAGAATAAGTACTAGGCTTATAAAGAATAAGTCCTGGAGTCGATTAGCTCGACTAAAAAAGGCAGTGCTCCAGCATGGCCACAGTCAAATGACTGAAATAAGTAAAAGAGTAAAAAAGAGTATGCAATACTGCAAAAAATGCATTAAATATGTAAAATGATCAATAAGTATCCAGACTGTTGCCATAGTAATGAAGCTAAAACACACAGAATGAAGTCACTTGGCTCAGATTGACCTTGAACTCTGCTGTGTATGTGCACTAAGTTTTAACGTTCTAGCTCACTTTCCCTGTTTACAGCAGTGCTTGGAAGGAAAGTGTGTAGCATGTGATCATCGCATTAATCATAACAGAGAAAGTTGAGCAGAGAATCTGCATCAAATTTTGCCAAACTTGGCGAGACCTGCTCAAAGGCCTATGCAAAGTTTACAAAAGGTTTTCATTGTTCTCAACACAATCAAGATCTTGTGCAACTGAAACCCGAGTGTCGTTTTGGTCAGCTGAAAGCAGTTTTGACACAAACTCGTCAGACACACGTCTCATACCCAAATCTTTAGTGATAATGAACTGAACTGAACTGTAACTAATCTGCACATCCTCTGATAACTCACAGATGGTGATTTGATAATTTCCCCTTACAGCTGCAATGTTTTTCTCAGTTCTTCTGGTTGTGTGTCTCCCAGAACATTCGTGTGCGGCTCATACACTCTACTCTATACACTTTCTTGCAACTTTGTGTAAGCCTGTGAGCAAGTATCGCCATGACAACTTTCTCTGTCATGGTCAATGCGACAATCACATGCTACACACCATCCTTCCAAGCACTGCTGTAAACAGCAGAAGTGAGCTAGAACATTAAAATTTAGTGCACATGCACAACAGAGTTCAAGGTCAATCTGTGCCATGTGGCTTTACTCTGTGTGCTTTAGCTTCATTACTGGCAACAGTCTGGATACTTATTGATCAGACCTCATAGAACTGTTAATGGATATGGATGTATAAATGCTCTCACATAGCTTGTATAATGCACATGCACTCGCTCATACAAAGAGTTGCAAAGATGTAAGCATACATACATGTGTGGGTTGGTGCACATACGTTCACATAGTGAGTTAAATAGCTACCCGGTGTTTATAAGAATGTGGAGGTTGAAGCCAAATTTAATTTATCCATACTTTAAGGTGGATTATGCTAACAGTTACTCAAAGTCATTCCCACTGCATTGTGCGAAAGTGCATTTATATGCATGTAGACATCTTGGAAGTCTTTCAGAAATTCTATTCCTGATCTTCTCATCGATCTACAGGATAAACAAGGATTCCTTGGAGTAGAGTCGGCATCTCATGGAAAAGATATTATATGGTTTAGCATGCCTAACTATGGACCAAGTTATGTTATATTTAATTTTATCTTCCTTAAGTTGCCACACAAAATTGACCAAAGATGTTGAATGACTCTTATTGATTTTCTTGAAGCTGGAGACATGGTTGCGATAATGATTATTGAATGAATCAGTCGTTGTTCCAATGTAAACATACAGCCCTCCCCTTGTGTGCATGGTACATTTATATATAAGAATTGCACTCATACAGAGTTTCATCAATGGGCATTTTGATTTCTCTCTGCATGATCATTTATATTTAATTGTATATATGTCAGTTCTGACTTCATTTTCCATATGCTGCTCTAAATTAATAGAATTAGCATAAGATATCAGTTAGATTTAGGGAATCATTTGTCTAAAGCAGCAAAAATTTCCTAGTGGTCTTGGTTGAAATATGTGGACCAAAGATTGGGTTGTGCCAGAGGACATCATGGTTCCTATATTTGTTGTTTAGCTTATTTATTCTTGTGTTGTACAAGACTGGAACAATCTATTGTGTTATGAGCAGTAAAATTATTGTGTCGTGTGTGTCTATGAGTTTTATTGCCTTGACCAATTCTTCCTGGCTGGTATTCTCAATCTGAGTCAGTTCACATACCATAACATTGTGTTGGTGTGCAGTGTGTATTATTACTGGAGGAATTGACAGGGTTATGTATACTTGTGTCTTATATGTAATAAATTTTCTCACAGTATCTAGAAGGTGCATCCAGTGCAAGCTATGGACACATAAGAGGTGCAGCAGTATCACTGGAAGATTAATGGAGAAAGCAGTTTTTACATGTGGCAGATGTGCAGGTACATTAAACACCAGGAATGTACAAAAAAATGGACCCCCCTCAAATGTCAGAGGGGATCCTTAGAAGTAGTAAACAGTTTCTGTTACTTAGGTGACCAAGTTAGTAGAGGGGGAGGTTGTTCTAAAAGCATAGCTGCTAGAATAAGAATAGGCTGGGCAAAGATTAGAGAGCTACTTCATCTGTTAGTAATGAAGGGTCTTTTCCTCAGAGGGAAAGGTAGATTGTATGATGTCAGTGTATGAACAGCTATGCTACATGGCAGTGAGACATGGTTTGTGACTACCTGAGGATATGTGAAGGCTTGAAAGAAGTGAAGCTAGTATGTTCCAATGGATGGGTAATGCCAGTGTGCATACACACACACACACACACTTCATTTTTGTATCAGATCTGCAAAATTCCTTATGTGAATTCATGTGTTGAAATAAATTTTGTTATGTCTGGGGAGAGTCATTGTGCCTTAATATAGCACACTCAATAGTTCAATTTTTCACTCATTTATTTATTTATTCCAGAAAGCTTTTTTTGTTGCTGCATTTGCAACACTGGGATAAATAAATAAATAAATAAATAAATAAATGAGTGGAAATTGAACCAGTGAGTGTGTTATGCTAAGGCACAATGCCTCTCCC
>NC_069003.1:17772101-17774570 GCF_001194135.2 Octopus bimaculoides
ATATATATATATATATATATATACACACACACATATAGTCCACAAATGAGATCTGGAGATTCTCTGTACAGATGACAGTAGTGCTCAAAAGATTCAAACTTAGATTCTGATGCGTTTACAGGGAATCGATTCTGCAAGGTAAAGAAAGGCTATAAGACGGATCAAGTTGAGTGGGTATAAAGGTAATTATGCAGATAAACAAATTAGACACATTAAATATCTATAAATACAAAAGAGAGATTCTGTCTGTTTGTCCCATGAAGTGAAAGTAAATGGTTCAAGGGAGTCAACACTAATTGTGCACAAACCTATGACGAACTGCGTTGAGGCAAATATTCTCACTGGTTGTGGTAAAAGTGACACCATCTTCATTCCTCGCATACCAGTTATACCATCTCCCGTTCAGATTTTGCCGTGAGCATTAATAAAAGTCAGGGCCAAACACTAAAAGTCGCTGGATTGCAACTTGAAGAACAAACAGAAATTGATATATGAAATCCATCTTTTTTCTACTTCAATTGTTACATGTTTTTCTCTTATATAAAACACACATACATGACGAGTTAACCTAAATCTGACTGACAGGACACAGCATTTGTAATTTCATTGGACTATTACTTACTCTTGCTTTGCCTTCCGTTCTTGTAATATAGCTTTAGAATTTCAGCACTAACATAGACAGGACACAGCATTTGTAATTTCATTTCACTATTACTTACTGATATTCCTAATCCCCCAAAAATGTCTACTAAAAAGAAAAGACTGTCAAAAAACGAACACCAAACAAACGCACGACAATGTACAATGCTTTTTCTAAATGAACAGTGATGTTCCGCTTGACCTGCAGCCTCTTCAGTGCCACTGCAGTCAACTGGATTTCATAAAGTTATTCTTCTATAAGATATACCCATTTTTGTAGCTTCTTGGCCCAAGAAACAGTAAAAGTAATTACCCGATCAACAACAAATATTGGTAGTATTAAATAAATTAGATATAATAGTTTGGGATGAAATACAAAATGTGTATATATTAGTAGTGACTTCATTTAGGCATAGAGTGGATTCGAACCTGAATCGGCAAATTTCCCATAATATTGCAACAGCACTTTTCTTGCAGAGAAACAATAGTGACAGCAGTTACATTAACCATATGAGTTTGCCAAGCCGATTTACGTCTTTACCACTTAACCCTTTTGACCTCTTATCACCAAAAGTTGGATTGGGATAACAGACCCCCAACAAAATCTATTGTTCTCAACATTATGTCTCTCCTAACTAGTTTTGTATAGTTACAAATACAAGAACTCTGTAAGCCAAAGTCAGTTAGTGAGAACCGAGTCTGGCTAAACGAAACACTGTTCCTGAAAGAAAAGGCACAGAGAGACAACTATGGTAACTCACCAACGAAGCAGTTGTTTCGTCTCACCACTCTCACTTTCTTTTCTCCACAACATTACCCTATCTCTATCTGTGGTTTACTACTACACAATGATGAGAATACAAATACAAACTATACAAGGAAAATCTACGATATCCCTCTTTACCTCGCATGCTTTATGAAATATATTATACACGCTAGCCTGTCGAAGCATGGCATTATATTAAGTAATGGTAAATAAAAAAATTGGAGTCAACATCGACTTTGATCACTGTTCTTCTTTTGTCTTCATCAACATCATACTGTTACATATGTATACATGCAAAACAGGAGAAAGCAAAAGGCGGAGATGTACAGTTGATGAAATTTTAAGTATAAATATATAGATATTTATATTAATAGGTCCAACTTACACAGAGTATAAATGACAGCAAATTAAAGGGATGGAATAAAGGTGTTATAAGTCCAACAGCTGTTTCTAGGTGCTTGGAGATCTATAATAATGTTGGTAGATGTAGTTCATTACAATATGCAGCCATCTTTGAACTTCTCTGCATTAAGATTTGAAAAGCAAGACCTTCTATACCCTAATGACAGAAGCTTGTCTTATTCAATGTTAATTGCGTCCATATGATTGCATACTGTAATGAAATACATGTTGAGGCTCACTGGTGTGCCACAAGATGATGCTAGGTGTGCTGCAGTGTAACCTGAATATAATTATACTTTTAGCTATAATTTTAGTTCAGGTGTGCCGCCAAATTTTGAAAAGAATATGAGTGCACCACCAGTGGAAAAAGCTTACAGAGCACTGCCATATAGTCATAGTTGGCGATATAGCTTGCAGCAGGCCTTGTTCGGTACATGGAACTGCAAAGTCGCAATGATGATGAAACATTGATGTTTGTTTTCTCGCTTGCCTATGACTTACCTTCAGGTGTTTTAAATCCAGGTGCATTGAGAATATATTCTCTTAGGCCTAAAAAAAATGCTGCCAACCCAAGAACTAACACACCCCTTGTGTATGTGTGCTAAATTTTGTTTATATATCTGGTGCTGCTTCTCATTCATTTGAATATATATATATATATA
>NC_069003.1:17776084-17780951 GCF_001194135.2 Octopus bimaculoides
TAATGGACACACCTAGCGTCATAGCATCATAATTTTGAAATATCTATAAAGCCGTCAAAAGCTTGTTTATTTTTATGTCTTTTGATTTATTATTAGTGTTGCTAAATGTATTTTGCTAAATTTGCTGTTTCTTTGCAGATATCATCAGAAAAACGTAATTAAGTAAATGACAGATCTATCGGAGTTTCAAAGAGGTCAAATTCTTGGTGTTTGTATGGCAGGTGCTAGCGTAACGAAAACAGCCGAAATGTTTGGTGTATCAAGAAGTACTGTCTCAAAAGTAATGACAGCCTTTGAGAAAGAGGGAAAAACCTCCTCGTCGAAACAAAACTCTGAAAGAAAACCAAAACTTTCAGATACGGACCGTCGGACTCTTACGCGAATTGTTAGAAAGGATCACAAAAGTACAGCTCCCAAAATTACTACAGAGCTTAATGACCACCTCGAGAACCCAGTTTGCACAAAAACTGTTCGCCGGGAGCTGCACATAGCCGGATTTCATGGATGGGCTGCAATCAGAAAACCACTACTTTCAAAAACAAACGTTGCAAAACGTTTAGAGTGGAGTAAAAACCTACAGACTTGGTCCCTAGAACAGTGGAAGAAAGTTATTTTCTCGGACAAGTCATCCTTTACCTTATTTCCGACCACCGGCCGAGTATACGCGTGGAGACAAGCCAAAAGAAGCATTTGACCCAGACTGCCTTCTTCCAACTGTTAAACATGGAGGAAGATCTGAGATGATCTGGGGGGTGGGCTATATCTTGGAAATCTGCCGGCCCAATGGTTTCCCTTCATGGCAGAATTAATAGTGAAAACTATTTAAGCATTTTATCTGATCAAATTCAACCTATGGTTGCGGAACTGTTTCCGGAGAGAAACGCAATCTTTCAGGATGATAATGCACCAATTCACACAGCTAAAGTTGTTACTGAATGGCACGAGGAATATTCTAGAGAAGTTGAACATCTTATCTGGCTACCACAGTACCCAGATCTCAATATTTTTAAACATTTATGGTGCATTTTAGAAAAACAAGTAAGGAGTCGATATCCTTCACCATCATCTCTACAAGAACTGGAGACTGTTTTAACTGAAGAATAGACAAAAGTTCCTTCCCCCACCACCGCTTGACAACCGGTGCTGGTGTGTTTACGTCTCCGTAACTAGCAGTTCGGCAAAAAAGACCAATAGAATAAGTATGATGCTTTAAAAAAGTCTTAGGGTCGATTTGTACTAATGACTGAAACAAATAAGAGATAAAAGATATGTATATGAATATGTGTGTTTGTGTCTTATCGCTTGTCAACCGCTGTCTGTATTGTTCTGCTTATGATTTCGTGACTTAGAGGTTCGATATCCATAATAAGAGACCAATTATACAAGAACCAGACTTCAAATCAAAACTAGGCGACATGGGGGTGCAGTGGTGTCTATTCGATCACCTTCCTAAATACTCTACATGATGGTGCTCAGTGTGATCACTGTGCAATATCCCTAAACAAATAAAAGAATAAATATAAGAATAAAGGAGTAACAGAATATGTCATTTGATCGTGAACTCGCGTTGGGCTGTTATTAATAGGTATTAAGAAGTGATTGCCCACAAAATATACTCACAAGTCTTTTGTGCTATTTAAGTGAAGGAATGCAGAGATTTCACTTAAAATGATTATTTATATTTTTTCTTATTCTTTTAGTCTGTATAAAATTGTAAGCCAAGTCTGCTTTTATTTCATTCTTTATCGAATACCTAAGACACACCCAATCTATTGGTTATTAGTAACGTATTTCAACTATCAAAAACCCCCCTAAGGATCGATTTTGGCGCTAATCTTGATTAAACAAATATCAAGGGTCGATTCAAGAGACCACCACACCTTTCACCTCAAAATGTGAAAGCTTTATACTTCGGAACGATGATTAATCGAGAGAGCATACCTATGTATTTTATATATTTAAGTAGTGTCATTTCGTTTTCTTCACCTCTCACCCCCTTTTTAATGTTTACTTTTGTAAAT
Organism: Octopus bimaculoides; assembly: GCF_001194135.2. Lineage (NCBI taxonomy): Eukaryota > Metazoa > Mollusca > Cephalopoda > Octopoda > Octopodidae > Octopus > Octopus bimaculoides. The sequence continues at coordinate 17,778,106 of NC_069003.1, forward strand.
TGTTCTTTTTCGATTAAAGAAAAACAACAAAATAAACAAACATAAAAAGGTGGTTTGCGAGAATCGTTTGAGCATCGGACAAAATACCTTGTGTGTAGTATTTGTTCCGGCTCTGTATACTGAGTTCAAATTGTGTCGTAGTCAACTTGGCCTTCCGCAATTCCGAGGTCGATAAATTAAAGTACCAGTGATGTACTAGGTTCGATGATATCGACTATACCCCTTTTCTCCTACCCTAAAAAATTTCTGACCTCATTTCTGAATTAGAAATAATTATTATAAGAGCGCAGAATCGTTAGAATGTGGGGAAAATGTCCTTGCAACATTTCTTCCTGCTTATTACATTCTGAGTTCAAATCCTGTTGAAGTCAGCTTTGTCTTTCATCTTTCTGAGATCGATAAAATAAAGTACCAGTCAAGTATTGAGGTCGATATAATGGACAAACTCCTTTCAAAACTGCTGACATGGTACCTAAATTTGAGAAAAAAAAATTATTAACGACTTCATCACTAGATAACTGATTAAGATATATTGCAGTATATTAGTCTTGTCTTTGCGTTCTGAATTCAAATTACGCCGAGGTTGTTTCTCCCCACCCCCACACCTTCCCACTTATAAAAAATACTTCTTGGGTCGATAAAATAATTAGCGACCATCATCATCATCACCACTATCCTCACCACCGCCACCACTACCTATCGCCATTAGCTACATAAAGAAAAGGCAACAAAAACGGTAAAAGCGCCGTCCCAAAATGCCTTCTATTTATTTATGTTTATGAAAACCACCTGGGTACTTCAGAAGATATCTTTATAGAATTCAATACCCCCAGCAGACGGTTTCACCTATTTTACTTTCTCTCTAGACTTTGGTGAATATGGACGAAACACAAACTTAAATAAATAAATAACACAAAAAGCTTCTTTAAGAACGAAATGCGGCGGGTTCAATGAATGATTGTGGGCGTGCGTCCGTGTGTGTATGTGTATATATGTATTTGTATATCGGACACCGATCTTTGATATATGATCTTTCATGTTTATCTATCTATCTATCTGCCTGTATGTCTACCTATCTATCTATTTGTCTGTCTCTCTCTTTCTCCCTCCCTCTCTCTCTCTGGCCATAGCATTATAGGTGTACGTATGCGGCCATGCTAGGATACCGGCTTTAAGTCATATCCATAAAACCCCGAGTACTTATTTCATATTTTATTATATATGCATGTATGGCTTAATCCATCTATCTAGCTAAATATATTAAGCCATTCGATAATAAAATGTAAACCTTTCGCCATTGTATTAATACCGGTATAGTAATAATACTAACATTACTAATATTAACATAAAAGAATACCAAGCTAAGAAGCTTAGCGCAGAAAGATATAGTGATGACGATGTCAATGATGATGCTGGTGATGATGACGATGGTGGTTCTAGTGGTGATGATGATGATGATGATGATGATGATGGCCGTTCGGTGTGGTTGATAGCAGACCAGACCCCATTAATAAGAAGGAATAATTATTATTTTTATTTCGAGATTGACTTCACTTTGCATCCTTTCGAGGGAGATAAATTAAGTGCCAGTTGATTACTGGGGTCGATGTAATCGACTTATCCCACCCCCTCCAAATTCCAGGCCTTGTGCCTATAGGAGAAAGGATTATTGTTCTTTCATAGAATAAGAAAAAAAAAGACATTTGATTCGATAAGGAAGAGAAAAGGAGGGAGGGAGGGAGCAAGCTTGTGGAAAAGTCTTTCCCACACATATATTGGTATGTGTGTGCGTGTCCATATATATATATATATATATATATATATATATATATATATATATATATACACGCACATGCATATCTGCACATTACACATGTAATCCACACACGCATATATATATACAAATGCAAACATATGTGCACATATAATAAATGTGCATAAACTACATATACACACGTACATACAAGTGCACACACAAACAACCAAACACATCAACGAAACGAAACGTTAACAAAACGAAACGAAATCCAACTAACTCGGGAGACAATTTCGTCTGTCAATACGCGGCATTAGAGGTAAAAATAAAAACAAATTAAATAAGTTAATAAATCAAAAACTCTGAAACACATGAAAATAAATAAACAAAACGATAAAGAATAATACCACGACTAATAATAACAACATGTGAAATGATAAAAGACTTCGATTTGGGAAACGCTTAGTTGTTATGGTAGAAACAGGCTTAAAGTATTGTTGGCGTTGTCACTGTTATTGTTGATGGTGGTGAGGTGTTGAGATCGTCTGGTAGGGGAGGGAAAGTGAAGCTGTTCCATCCTTACACTGGGAATGAACCCGTCTGTTTTTGGCTGTCTCTCTATCTCTCTCTGCCTCTCTATCTCTCTTTCTCTTGCACACTTTCTTTGTCTATTCGTATCCCTCTATCTTTCACTCTCAATCATTATCTTTCTTGCTCTCACACTCTCTCTCTCTCTCTGTTCCTTTTGCTGTCTTTCTCCCTTTCTATTCTCCACTTTGTTTATTTGTTCTTTTTCTCTTACGCTCTCTGTTCCTAGATTTATTTTCCCTCTCTTTTCTGGGTTTGTTTCTCTTTCTTTCAGTTTCTATCTCTCTTGTTATTTCCCATTCTCTATATATTCTCTGTTTTTATTTCTTTCTATTTCTCCCTCCCTGTTTTTGTTTCTCTCTTTCTCTCAATGACTACCTTGTAAATATATATATATATATATATACATACACACACACATATATATTTAAGTACGCATGTTTATATGTGTGTGCATATATATATATATATATATATATATGTATATGTGTATATATATATA
>NC_069003.1:17789011-17791898 GCF_001194135.2 Octopus bimaculoides
GGTAAATATATTGCTTATTTTTTGGTAGTTTTTTACTTATTTAGTCCCTCTGAGCATGAGGCATTACTATATAGTTAATGCCCTTATATAAATTATATATATTTATGGAAAAAAATGATGAGTTTTTTTTCATTATGAGGTTTTTTTCACGCTGACTACTTGATAAATTCTTATAAAGATTTTATCCTATATTATATTATATATATATATATATATATATATATGCATATATTTAAGGAAGAATGTAAAGATCGAGTAGGTGAATGACAAGGACCTTTTTGTGTGCACAGTCTGTGACAGACCATGCCTGTCTTTGGTTGGTCTCAAATTTCACCTGCGAACCCATGGAAAACAAACTTCAACCAACTATTCTGACTATATGTCTGTGCACATGTTTGAATGTGGTGTGTGCTAGAGGGCTTGCAAATCCAATAGGGGTCTTAAAAGACATGTTAAGATCCACAACGAGCAGAACTTACCTGCAGGTATTGGTAGTTCAAATTAGAGGTGCAATCTGTGTGGGTGTTTTTTCAAAACATTGTCTAGTTTAAAAAGCCACATCAGATGCCATGAAAGGGCTAAGGTGTAGGTACAGGAGGTGGTCAAACTCTGTGTAAGGAGTAGACAACCACCATGTGTATATATGTATATACATGTATATATGTATGTATATGTGTATATATATATATGTATGTGTATATATGTATGTATATGTGTATATATGTATGTGTGTATATATATATATATATATATATATATATATATATATATATATATATATATATATATATATATATATGTATATATATGAATATATATATATAATTTATTTTTTTCATTTTATCTAGTTTCAGCTCATGTGCTGTGGCCATGCTGGAGCACCGCCATTTGGTGTTGCTACATAATTTTACTTCACGAATGCTTTTCAGGAATTGACATTTGGTGCATGAGGCAGTTTGATGCAGCTGCCCTCATTTGCACCTCCTGCCACGAAGTTGGTTCATCTGGGACACTTGACAGGAAGAGGTCCAGCTTTATTTTAAAGACATCTACATCCACCCCATGCAGGTCTCTCAAGTCCTTCGGGTGAATATTGAAGAGCTGTGGACCTTTGAAGCCCAGGCTATTGCATTATCTTGTCCTACATCTTGATGGCAAATTTGGAGTCCTTTGCACTATGCAGTGGTGCCCAATTCTAGTATTTGTGTAACTTTTGATGCCAAAGTTTGGGACAAGTCCTTCGAGGATCTTCCAGATGTATATTATGGCATAGCTTTCTCTCCTACATTCTAATGTATAGAGTCTTAATCTCTGAGTCTTTCCCAATAGCTTATCTGATGCATAGAGACTATCTTCTTTGTGTAGCTTCATTGGATTGGCTCAAGTTCTGAGATTAATTTGACACTGGTTGGTGACCATAGCTGAAAGCAATAGTCAAAGTGGCTTAGGACAAGTGTCCTCCAGAGGACCATCATGGTTTCCTGATCTCTTGTTCTAAAAGTTCTAAGAAACCATCCGGTCAGTCGCCTGCCTTTCATTGCCAATTTAGCAACATGCACATGGAAAGATGCATCATTACTCATGTAAATGCCCAGGTCTCGCACTGACTGTGCCTCTGGGATTGCAGTCCTTCCAGGTCCAGTGTATTTAATGGGTATTGCATTTAGTTTCACATGCTGATAGCTCAAGGCTTGAAACTTTTCAGCATTAAACTGCATGCTATTCTTTTCAGCCCACATAAATATATCTATATATATATGTATATAAATATATGTCTATATATATGTATATAATATATGTATATAAATATATGTATATATATGTGTACATAAGTATATGTATATATATATATATATATATATATATATATATATATATATATATATATATATATATATATATATATATGTATATAAATATATATATATATATATGTATGTATATATATGTATGTATATGTGTGTGTATATATATATGTGTATATATGTATATGTATATATATATAGATATATAAAGGAAGACAATGTAATAAGGGCTATAGATGAAATGATCCCAAACTCAGCTAGTGGCCCTGATGGATTCCCAGCAATCCTTCTAAAAGTATGTAAGTGAGTCCTAGCAAGACCACTGCAATCCCTCTTTCAGAGCTTCCTTGCAACTGGCAAACTTCCAAGATAACTGAAGGAGGGTAAAATATGACCTATTCATAAAGGAGGTAGCAGAGCAGAGGCCAAAAACTATAGACCTATCCCTCTGACCTCGCACATCAGCAAGGTCATGGAATGAATAGTCAGAAGAAAATGACTTGCTGAGTGACACCCAACATGGTTTCCGACCAGGATGAAGCTCCCTGACTCAGCTCTTACAACACTATGACTGGGTGCTGAAACAGCTTTTCAAAGACTGAAATGTGAAAGTGATATATCTCGACTTTGCAAAGGCCTTTGATAAAGTCAGTTATGGAATGATATGTCACAAACTGTGTCATCTCGGCCTAGTTGGAAAATTGGGAGAATGGCTGCATGACTTTTTGAATGACAGAAGTCAGGTGGTAGTAGCCAATGGGGCCACCTCCAATGACATGCAAATAGTGAGCGGTGTTCCGCAAGGCACTGTTTTGGGATCACTACTGTTCATAATGGCTCTCTCAGACATCCCCTCAGCCACACAGAGAGCCACAATCACAAGTTATGCAGATGATACAATAGTCTCACAGGTAATACAGAACCCTGATGACACTTCACACCTGCAATGTGAGCTGGATGAAATATACAAGTGGACTGAAAAGAATAGCATGCAGTTTAATGCTGAAAAGTTTCAAGCCTTGTGCTATCAGCATGCAAAACTAAATGCAGTGGACCTGTATATATATATATATATATATATA
>NC_069003.1:17792014-17797995 GCF_001194135.2 Octopus bimaculoides
TGTGTGTGTGTGTGTGTATATACACACACAGACACACATATATATATGTATATATGCATATGTATATGTGTATATATATATATATATATATATATATATACACCCATATATATACACACACGCACGCATATATATATATATATATATAGACAATATTCCTCCAGCTTTCGCTACCTTACTTTGTATGGTCTAACGGCCCTCTATGTTTGTTTTTGTTTGGTTTGTTGTCTCCACTGTCTTATTTGTGTTACCAACTTTGACCCTCCGTAAATCCTAAATTATATTTTAGTTCATATTACCAACCACCCTTCAAATCCTCATATTGTCGTTAAATGCTCAAAATGAGGAGTAGATGGAGAGCTGACAACTGATGAAGGGTCGTTCTATATGTTAATTGTCTTGTGTTCGATTTGTTTCTGTCGTTTGCATACCCAAGTTTGTCTTCGCAGTTCATGTTTTCGTATTTCATGTTGTTTACATTTTGTGATGTCCTGTACCCTTATATGCATATATATATATATATATATATATATACATACATACATATGTATGTACAAATATGTACGTATATATGCATATATATATTTTATATATATATGTATGTATATATATATATGAATATATATATGTATATATATGTGTATATATATATATGTATATATATATATATATATATATATATATATATATATATATATATATATATATATAATCCAAGAGAGTTAGGGGTTGAGGATCCAACCCACTAAGGGATCAGCGTACTGGAGCTATAGAGATAGAATGGGGCATGCCAACCCTAAGCCGAAACAGCTGTAAGATTTTGTCCCTTCTCCAATTGCTAAATGTCCTTTAAATTTGAAATCTTAATTGTTGATATAACATGGTATATTGTCTTTTTTGTCATTTTGGTTATAAAATAAAACAGATTAATCAACGGAATACAGTGTCTCCAAGTTGATGAGTACCTCATATTCCCCTCCATTTTCTTATTGCTATATATATATATATATATATCATCATCATCATTGTTTAATATCTATTTTCCATGCTGGCATGGTTTGGATGGTTTGACAGAGGTCTGGAGAGCCAGTGACTGCATCAGACTCCAATCTGATCTGGCAATGTTTCTACAGCTGGATGCCCTTCCTAATGCCAACTACTCCAAGAGTGTAGTGGGTGCTTTTTACGTGCCACCAGCACAGGAGCCAGTCAGGCGGGTCTGGCATCGATCACATTCAGATAGAGCTTTTTACCTGCCACTGGCATGGGGGCCAGTTGGGGTAGTGGCATCGGCCATGTTTGGATGGTGCTTTTTATGTGACACTGGCACGAGAGCCAGTCAGAGGGCACTGGCATTGGCCATGTATGGATGGTGCCTCCTACGTGCCACCCGCACAGTAGCCAGTCAGGGGTCACTGACCACCGCTACAATAATGGTTTTACTTGACTCAGCAAGCCCTCTGAAGCAAATCATATCACCCGACGCATGAGGGATACTCTTAACTGGGCTGGACATACATGGCTGTGATCTCATCTTAGTTGCCGAGTCGTAACAATCACAGCACATCTCCAAAGGTCTCAGTCTTCTGTCACTGCCCCTGTGAGTGCCAATGTTTGAAAATCACGCTTCACCACCTCATCGAATGTCTTCCTGGGTTCACTTCCTCCACAGGTTCCTTCCACAGTTCGGGAGTGACACTTCTTCATGCTACTAGCTTCATTTGTTTTAAGTTTACACATATCCTCAGCAGTTATGGCACATGTTTCACTGCCACACAGCATGGCAGCTCGCACACATGCATAACACAATCCACCCTTCATCCTGAGCAAGAAGTCGCCAGCAGAAGCAGGAGCTCCCTGAACCCCACCCCAGCCACCCCTATTCCAACCGCTACACTCTCAGAGCAAACACCCCCACAACAGACCCAGTTGCCTAGGCATCAGAAGCCATCAACCACCTCCAGTCCCTCTCCCCTGCACATGACAGAATCCAGCCCCTGTACATCCTCAGTGTTTATTGCCCCTGTACATCTGCCACAAACAAAAACTATCCTCCTGGTCAATCCTCCCTTGATATTGCTGCACCCCCCCATGCGTCCACAGCCCACACTGGGCACATTGTATGGAGCCTCCACCCACACTCCTTCCACAGATCGAGCAGGGCTATCTACCTAAAGGGGTTTGTGATTTGTAAAAGTAAGAATAGAACGATATATCCATCAAGAGTGTTAAATAAAAGAAAATGCGAAAGTAGCTATATGAGTATAATTGCAATATATTACACTATTGTGCTTTAGATGAGCAGTATGTAAATTAATATTAGCAAACTGATAAGATTAGTAAAACTGATATATATATATATATATACCCATACACACACACATATATGCTAGCATGAAAAGCAGACGTTAAACGATGATGATGATATATATATATTCCATAATTCTTTATTTACGCCGTTTTTTCACGCGATATATTTCTTAAACGCTTAGTTCTACATATTATGTTTAAAATTTTAGTTTACAGCAATTCTTTGAAAAGATGAGTTTTGATTTTATTTTAAGAAATACTCTTAAATGTTTTTCGAGTATTTATTTATTTATTGTTACAACAAGTATTTTTTTATATATTTATTTGATATTTATTATAAGTTACAATACGTACATTGATTTTTTTATTATCATTATTTTATTTTAGACCTGAGTGACTATATTTTTGAATAGATTTAATTGTAGATAGATTTGATTATTAATTGAATTGGTTTTATTAGTTATCAATTTGAAAATATAGCCACAAATTTAATTTATATAAGGGCATTACTATACAATAATGCCTCACGCTCAGAGGGACTTTGTAAGTCAAAACTACCAAAATAAGCACATTTTTACTGATCGCGAGGGAATGCAACTTTCAAAGCTAACCTCCTAAAAACTTTTAACTTAATAGTAAACCAATGGTTTCATAATCAACGCAGTAAACTGCATCTTTTATTCATCAGTACACATATGGTCAAGACACATAAAAATAAACAAAAATCAACATATGTATATATATATACATATATATATATGTATCATCATCATCATCATCGACGTTTAACGTCCGCTTTCCATGCTAGCATGGGTTGGACGATTTGACTGAGGAGTAGTGAAACCAGATGGCTACACCAGGCTCCAATCTGATTTGGCAGAGTTTCTACAGCTGGATGCCCTTCCTAATGCCAACCACTCAGAGAGTGTAGAAGGTGCCTGACTGGCCATTGCCAGTCAGGCAGTACTGGCAATGGCCACGACACACACACACACACAAACACACACATATATATATATATATACACACACATTTTTTTTATTTAAAAGCAGCAGAAATATGACAAGAAGCTGTTACTCAGAGTTTCACGTTCCCGTTCATCGGACAGTTTTGTTAGAAATGGGAGAGAAATGACGATGCAATCAAAACTAATATAAATTAAAAAACATGGATCTGTTTCATTGGTTGTTTCAAATAACGGTCTTAGGTATGCAATGAACAAAATAAACAAAACAAATGAATTCAATATAGATTCATCCTATTTTTAAAAAATCAAAGAAAACCTTAAATTGTAAAGTGGGTTCAAAATACATATTGTAAATAATTATATTCGAATTAACGCATTAAAATTAAAATAAAATTTACGCTGCATTAAAATAAAAAACAATAATTTTACAACAGTATATACGCATACTAGACTATCTAGAACATACATATATACATCAAAATACACAGATGCATACGTACAGACAATAGGCATATATTTGCAAGACATAAATACATGCACAAATATGCATGTATGCATATACACATATGCACGCAATCATGCTCGCATACGAAAATTATTCAGTGTTGGAACAGGCAAGTGTATCTTAAACTTATGGAGTGGAGAAGTAAGGGCTGAGAAGAGTAACGTATAGATAAAGGATGTTACTAATGTAGAAAGGGAGAAAGTGTGGTTTTCGTGAGGAACGAAAGAAAGGAAGAAAGAAAGAAGGGAAGAAAGAAATAGAGAAAGAAGGAAAGAAAAAAGGAAGTGTAGCGTATATAACAAACGCACACAAAATTGGATTGCGTATATATGTGTATAGAAAAATGTATATTAGCATCACGTATACAGATATATAGTGATATGTACGCGAATACACACAAATATAATTGTATACATGCATACGCACATATTCAAGCATGTATGTGTATAAGCATGAGTGCACATTCTCATATGTAACATAGACGCACAAACACATGAATATATGTATGTATGTGTAAATATAAGCATACACTTTTACCCACACATATACAAAGATGCACACACACGAAACCCTGTATGTATGTGCACAAGTATAAACATGGGCTCAATACATAAGCATAGACGTACACATACGAATTCCTATGCATTGCTACAATACAGACATCCACATAAAAAACTTTTAGGTCTTAACATATATATGCAGACAACTTTTTTAAGAAATTGCTGAGTGTATAATAGCAAAAATTGGGCAAAATACATTCATAATAGAATCCCATATATCAAACCATCCATAAAAATGGTTAAATTTGTTTACAAAATATTAAAAAATAAATACAAATAAAATAAAATAAACAAGAAAACTATGTATATAACAGTCGGAGGCTTTCTTAAAAAACGTAGTGATCTATACAATATTCTTGCAATGCGAAGTAAATCATGTATAATGAGGTACAAATCCAATAGTGAGATTGCAAACTGGTTTCAAGGAGTCAAAAATATACTACCCATATGGTATGTTATTAGCCAACATTCTGAATTTAGACGCATGTCTACATGAATTTAAAAGTTCGTGTCTTTGGTTTAAAGCTTTCTTATCTTGGAATAAAATATGGAATTTCTCTAATAAACACAAATCACATTTTCGGGGTTTCTGAATGAATTTTTATGTGAATAAAGCCTGGTTTTGAATGAATTTTCTGAAGCCCCTGTGTAAGTTCTATAATCTTGTGGGCCTTCTATCTGGACTTTGGCTCTATACCTTTTTCTAGACATCTCCCTTCTAACGGACAGGAGGTTCCATCTTTGCAATTGCAGCTTTTTGGAAAAGAATCAGCATTATGATTTTTAACAATTATCTTGTTGTGCTGGTTAATCAAAGAGGCGAAGTTTTTGCAGCAGGAATAGCTGATCTTAAGCATTCTTCTATTGAATATTCTATAAAACTCATGGTCAGGTTGAAAGTGTCTAGAGACTAATTTTATTTATATATATATATATATATATATATATATACACACACACATATATATACACACATTTTATATATATATATATATATATACACACACACACACACACACACATATATATATATATATAGATACACACACACACACACATTTTATGTATATATAATTTTGCCGGTTCAATTTGTGCAGCACCCATTTCTCAAGTATTTTTGTTTTTCCAATCTCTTTCAAGTGGTTTCAAATTGTTATAGACATTACGTCTAATTCAGCTCTTGAACATTTGTGTCAACATCTGATGGTTGACCACTACGCTTCTCATCTTCAAGACTCATCACCACTACGAAATTTCTTGAACCACCATTGTGCTGTACGTTCATTAGTGGTTCCTGGGCCAAACACATCATTGATATCGTGAGCTGTTTCAGCAGCTTTTTGGCCTAGTTTGAACTGGAATAAGAAAATTGTGCGAATTTGCTTTTTGTCCATGTTGTATTGAACGTACTGGAAAAAAATGGCTTAATTATTCAAAAAGGAAAAGAGTAACACAATTAGATAGAGTGAAAGAACGGGCTTTAAAACGATATATTAAGTCAAAGTAATTTAACGAAAATTAATTTGAAAATACATCATTTAAAACCAAAATAAAAAATTCCACAAGAACTTTCTTGATAACCTAATATATATACATTTTATATATATATATATATAAATATATATATAAATAAATATAT
>NC_069003.1:17802196-17803766 GCF_001194135.2 Octopus bimaculoides
GTCGGGTGGTTCTGGCAACGGCCACGCTCAAAATGGTGTAGTTTACGTGCCAGCTGTACAGGAGCCAGTCCAGCGGGACTGGCAACGAGGGCCATTCAGGCAGTATTGGCAACGTCTACGCTCGAATGGACCTTTTTATGTGCTACCGGCACGGCAGCCAGTCAGTGGCCCTGGCAACGATCATGCTCGGATGGTGCTTTTAACGTTCCACTGGCCAATCATGTGGTACTGTCATTGGCCACGTCAGTGATTTTGATTTCACTTGCCTCAACAGGTCATCACAAGCAAAGTTTATTGTCCAATGAATGAAGGGTACTCATAAGTGGGCTTGTTATACACCACTGACATAGGCCATGGTCTTACTTGGCTTGTTGGGTCTTCTCAAGCACAGCATATCTCCAAAGGTCTCAATCGCTAGTCATTGCCTTGGTAAGGCCCATTGTTTGAAGGTTGTGCTTCACCACCTCATCCCAGGTCTTCCTGGGTCTACCTCTTCCAGAGATTCCCTCAACTATTAGGGTGTGACACTTTTTCACACAGCTGACCTCATCCATTCTCGCCACATGACCATACCAGCGCAGTTATCTCTCTTGCACACCACAACTGATGCTTCTTAGGTTCAACTTTTCTCTCAAGATACTTACACTCTGTTGGGTATGCACACTAACATTACACATCCAGCGGAGCACACTGGCTTCATTCCTTGCAAGCTTACGCATGTCCTCAGCAGTCACGGCCCATGTTTCACTGCCATGTAGCATGGCTGTTCGAACACATGCATCATAATCATACAGTCTGCCTTTTACTCTGAGAGAGAGACCCTTTGTCACCAGCAGATGTAAGAGCTCTCTAAACTTTGCTCAGGCTATTCTTATTCTAGCAGCTACACTTTCAGAGTATCCACCGCTGCTACTGACTTGGTCACCTAGGTAGCGAAAACTTGTAGTTTTTCTCCCTGGAATGTGACAGAAGCTGTTCTCTGCACATTTGCAGTGTTTATTGCTCCTGTGCATTTGCCACACACAAAAACTATTTTCCCAGTTAGCCTTCCTTTGATATTGCTGCACCTCTTTTGTGTCCATAGCTTACACTGGGTACATCTTATACAGTTTCTACCTACGCCTTTTCTACAGACCGAGCAGGGTCATCTACTTGAAGGGATTTGTGGTTTGTCTACCTTCCTACTTTTTTAGACTTTGGTTTTAGCTAGGTTGACTCTAAGGTCCTTTGATTCTAGACCTTGCTTCCACACCTGAAAATTTTCCTCTAGTTCTGGTAGTGACTCAGCAATTCGAGCAAGGTTATCAACACAGAGGAGCTCTCAGGGGCATCCTGTCTTGAATTCCTCTGTTATTGCCTGGAGGACTTTGATGAATAAGAGGGGGCTGAGAACTGATCTTTGGTGGACCCCTACCCTACCTGGAATTCTACAATTTTCTCATTGCCAACCTTACTGACAGCATCCCTGTACATTGCTTGCACAGCTCTCACTAACCATTCATCTATCCCTAGTTTCCTCATTGACCACCAGATAAGGGATCAGGGGACCCTGTCAAAGGCTTTCTCCATG
>NC_069003.1:17803776-17806448 GCF_001194135.2 Octopus bimaculoides
GATCAGGGGACCCTGTCAAAGGCTTTCTCCATGTCAACAAAAACCAGGTACAGAGGTTTATCTTTGGATAGGTATTTCTCCTGCAGCTGTCTTACCTGAAATATAGCATAAGTGGTGCTTTTCCCTGGCACGAACCCAAGCTGCATCTCATCTAAACTGACTCTCTCCCTAATTAGTTGGGCTATGACCCTCTCCTTGACTTTCATTACCTGATCTAACAACTTGATACCTCTGTAATTACTTGTATCTAAAGCATCACCTTTACCTTTGTAGCAGTTGAGTACGATGCTGCTACACCAGTCATTGGGTATGACTCCTTCATGTGTCACCTGGTTGACTATATGGGTGACTAAGCTATAGCCGACACTGCCAGATATTTTGATCATCTTTGTAGTGATTTCAAATGGGCTGGGGGCTTTCCCTGTCTTCATACTCTTGATTGCTTTATCTACCATGGTATTGTCAATTCGGATAGGTGGTCCCTCTGTTGGGTCGGCATTCAGCAGACTCTCTTTCTCCCATTCATTCCCTTTATTTAGCAACCTTTCATAGTGATGTCTCCAAACCTCTCTATTTGCAGCCTCGCTTAGTGCAAGCGTACCATCATCCATGCGAACACATTTCTCTCTCACGCCATCATGATTCTCACACACTGTCTTGCAACACGAAATGCCTCAAGTCCTTGGTCCTCACGACACAGAACATTGGCAAACTTTTTCTCATTTGCTTCTCCTCTGGCTAAGTAAACCTGTCTCCTAGCTTCCCTTCTGGCAGTCAGATATAATTCCCTGCTACTACCATTCTTCCAGTCCTTCCAAGCCTGTTTCTTTTCCCTAATGGCCCTGTCTACGGCACTGTTCCACCACCACCACATTACCATGGGTCGAGAGGGGACTTTGCACCATCCACATCTCTGTTCAGTGGCCCTCAGCAGGTTGTCCCGTAGAAACTTTCATTTGTCTTCCACATCATTTGAGAAATACGTCTCTAAATCTTTGTACGTTTGCAGGATCTTTAAGCTTCCAGACCCTTCTCCTCCATGCTGGTTGTCTTCTGGACATCTATTTAGCCCTGATCCTGAAGTCTCTAACTACTAGTCTATGTTGTGGTGTACATTCTTCACGTGGGAAGGTTTTGACATTTATAAGCAGCCATCTTTCCCTTTTCCTGGCGAGGATGTAGTCAATTTGGCTAGTGTGTTTACCAGATCGGAAGGTGACTAGGTGATTGGCAGGTTTTCTGAAGTTAGTATTGCAAACCGAAAGATCATTTGCATCGCAGAACTCCAACAGCCTGGTTCCCTCCTTATTGCGTGAACCAAAGCCATAGCCTCCATGTACATCATGGAAGCCCCCTGCATGTTGTCCAACATGTCCATTGAAGTCACCAACCACAAAGAGAATGTTCCTGTCATTTGTCAACGTGGTAGTCAGCAAGAGGGTGTCATAAAATTGGTCTTCCTGTCCATCAGGTATCCCTGGCTGAGGGGCATAGGCCAAGATAATGGCTGCTAACTCATGATGTAGCACTAATCTAATCCTAAGTATTCTATTGCAGACTCTGACTACCTCGATTACCTTATATTTCTATGTGTATATTTCTATATGTTTTTTCTTTGGTGTATTTACATGTACATATGTGTGTTTTTGTTTTTTGTTTTGGGTGGATGTGTATATACTATGTGTGTTTTGGATGTATATGTGTATAAATGTGTGTATGTTAATTTCGTATATATGTGTGTGTATATATATATATGTATATATGTGTGTGTGTTTGTATGTATACATGTATATCCTTATGTATATGTGTGCATGTGTATGCATGTTTTTGTACATGTGTGTATGTATGTGTGTATATATGTGTGTGTGTCTTTGTATGTATGTATATATGTGAGTATATGTGTGTGTATGTATTTTTCTTTTACTCTTTTACTTGTTTCAGTCATTTGACTGTGGCCATGCTGGAGCACCGCCTTTAGTCGAGCAAATCGACCCCAGGACTTATTCTTTGTAAGCCTAGTACTTATTCTATCAGTCTCTTTTGCTGAACCGCTAAGTTATGGGGACATAAACACACCAGCATCGGTTGTCAAGCGATGCTGGGTGGGGGCAAACACAGACACACAAACATATATACACACACACACACACACACACATATATATATATATATATATATATATATACATACGACGAGCTTCTTTCAGTTTCCGTTTACCAAATCCACTCACAAGGCTTTGGTCGGCCCATATATATTTATTTATATATCAAATATGTATATATATGTGTGTGTGTGTGTACTTGTATGTGCATGTTTGTTTTATGTATGTGTTTGTAGGTGTGTATGTAGCGAGCTTATGGACCTAAGAGCTCCACATCAGCTCCTTTGCTTTCCAAGGAGTCTTCCACCCTGTTTACTAAATCAACAGAAATCACAGGTCGCTGGATCGAACACTTCTCTGAACTCCTAAACCATGAGTCAGTTGTGGATGAAACAGTGATTGATACTATGCAACAAAGACCTATCATTGGCTCCTTAGACTCTTCGCCCTCAATAGATGAAGTAATGACATCAATAAGTAAATTGAATCTTAGTAGGGCACCTGGAAAGGATGGAATTTGTGCTGAGGTCTTGCGATTTGGTGGTAATTACATCACACAGTCCCTTCATGA
>NC_069003.1:17808832-17814488 GCF_001194135.2 Octopus bimaculoides
TGGTTCGTGTGCACAGCCTTACTCGGATGTCCCCTTACTCTCATGTGTGCATATATATATATATATACATACACACGTATGTGTGTATGTGTATATTATATATGTATATGTGTGTGTATATGTATATATATATGTATATGTGTGTGTATATGTATATATATATATATGTATATGTGTGTGTGTATATATATATATATATATACTTATATACGTCTTATGTGAATACGTGTCTTTATTTTACTTGTATCTTCCCTCAGACTTGCACCCCTGTATGTGTATGTGTGAGTGTATGCATGTTTTTTGTGCGTATGTTGTGCATGTATGTACATGTGTATGACTGTATGTCCTTATGTATTAAGTGTATACGTTTTTTCTATCACTAGTAAATTTATAATTTTGTCCGACATATTCGTTTTTGTTCTTAATTTTTTTCTGATTGTCTCCCCTACCCAGGGCTAGTTTTTGAGTAAGGTAACTCTCTCGAATACACCGGCCGGTCTTGTCTGTGATTGATGCTTTTTCCTTGTTAAGTTCTCTTTGGTTTTTTCTCTGCTTGTATGTACATTTTTACTTAAATATTGTGACTTTTTGCAAACATAGTCTTGCCTATCACTTTCAACCTCATGTAATACTCTCTTTACTCTTTACTCTTTTACTTGTTTCAGTCATTTGACTGCGGCCATGCTGGAGCACCGTCTTTAGTCGAGCAAATCGACCCCAGGACTTATTCTTTGTAAGCCTAGTACTTATTCTATCGGTGTCTTTTGCTGAACCGCTAAGTTACGAGGACGTAAACACACCAACATCGGTTGTCAAGCGATGTTGGGGGGGACAAACACAGACACACACACACACACAAACACACACACACACACACATATATATATATATATATATACATATATACGACGGGCTTCTTTCAGTTTCCGTCTACCAAATCCACTCGCAAGGCTTTGGTCGGCCCGAGGCTATAGTAGAAGACACTTGCCCAAGGTGCCACGCAGTGGGATTGAACCTGGAACCATGTGGTTGGTAAGCAAGCTACTTACCATGGTTTTTTTCTGCTAGTGCACCTGTTATGTTATATTCTTCTATACACACATGGGGCAATCTTACGATACCAGTACCAAAGATCGGCCTTTTCCGTAAAAAGTGTTGGAGGGAAAGAGGGAAACGACGTTATAAAAGCAAAAGAGATAGAGAGTGCGTGATTTCTTTTGAAGTTGGTGCTGGTGTGTGTATGTGTGAGAGAGAGAAAGAAAGAAAGAAAGAGAGATAGATAACTGAAATTATTTTTATTTCCGGTAATTTTTCAGATTAACACCCACACGATCTTCACTATGGTGTTAGGGTTAGGGACCGGATTCCCTAACCCAAACTCTAAAACCCTAGCCCTAACCCTAACCGTAACCCTAACCCTAAAACTAACTCTTAAACCCTAACCCTGACCCTAACACCGTAGTGAAGATCGTGCGGGTGTTAATCTGTGAAGTTCTTTTGTTAGTGTGAGATACACTTTTTACAGAAAAGGCCAATGTGATGTAAATAAACACGTGGGTGCTTTGGTACTGGTATCGTAAGATCGCCCACATGTAGCCCTGTTTACATTATACTTCATCTCGACCTGTTACCATTTTTTAAAACGTATTCGTAAGATTTTTTATTCTTATTTTTATGTTATAGTTTACTGCACATATAGATGTGTATAAACATTGATATGTCTGTCTTTTTTTCTCTTTCGTCTCTCTCACTATTATTATTACTGTTATTTTTTCCCTTTTACAACTTGCTTGTAAATATCTGATTTTTCCCTATTACCCCTTTTGTATTTTCCCTTATTGTATCTTATTTTACTTTATGGTAAACCTTTTTTGATGTTCTTCCAAAAATTCTTCACACTGATGAGAATGACAATGCATAAATTTAATTATAATTACTATGATTATAATTTTTTCTTACATATTTGTATTGTCCTTTGAAACGCACATATGTATTGAATTGTATTTTGTATTAAATCTAATTTTGATACAACATCTTTTTCTTCTCCATTTTTCTATAATTGTTTATGGTATATTTATATATATTATATATATATATATATATACACACACACACATTATATGTATATCTATATATATATTATATATATGTAGGTGCAGGAGTGGCTGTGTGGTAAGTAGCTTGCTTACCAACAACATGGTCCCGGGTTCATTTCCACTGCATGGCACCTTGAGCAAGTGTCTTCTACTATAGCCTTGGGCTGATCAAAGCCTTGTGAGTGGATTTGGTAGACAGAAACTGAAAGAAGCTTGTCGTATATATGTATATATATATATGTACGTATGTATATATGTTTGTGTGTCTGTGTTTGTCTCCCCAACATCGCTCGACAGCCGATGGTGGTGTGTTTACATCCCCGTAACTTAGCGGTTCGGCAAAAGGGGCCAATAGAATAAATACTAGGCTTCCAAAGAATAAGTCCTGGTCAAATAAGTGCGCAGTCAAATGACTGAAACAAGTAAAAGAGTATATATGCACACATTTTATGTATGTATATATATATATATATATATATATTTATATACTACTTTCACTATTTCCCTTAGTGTGAAAATGACCAGTGAGTGGTCAGCATGAAAATGGCTTAAACGATTTTGCAGTGGAGACCTGCATCTCAAAGATCATGAGTGTAGTGGACACCCATCTATCATCAATGATCGTCAATTAAAGACCATCATTGATAAAGGTCCACGTAAAACCACTTGAGAACTGGCAAATAACTTCAAATTATCCATAAAACTACCTGCAACCATTTGTATGTGATTGGAAAATCAAAAAAGCTTGACAAATGGGTACCACAAGGTTTGAATAAAAATCAGGAAATGTGCAGATATGAAATTGCGCCTCGCTTCTTATCCGTAATCAGACCGATCCATTTTTTGACTGTATTGTTACTTGTGATGAAAAGTGAATTCTGTTCTATAATAAATAAACGTTCTTTACAACGGTTGGACCAAAATTAAGCACCGCAAACCTCCTCTAAACTCAAGCTCTTCAAAAAGGATGTTATGGTGAGTGTTTGGTAGTGTACTGCCACTATAACTTCCTAAAACCCAGAAAAACCATTACTGCAGAAACATATTGCCAAAACAAGTGAAAACTGCTACTCCTCCATCCTAGACTGGTCAACAGAAGAGAGCCAATCATTGTTCATGACAATGCTTGACTACATGTTTCAGTAATGATGCTCCAGAAGTTGAGTGAACTTGGCTACAAAGTTCTTCCCCAGACGATTCTCCTATCGGCAACCACTTTTTCAAGCTTCTTGATGGTTTCCTTTGAGAGGAAGAGTTAAAAAATCAAACCGATGCTGAAAGTGCATTCAAAAAATTCATCAGCTCCAGAACTCCAGATTTTTATGTTACTGGAATAAATAAACTTGTAACTCATTAGCAAAAAGGTCTTGATTGTAATGGTACTTACTTCGATGAATAAAATTTCTGCATTGTTGAAATATATTGTGATGAATTTCATGTTTCAAAATGCTGCTTACTTTTTACTCAGCCTGATATATAGCATTATTTTACCCCCCCCCCCCCTGTCTATGTTTGGATGGGGGTTTATTGAGGCAGATTTTCAATGGTTGGGTGCACTTACTATCATTCATCCTCACCTTTTTTTTTCGTAGCAAGGTAATATTTCCTCATGGCCAGACATTTTATCCTATTACATTGGAAAGAAATACACTTCTTATGTGGTGATTATTTACAACTGTCATGCAATGTCAAGACAAGGGAATACAAACACACATTCTCACCACATATTCACATACACATATATACATACACACTTGACTTAAGTGGCACTCTGTTGGTTATGATGAGTGTTTCAGTTGATCTGATCAACAGATCAGCCAATTTGTGAAATTAACATGCAAATGGCTGAGCACTCTACAGATACATGTACCCTTAAAGTAGTTCTTAGGGAAATTCAGCACGAGACAGAATGTGACATGGTTGGCCCTTTGAATTACATGTACAATACATTTTTGCCAGCTAAGTGGACTGGAGTAATGAGAAATGAGTGACTTTCTCAAGGATACAATGTGCCACTGGGAATCAATCTCACAATCGTGAGCTGAATATCTTAACTACTATAATACACACCTACACATACATATGCACACATACACAAGAATAAACAATTCCACAACTGGAACTATAGTAGAAGACAAAGGCACATACCTAGGGTGCCACACGGCTGGACTGAACCTGAAATCATGCAGATGGAAAGTTTCTGACTTAAAAATAAGTATTGGGATCAATTTGTTTGACTTAAACACTTAAAGGTGGTGTTGAAGCATAACCAAAGATTGAAACAAGTGAAAGGCTAAAAGAATGAAGAACAAGTTAATGATCATTATCATAATCTTCCTCTGATCAACCACAGGAAATGGTTGTGCTACTTTTGTAGACAGTATTTTAAGTAGGAACTCGGCACTATAAACAGACGCAAGTAGAACTAGTCACTTTGGACATTTTTACAAGACAAGTTTCTAAGTTATCTACTTGTTTTATCCAAGGTTGGGGAGTCAGTTCCTTGAGTCTCTAGAATGGTTTTCAAAACTGTGGGAACTTATTTAGATGATGCAAATTAATAATTATATATTATATGAATATATTTATATATACTAGGGTTGGAATAATAATGTTCTCTTTTATATATATATATATATATATATATATATATGTGTGTGTATGAAAGATGGGCTTTCATACAGTTTCCATCAAATTCCACTTAGATACATACATACAGATCAATCACTCAATCACAGTATGACTGAGTGATCCAGAAGTTGCTTTTCAACCATAAGGTCTTATTTTCAATCTCATCGCTTGGCATCTTCAGAAAACGTTATTTGCCATCACCTTGGGTCAACCCATATCTTGTGATGGGAAATGGAGTAGAATGAAATTGTGCAGAAGTCTGATGTATCGATTGTTATTCCATAGGAATTCGGTAGAGTACAGCTTTGTCACACACAGACTGTTACACAGATTCTGCTTGACAATTACATTATGAGTACACATGTCTATGAGCAGGTAGTTCAGTTGGTCCATCTCATTATTCAAATCACCTCATTCACTAAAGCTAGAAGACCCAGACCCAAAGTTCTATGCAATAGACACAAGTCCAGGCAAGATTGTTTATGGAAGACCAGCAGTTGCCCCTGCATACCAGTCTTCCCTCTCCATGACACCAATGTTATCCAATACAGCTTGGCACCAGTGATGTTGCAACTCATTTCTGCAACTGAGTGAACTGGAGCAACATGAAATAAAGTGTCTTGCTCAAGAACACAACACACAGCCGAGTCTGTGAATTGAGCTCACTACCTCATGATTGTGAGTCCAACACTGTAACTGCTGAGCCATGTGCCTGCAATCTGTCAAATGTAATGCTTATTTATTTACATATATGTTTTGAATTAAGCATGCATTGTCTTGTAGCTTCAAGATTTCAACGATGTGGTTGTTTACTTTTAGAATGACATTGTAGGATAGGTATGAGAAGCTGGATCTAGTCAGTTTGAATATAAAACAGGTAGAATACCTTGGGCCTGATATGGTCAGTTTAAATGGTAAAGAGTTAAACC
>NC_069003.1:17814498-17815811 GCF_001194135.2 Octopus bimaculoides
TGGTCAGTTTAAATGGTAAAGAGTTAAACCCACAATCTTGTAGTTCTGATAGATGCTTCTTTACCTTACAGCCGTGCCTGTGTTTCAATGTATGTCTTTTAGTTTCATGCCTAATTGTCAGTGCTTTCATGTGTTGTATAGCTGATAGACATACCATGTCATATGTCTGATGGAGTCTAGTCTGGCATTTATTTCATCATCAATGGCAA
This sequence comes from Octopus bimaculoides, assembly GCF_001194135.2. NCBI lineage: Eukaryota > Metazoa > Mollusca > Cephalopoda > Octopoda > Octopodidae > Octopus > Octopus bimaculoides. Next base: position 17,814,708 of record NC_069003.1, read on the forward strand.
CATTTCTGGAGCATGCCTACCAAGATCTTGTAGTCACTTGTGCTGGTCTGACCAACATCTACACAAATGGTTCTCAAATGGGGTCCATATAAGATTTTGCTGTTCAAATTTATGTGCAAATAACCTGGTTATACTTCTACACAAAATTTTTTCACAATTTTTAATACAGCTCCTAATAATATTTAATTATATAAATTTAATGGGATTTTTTAAAACATCAAATGGCTGTGAGGTCCATCTGAGTAAAGTAGGCATCAAAGGGATCCATAGGTTAAAAATGGTTGAGAAATACTGATTTACATCATCGTATTGTAGTTACAGCTTTACTGGGCAACTCGTAGTTCACATGCTAGACCACTGGCACCCTAAGAAACTATTACATAGCAAACTCTAACAAGGCATATGTTTCCAACAAAGCCAGAAAAAGCTCTTCAAAAACACTTTAAAAGCTTCCTTGAAGGCCTTCAGCATCAGCCATATTATACAGGAGTGGATAGCTCAGGAGAGAAGCAAGTGGTGATCAGCTGTCTGCAAGAGCATGCAAACCTGTGAAGCCAACAGGATTTCTGCAGCTAAGCAATGCAGACAGGCCAGGAAAACTAGTGCCATCAAACCCTTAATGACCACCACCATTCTCTGTCCACACTGCCAGTGAATCTTTCAGATGCAGCTTGGCTTGATCAGTCACTAATGCATCCTCAAAGCCCCAGGATTACTAGATGGTCCTTGTTGCCCCAATTGATAAGTATCCTCTGACAGACCTACCATGTTATACAGTGTTTATCTGATGAACATAACATGCATAATACTATGAATTTGTTTGGTTATCTACTTAGATTCCCACCCACATATTCTATTTAGGAATCTCAACTCCTGTATCCATTTAACAGCACCATCTCAAATAAGTAAAGAAATAAGACCAGCAAGCATATACTTACAGATTTTTATCTCAATCACAGTGAGAATTCTTGTGTGTGTGTGTGTGTGTGTGTGTGTGTGTGTGTGTGTGTAGATATATATGTACATATGTGTGTGAATGTGTGTTGAATTATCACAAGATTGGATATATATATGTGTATATATATATATATATATATATATATA
>NC_069003.1:17816600-17825924 GCF_001194135.2 Octopus bimaculoides
GTGTCATTTTTGCTACCCATGGTAACTATTAACATATTTACATTGTCAAAGGTTTTTTTAAACTGAGATAATATTAATATATACATAAACTATATATATATATATATATATATATATATACACACACACACACACACACACACACACACACACACAATGGGTTTCTTTCAGTTTCTGCCTACCAAATCAACTCATAAGGCTTTGATCAGCCTGAGGCTATAGTAGAAGACACTTGCCCAAGGTGCCATGCAGTGGGACTGGACCTGGAACCATGTGATTGGCAAGCAAGCTACTTATCATACACCCACTCAGATATATATATATATATATATATATATACGATTCTTTCTTGGCATCATTAGATGCCAATAAATCCCTGGTCAATACACATCAATAAACTATTATGTTGGATGGGAGGGAGAGGTGGAATACTATGTGGAAGGTGTAATGGTTACTGGTTTCTCTACTAGTTTCACATAATGTAATCATTGCAAAAACAAAAAATAATAAGACATTGCCAGGCCAAAGCTCATTGTTCCCAACATTGATTACATTGTACTCACTATTAATGACTTATGGCCTTGCTTCCGATTATTCCATTTGTGGTTTCTAGACTAGTGATCTTATCGTTATTATTAACATTATTATTAACCCTCCTGTCACCATATTCTATTGAACTTCACTGCCTTTATTTCAGTTGATTTTGAAAATAATGAAGAATTTAGTAAAATAACATTGTCATTATTAAATTGGTGTAAGACATCAAGCTGGCATAATTGTTAGCGTGCTAGAAAAAATTATTTTATTTACTTGTTTCAGTCATTAGACTGTGGTCATGCTAGGGCACCACCATGAGGAATTTTAGTTGAACTAATCAACCCCAGTACTTTTTTTTTTATAAAGCCTGATACTTATTCTATTGGTCTCTTGTTGAACTGCTAACTTATGAGGATGTAAACATACCAACACTGGTGGTGGGACAAACACAGACATAAACACACACACACACATCACATGTTCATTCAGGGATGTGTAATAAGAAGGGTGTTGGTAGAATCTCCATACATTGTACCCAGTGCAAGCTTTGGACACAAGAAGTATAATGGTATCACAGATAGATCAATGGAAAAAATAGTCTTTGTATGTGACGAATGTGTGGGTACAATAAGCACTAAAAATGCACAAACAATAGACTCCCTCAAATGCTTGGTGGGATCATTGGAAGTAGTAGATAACTTCTGTAACCTAGGTGACCAAGTTAGCAGTGGAGGAGGAAGTCCCGAAAATGTAGTTGCTAGAATAAGAACAAGCTGGGCAAAGTTCAGTGAGCTTCTACTGTTAATGGTAACTAAGGACCTCTCTTCAGAGTGTTAAGAAGATTGTATGATGCCTGTGTACAATTTGTGCTTCATGGTAGTGAAACATGGTCTTTGGCTACAGAGGGACTTGCAATGATTTGAAAGAAATGAAGCTAGCATATTCTACTGGATGGGTAATGTCAATGTGCACACATGACTGTAAATGATTTAAGAAAACTGGATACAAGAGGCATCAGATGTTGTGTGCAAGAGAGAAGACTGCACTGGCATGGTCATGTGATGTGTATGGATGAGGACAGCTGCATAAAGAAGTGCCAGGGTCTAATTGTGGAGGGAACCTGTGGAAGGGGTAGACCCAGGAAGATGTGGGATAAAGTGGTGAGAAAGGATCTTCAGATGCTGGGCCTCAGTAAGGAAATGACAAGGGACCAGGGGTTGTGGCAATTTGCTGTACTTGAGAAAATGCATCAAGCTAAGTAAAATCGTTGTCAGCCATACATACAGGCTTGTCTTTAACAGGTGCCAGTGCCACACAAAATGCACTCATGCTATTTCTGTGTAAATGTATTTGTGCTGGTGGCACATAAGAAACACCCAGCTCACTCTGTAAAGTGGTTGGTGTTAGGAAGGGCATCCAGCCATAGAAATCATGCCACAACAGACAGTTGGAATCTGGATAGCTCCCTGACTGGCCAGCTCCTGTCAGACTGTCCAACCCATGCCAGCATGGAAAATGGACATTAAATGAATGATATATGACAGGCTGCTTTCAGTTTCCATCTACCAGATCCACTCACAAGACTTTGGTTAGTAGAAGACATTTGCAGTGAGACCGAACCTGGAACCATATGGTTGGGAAGTAAATTTCATACTACACAGCCATTCTTGCTTAGTGCCATTTCTTCTAACTTAATGTTCCGAGTTCAGATGCTTGTCACAAACTTGCCTTTCATCCTTTTGGAGATGATAAAGTAAGTACCACTTGAGCACTGGGATTTGCTGGCCTTATGCCAAAATTTGAAGCCATTATTAAGCCGGTGTTTGGAACATAAATCTATGGAATTTTGACAGATTCTAATTTAGATCAGGAAGTTTATATCATAGAATCAGAAGTGATGTTAGATGAGTTAGAGAACACTTACATTAATAGTCATACAATATTCAACCCTTTTGTTTTCATATGCCAGTTGAAATACACTACTTTGTCTCATTTAATTTTGAAAATAATGAAAAATTTAGTAAAATAACTTTAATTATTAACCCTTCCACATTTAAACTGACTATATCCAGCCAAAATATTATCCCAGTTTTATGTTCAAACCAAGCCAGATCTAGCCTCTTAGACCTACCCTACAGTGTCATTCAAAAAATAAATCAATTATTTCATCGAAGTCTTGAAGCTCCAAGATTATGTAAGGTTAATTTGAAAACAATGTGAATAAATAAGCATCACATTTGACAGAGCAATCTGAATAATGAAGGGTTAAGCATTTGGAACATAAATTAACAATTTACATCATAGAGCCAAGAACAATCTCAGGCAGGTTGGCATCAAAAAGGTTAAGACAAGCATGATGGAAAGATCTGGAAGTTAAATCATATGACTAGCCTATTTCAGATGACTTTTGTAAAATAACTTTGTCATAATGACTTTTGTAAAATAACTTTGTCATAAATGAACATGAAACCTTGATGGAAAATTTTAATTTAGATCAATTTAAAACAGGAAGTTTGTATCACAGAACCAGGGTTGGTCTCTGGTTAGTCACAGGACACATACTGAGAGAGTCATACTGTATTTAATCCTTTTGTTATCATATTTCTGATGAGATATAGTCTTTGTTTTAATTATTTTGAAAATAGTCTGTCTTCTACTTGTTTCTGTCATTAGACTGCAGCCATGCTGGGATGCCGCATTGAAGAATTTTAGTCAGACTAATTGACTCCAGTATTTTTTTGTGATTTTTCAGCCTAGTACTTATTCTATCAGACTCTTTTACCCAACCGCTAAGTTATGGGGATGTAAACACACCAACACTGGTTGTCAGGCACTGATGGGACAGCCACAAAAGAGACACACATACACTGACATATATATAATAGGTTTCTTTCACTTTCCATCCATCAAATCCACTCACAAGGCTTTGGTTGGGCCAAGGCTATAGTAGAAGACCTTGTCTAGGGTTCCAAACAGTGAGATTGAACCCAGGACCATGTGGTTGGGAAGCAAACTTCTTACCACACAGGCATGAAAAATTTAGTAAAAGAAATTTGTTGCTATTACTAAGCTGGTTTTTGAAACATAAATTAATATGAAATCTCAACAGAAGTTTTTTAATTTAGATCACATTAAAGCAGGAATGATCTCAGGCAAGTTAGAATTAAAGGTTCTGCTTTCTCTGCATTAAGTGGGTTTTTTTCCTTTCTTTTCTTTTCTAGTCAGGAGAGAAGGCAGTGGCCATGACACTTTGCAGGGCCTCTGAGAGGGTGAAGGAGAGGGGAAAGTATCGTCAAACTGGAAACCTGGCCCAAATGCTCGTTACGGAGTAGACTTCACTAAAAGTAACCAGGGTACACCTTAAGAAAAATACCACATAAACTAACAAAGAGGTGCTTTCATGTATTTTCTCAGCTTGTTAAAGATAACAGATGAATATGTCCTCAAATCACAGCCTAATGTCAGTGAAACAAGACCTGATCACTTGAGCCAAGAAAAAGGAGTCTTCATGTTGCTGCTTAATGTTTATAGGTCAGTGTTTGTTGGGTGGGGGGTCCAGAAGATGCAAGGATTTGTTGGTGTGTTTAATACAAAGTCTGGTTAAATGAGACATGAACACAGTAAGTGTGGCAAAGGGTGAGGACTTAGGTGAACCTAGATGAGTGAAGGGTATGTGGATAGCTAGTTCAGAAGGACAGAGGTCATTGAAGAGGTGGTTGAAAGAGATAAAGAATGGATGCATCATGTGGCTGTTGGTGATTGCAGTGGGTGAAATGTTTGAATCTTTGCCAGTCAGTTGAACCACATTTCTTTTGGGTGAAGTCTAAGGCCATAGTTCTTTAAAAGACAAATACAAGTCCTACCTTTTTCTCCAGAAAGAATATTATTGGAAATTTTTGGAAAAGACAGAAGTGAGCCCTGCTCACCGCTATCGGGACAGAGATGGCTATCCACATATGAGAGCCCTTTGTGTCAGAGTAGCTGTTTCAATGTATTTCTCTCGTCATCTTCTGGGGTAGTGCCTTTTCTATTTTATCTGTTGAGACCATGAGGCAGTCTGAATTACAGGAAGTCGAGAGAATGTAAGAATTTCATAGCTTAGTACTGAAAAAATACTTTGTTGAATTATTTGGGAGAGTAATCTCTCCTTTCTGCTAAATTCCATCTTCATATATCTTTCACTCTGCTAAATCAGTTGATAATTTTACATTAAAGTAAAACTTTCTCATCACAAACATTCAATCTGTAAAGTAAGTGCACTTAAGTTTTCCTAATCGTTTTAATGTTTCTGTTATTGTAGCTTCCAAACTGTTTCATAGTTATCAAGGATGAGTTAGCTTAGCAATGGGGCCTTGAGTGGTTGCTTGACTTGCTTGAAATAGCAGCCAAATCCTCTCAAATGACAGTGCAAAGTCTTTATATAAAAAAGAGGAGACCTTGAATAATGTATGTGGTCCTAGATATCCCTGAAAAGACATGATCAGGATGGTCGTGGTTAGAATATCTTTGATCATAAAGCTTGGTCTGTCAATTCTGTTCTGGGGCTAAACAAGAATAGCAATGACAACAAATTAATTTGTGAAGTATTGAGACAGACTAACAAATGGAAATGAGTCTCTTTGCATTCATTTATATGTGTATTTGTGGACACGTATGTTTACATGTGTGTGTATTGGTGCATATATATGCGTGTTGTGTATGTGTATGTGTCATGTGCTTTTGGCATAGTTTCAACAGTGTTTTCCCTGAATGTATTATTAATTAAAATCATAATCCAGTTGTTGTTAAGATGTTTAGCTAATATGCCACCAGTGCCTAACCTCAACATGTCCTATTTGCTTCCACAGTTTGATATTAGATTGCTACTCTTATATTGTCAATGATTCATTTTAAATGATTCAGTGGCTGCTCTTCTTTTCTTTCATTAACCTTTTTATCTTATCACTTATTCATGGTAGAAATCTTTTTCCAAAGACATTTTATGGATGAATTTCTTTGTTTCTTTCCTTTTGATTTTTTTTTACAATAATTAAGGCTGTGAATGATTTATGCAATCAGTGTATATGTGTGTGTATGTATGTTTGAATGTATGTATGAGTGTGTTTTCATTTGTTTTTATGCTATATGCCTATGCACATATGTGTCTATATACATATGTATGTATGTGTATATGTTATGGTATGTTTGTAGAAACAAATATGTGATCAAAAGCATTCTGATAGTAACCATTCTGTCTTTTATCTAGACATAACATGTCTTCTTGACCTTTATTCATAAAGGAGAATCATTAACCTTGATCCACGACAGGGCTTCTGACACCAGGGAAGGAAGCAGGAGGTTATGTTCAAACTGGGGACCTGACCCAAATGCTTGCAAAAGAGCAAGCTCCACTAAAGGCAGATAAGGTGCCATATGATGGTTTTAAACAGGACAATGAAAGAAACCATCCAAGTTGGCTAGAGTAAGATTTGAATGCAGAATGCAAAGTGCCAGATGCCCTTCATGCTACTCATTTTACTCTTTAAGACTTGTTTTTAGCCCACCACCTTCATCTCTACCCGAGCCCACTTTCCTCTCTCCATCCATTTTCCCACTCATTTCAACCATCATCCTATCATTCATCTCACCACTTGTGATATTTGCTCACCCACTGCCAGCCATTACTCCTTTTCTGCCTCTTTTTCTCTCTCACTATATTCTTCTCACAGCTTCTCCACCACCTCAACAACCTCTCATCTCTGGTCTCTATACTTTTCTTTCAAAGACTCAATGGATCTTTACCATCTCCATTTATTTTGTATCTTTCATTTACCCTTCCCTTTGCACCCATATTCACTTTTTTGATATATAGCCCCTGTACCCCCTACACAACCCACCTCATCTCCTTTAATGCTTTGTCCCTCTTTATTTCATTAACCCTATCCCCATTCCCTCCTCTTTTTCCTTCTAGTAGTGGTAGTGACTACTCTGTTACTCTCTCCTCTCTCTTAACCTGTCTCCTTCAGCTATAGGGGCCCCTTTAAGCCCTTTTGTTTTACAAGTGATAATGGTGAGATCATAAGTACTGGCGTTGATTTTTTTGACTAAACCACTTCAGAGTGGTACCTGACTAAAACTAGTAAAAGAAAATATGCAGATAGGACTTGCTTTCTATGTTGTGTCCATGTACAAGCTTTTTATCTCCCTATACTTTTTACTTATATTTCTTATATTTTTTTACTTATATTTCTTATATATTTTTAAAAAATATTTATAGGGATATTGTTTCATAGTTTTATTGCTCATATATTTTTTACACATAATTTTTCTTTATTCTACCTTTCACCTTGCATTTTTCCTGTGCGTATATAGATGTGTATATGGAATTTTTTGTGTGCATGTGTAGATATGTACGTGTGCGCGGGTATGTGCATATATAGATGTGTGTGTGTGCATGCGTGCATGTGAGTATGTGCGTATATAGATATGGTTTACTCTTATTGCTTATATTTTACACTTTTTTACACATTTTTCTGTATTTTGTCTTTAGCCCTGTTTTTTCTTGTGCATGTGTGTATATAGATGTGTGCGTGCATGCGAGTATGTGCGTATATAGATGTGTTTTACTCTTATTGCTTATTTTTTACACTTTTTTTTTTTACATGCGTGTGTGTGTATGTGTGCAAGGGTGTATGCGGGTATGTATATATATTTTTTGGCGAATGTGTGGGTGAGCATGTGTGTGTTTCAAGTGAGGGTGGATAAGTATATACATATAGGCGCATGTACATGGGTGTGTGGGCGCGCATGTGTATGTATGGACATGCATGCTTACGTGATTACTATGAACATTTTTACTCCCTCCCCTTATTTAGCAGTCATTCTAATTGCTTTTTTGTCTTAATAACGGTCAATCACTCAGTAATTTCCCTTTGTTTAACGGTCATTTTCATAGCATTTTTTTCGATGGCCCAATAACTGAAGTGATGCCGGCGTGGGTTTCTGCCGCGACATCCGAAACTCAGAGTTTTATCATGGCTACTGAATAATTGGCACATATTATATTTACAGATAAATTCCTCTATTTCCATAATATTGAGGTCTCTTTCATTCTTTTGTTGTCTTGCCATTTCTATCAATATATATATATATATATATATATATATATGGTCTTTGTAGGGTATAAAGATAAGGTATTTCCAATGCAGCACTCAACCTGAGTTCTGTGCTGTTGACACTGACAAATTCCAGACTAATACCAAAATTCTTCAGGTGTAGAAAATATTCGTTTCATAATGGTAAAACCATTTTGTAAGTTTAGTGAAGAGTAAAATATAATCCAAATAAGACAAAGAAATACTTTCACACATTTTTAATGACCAAATTGTTTCTGTACCAACTCTACTTTCAACAGTGTTCAAAGCAGAGTTGGTACAGAAACAATTGTAACTGATCATTAAAGATGTTTTTAAAGTATTTCTTTGTCTTATTATTTGGATTTTATATGTACATATATTCTGTTCACAGTTACATAGGTAAGTGGTTAAAAGCACTTTACATAACCATGCATTCCAAAGAATCCTTCTGTTTGAATTGGAAAAGAAGATGAAGATAGTACTGATAATTCCCTTTTCCTTTAATGCCTGGAGAATCTAAAATGTACTGATAGAAGAAAAATAAATAAGTAGAAATTTAATATGATGGAAGAAGTTTTGAAGTGATGAATACATAAAAGTGTGTTGGTATTTTCTGGCAGCCTGACATAGAAACAGCATTGAAACTATGTTTGGTATCCACATATACACAGAAATTCTTTCTCTCTGTCTCTTGTGTTCTACAGATTTTTTTGTTGCATAAGGGATGTAACTGATGCCAATAAAGTAATGAATGAAATTGCTAGGAATTCCAAAGTTCACCATGGTTTCCAAGAATATTTGCAAAATTTACCAAGTTTTTCCTGGAACACGAAACTATATGCATGCTGCTTGTCTGTCTGTCAATTTCTTTGGCCAGTAAATCAACAAGTTCTATATGGTCATTCATTTAGTTGTTAGTGTTCTGGCTGCTGTTAACTCTTGGATTAACTTTGACAGAAGAAACCTAGGATTAAACACATTCCAACAGTGAGCATCCCGTCTCTTCATTTTTTAAGCGTGTTTTTGTAGGGTATCACCACCACCACCATCATCATCATTGCGACCACAGCCATCACCATTATCATCATTGTTTTAATGTTCACTTTTCCATACTTGCTTGTGTGAGATGGAAGTTGTTGAGGCAGAGTTTCTACAGCTGGATGTCCTTCCTGTTGCCAACCCTTGCTTATTCACAAGTAAGGTAATAATTCCCCGTGACCAAACATGTTTACACAGAATATTGGAAAATAATGTCACTGTTTGTGAGATGGTGAAGCTTGTTTACAACAATCACACAATGTCAAGACTAGTGAATCACATGCACACATACACACATATATCCACATGTTCTATTAAAAAAAATTTTTAAACACCCTACCTAATTAAACCAATTTACATCTCCCCTTCTCCTCTTCCTCTTTTTCCAGACACCATACTTTTTCCTCCCTCCCCACTTTTGTTGACTAATCCTGTCCTCACTGCCTAGCCCAATGTGTCATTGCTATCCTGATATCCTGTCAAGTGATGGTGGGGGGAAGAACACAGAGACACAAACATACATACATATATATTATATATATATATATATATATATATAACGTGAGAGAGTTAGGGGTTGGGGGTTCAACCCACTAAGGGATAGTATCTATCCAGTATACTGCTGGGAGGGTAC
>NC_069003.1:17826767-17827425 GCF_001194135.2 Octopus bimaculoides
TCCCCTTAATTTATACAGCAATAAGAAAATGGAGGGGATCAGTAGGTGGTATTCATCAACTTTGAGACATTATATTATGTCTATTTCTTTATTTACTAAAAGGACAATTATAACAATATACATACATGTATAACATATCTTGCTTTACCTATATAATATATAAAATATAAAAATATCAGTAATTATTAAAATATATAACATAGAGCAATAGAAATTGGAATAATATCTTACAGCTGTTTCAGCCAAGAGGCAATAAAACCTCATTCTACTTTTATCCCTCCAGTGGACTGAAGTAATTAGTAGATGAAATTGAGGTACCTGGGTGTTTCTCTAGGCTTCGTTGGAGATTTTAGAAAGTACATAAGGTTAAGTTATAAATATAAATACACACACATATACATACTTTTACATATATATAAATACATATGCCTACACTTAAATGTACATACATAAATGCATTATATTATTCATAGTAGATAAAATGTAATCAGCAGTATGAGAAAGTTATTGCAAACTACTTACCACACAGCCACTCCTGCGCCTATATACAATATATATATATATATTATATATTACATCTATACATAATATATATTATATACATGATATATATATTATCTATATATATATATATATATATATATATATATATATATAT
>NC_069003.1:17828335-17832897 GCF_001194135.2 Octopus bimaculoides
GCCAGAGATGTCTCAGCCTCAACATATGTTTGCACATCATAAGCCAGGGCATCCCTAACCCACCCTTTAGTGGTTCCTGGTAGCAGTGGCTTTCCTTCCTTCCACAATAAGTGGAGAAGGAGGCGCTCCAACTTGTTTAGCCACGAGTCGGGACAAGGGACAACGGTTAGGCGGTAGGTGATTACAGATGCGATAAACACCTGTACCACTTCCACCTTTCCTTTCAAGGATAGAGCCCATCCAGACCAAGTCCAAGCTGAAGCTTCCACTCTGTCTGCCACCTCACTCCAATTCTTCTCTGTTTGGGAGTCCGGTCCAAACCAAACTCCAAGCAACTTAACAGGACCGTCTGTCCAGTGACCCACGACACTGGACAATACCGGCTTGCTCCTTCACGTGCCGAGGCACAAGCCGATGGACTTGTCCTTGTTAACTTTTACTCCTGCCACCACCTCATATCCTTTGATAGTGTCCTCTACACAAGGTAGCTGGACCTCATTGGACACAATGATGGTGACATCATCTGCAAAAGCAGAGACCTACTTACCACATCCGATTTCATTGGGGGTGCATCCCAAATTCTCCAACTTCCTTAGTAAATGCTCAAGAGCCAAAACGTACAGAAGCGGGGACATGGGGACACCCATGGCGAACTAAGCGCTTGATCGAAAACGGCTCTGACAGGTAGCCATTTATCTGAACAGTGGATTAGATGCTGCTATACATTGCAGAGATCCACCTATGGAAGTCCGGGCCCAGCCCAGCTGCTTCAAGAACTGCCGCCAGTGAGCTACCCTATCAAATGCTTTACTTTGGTCTAAATGGACCAGTGCCCTGCCTTTGCTGGTTAATTTACCCACCCTGTCTAAGGTGTAGCGTATAAGGTGAAGATTGTCCTGGATCGACCTGCCCAGAATGGTGCACGTCTGCGCCTTCCCTACAAGCTTCTCCACGATACGCATCAACCTTTTTGCTAACACCTTGGCCAAAATCTTTAACTCTACATTGAGTAGAGTTATGGACCTGTAATTACTTATACTGTCCCCCTAGCTTGGGTCCTTCTGGATCAGTGTCACCATCCCCGACTCACAGAGCTGGGAATCCTCCCAGTAGACGCCTGCCAGCAGGTCCCCAAACAAGTCCGGCATGCTACGATAAAACTCATAGGGCAGACCATCCAGCCCCGGTGCACTCAGCCAACACCTCTTTTACTTTCACAGATGTAATCGGTCCTTCACAGCATTCTGTCTCACATGCCGAAAGCCACGGCCCACTGGTGAGGAAGACCTTTAGGGACTCCCCATGCTTGAGCTCGCTGCCCTGCCCAAACAATCAGTTGAAATGCTGGTGAAAGGCCTTTTGCATCTTTTCCTGTCCATAGATCTTGTGCCCCTGTTCATCAGTTAAAGACTTTATAGAGGCTTTTTTGCCCTTCTGAAACTCCACATGACGGGCCCATCCGGCAACGTTAAAACCTTCTCGGCCCACTGCACGTAGCCTAACTCTAACTCTACAGCCTTCATGTTTGACTTTGAGGTGATGGTACAAGACCGTTCTCACCGCCAGCACTCTGTCTGCAGAGCCAGATTCCAAAGCCTCGTCTAAATTCTTAACTAGTTCCCTTTCTATTCTAGATCTATCTAAACTTAGCTGGTTGCTAAATCTAATAGAATCTAAACGGATGGCTTTCTTGAAGGCATGCCACCATCTATTATTAATGATGGCGCCACATAGTGCCCTCTGTGCTAATTCCTTAATCTGGGCATAGAAGGCTTGACAAGTCAAAATAGACTTGTTCATCTTCCAGTATCTATATGTACCTCACATGTCACAAATTTGTGATCTGTGCAAAGCACAATACAAAACTGGGGACAGCTAAAGGTATCCCTATCTCTTTCTCTAACAAATACCCTATCTATATAAGATCTGCATGAGGTGTTATTATTACTCCACATTCACTGTGGAATGCTCGGCTCATCCAGTCTGTAATGGTCTACTAGATTATAGCTCTCTAGTAGACCCTTGAGGCCAGGATTTCCCCTCCTATCAGTCGAGCCAACACTACCCATCCGTGCATGGAGTATAGTGTTAAAGTCTCCTAACAGAACTATCGTTTTTGAGGTCACTAGAAAGTGCTCTAGTTCTCGATAAAAAACAGACTGCCTACAATCCTTAGGAGCATAGCCAGCTACCAACCTGAAAGACTGTTTACTCTTGTGGGTCACATCTAGGATGACCAGCCTACCTTTTGGGTCCAGAAAGATTGTACTTACCTGTAAGTTCAAGGTCTTCCTGAGTAGAACCAACAAGGCCCCACCTCCTTGTCAGCTAGGAGAAATAAATTTCTCATAGCCATTTAGAAGAGATGAGAATGCTTGTGGTCCACTCATCTTGGACTCGGTAGCAATGCATACATCTATATCTCGTGACCTGAGGTCATTCAGGATATAAGCTTGTTTCCATTTCGACTCTAGCCCACATACATTTATGCACCCTAGCTTAATCAACGTGATGAAATTTTATAGAAAGGAATTACTTACAATTTGAGTTTGGGGATGGGCTGCACAACTCTGCCTGCCTCCCCATCCATTTCTTTTACTGGTGTAGCCGCTGGGCTATTTGTTGGTGTGGCTGCTGGGCTTACAATTAATTTTCTCTCTGCCACCTCAGCGCTAACATCTTGTACATTGTCTGGGTGATGCACTTTCAGGTCTTTCCATAGGCTTTCATCCATTATTGCAAAACTAATGCCTGTCAGTGTATCTTTCAATCTTTTGTAGACACGTGCCTTATGGTGTGATCTAATGAATTTGGACATCGCTTCATTTTTCTCTCTAAAGGCCACTGTTTTTTCATGTGTTTTTTTGGGGAAGGGTTTGATAAATGATTTTACCGTGGGGTTGGGTTGGGGAGTTTGGTTGTGTGTGTCTGTTGCATGTGTCTTTTTTTGTTTATGCGTGACTGTGATAAAATCCATTTCTTCAGTTGTGTCTTTCTTCTCCTCAGCTACTTTTTCTTCCTTCTTCTCTGAAGCGCCCTCCGGCTTTTCCGCCTTTTCCTTCACCTCCTTTGCAGCTTTTTGGGGAGGGGCCTCATTCTCGTTTTTCTTTTTAGTGCACTTGGAGTAAACGTGGCCCTTTTCTCCACACTTGAAGCATCAGGGCCTACGTCTCTCCATGGCCACTCGCAATGATAGTCCTTCCCCTACAAATACCCTATCGAGTAAATTTTCCAGGGTTTCATTTGCAGCTTGTACTACCATTTCTAGTGTCTGGCCTTTCCAGTTTATTACGTCTTTCTTTTTCATCTATAAGATTGACACCTCCTCCTTTACGTCGTAAACCACAGCTGCTGCTACCCACATAACTTCATATCCTGCTGGGATTTCTTTGACCATAATTTTTGCAATTCTACATCCCAATTTGTGGGTAGCAGCATTATCTCCTTGTTCTTTAGTGTCCTTGTTGACACCTCCTTGGCTACATTATTAGCCGTTTGGAACTACGCTTCGACAGTCACGCTTTGTGTTCTACAACCAACGTAGCATACCTGATTCCATATTCATGCCATGCACCTCTCCACCACTTTGTTCTTGGCTTCCATTATCCTCTTTTCCTTCAGGTTGTATATCCTATACACCACCATTCTAGCATTGATTGCTTGTACCGTTTCAGGAGGCGACAACAGTTTAGTATCGCCATCACTTTTTTTAATTAAATTTCGGAACTTGAACAGTTGTTCCATTTTCACCTCTAACTCAGTCACGTTACCGCTCACTGTGGCCAAATAACTTGGCTTTTCCTGTGTTTCCTTGTTATTACTTGTTGAACCTTTTCCCATCTTAGGAAAATCCTTTTGTGATGCAATGTTAAATTCCATCACAAAACTTTTTTAAAACTTTGTCACAAATGACAAATTCACAAAATATAAACCCAGTAACAAGTAAAACAAACAATTCAATAATAAGTTGTGTTTTTTTTTTTGTTTCAAAATAATAATCCAACAGAATTTTCTGTTCCGTAGGGTGAAAATTACTGTTTCTCGACGTACAACAGTTCAAATAACACGTATTCAAAATATAACACCAAATTGACATACAAAAACACACAGACGCAAAAAATTGTTCAGCTAGAGGTGAGGCTGCCAAATTCCTGTTCGAAATGTATAGTTTTCAAAGTGACAACTAGTCACTGATCTATACATTAGAAAATTACTATTTTTAAATCTCACGAGAGATATTCAGCAACAGTACTTTGGAGTAAAGATTTTTGCCAACATAACATGGCAGTCCTGGTTTAGGACAAATGTTTAGGATGCCATGTTATGTTGGCAAAAATCTTTACTCCACAGTACTGTTGTTAAAATCATCTCTTCTCCATTTTTAACAAATTTGTTGAGTTCTATGGGATACCATTCCATAAATTCTCATAACACGATATACAAGTAATATTTTCATTAGAAAATTACTATTTTTAAATCTCACAAGAGGTATTAAGCAACAGTGCTTTGGAGTAAAGGTTTTTGCCAACATAACATGGTAGTCCTGGTTTAGGATGAATGTT
>NC_069003.1:17833753-17838709 GCF_001194135.2 Octopus bimaculoides
ACTTGGCTTGCCGGGTCTTCTCACGCACAGCCCATTTCCAAAGGTCTCGGTCCGTAGTCATCGCCTCGGTGAGGCCCAATGTACGAAGGTCTTGCCTCACCACCTCAGCCCAGGTCTTCCTGGGCCTACCTCTTCCACGGGTTCCCTCAACTGTTAGGGTGTGGCACTTTTTCACGCAGCTATCCTCCTCCATTCTCACCACATGTCCATACCAGCGCAATCGTCTCTCTTGCACGCCACAACTGATGCTTCTAATGTTCAGCTTTTCTCTCAAGATACTTACACTCTGACGGGTATTCACATTGACATTACACATCCATGACATTACACATATATATATATATTGTATATATATATTTGATATATATATATGTATATATATATATATTGTATATATATATTACAGATATATATTATATATATATTTGATATATATATATATATATATATAAATATTTTATAATTATAATAAGGGCTTCGCTTGCGCCTTGCCACGCACTGAAAAATAGACGTCAAAAGATACTATTACCACAATAAATTCTCCGAGAAAAACTCACTGCATAATTGGCTAGTAGAAGAAAGAAAATGAATTAAAGCTTTGGTTAACTGCGTACATGATCGTGTTTCAGGCTTAAAGTAATAAAAAACATTGCCTTTTTGCCTTCATCAGTGCTGGTATACCCAGGCATATAAATACGAGTGGCCACAGATATGTAAGCGAGCTGCTGCTTCGCTTAGCTTATAACCGTTGAGACTCGCAGAGATATGCTGCAAAGTAGAATTCATATCCTTTTCTTATAGCCATGTGCAGTGTGTTAAAGATCGAGTCTGCAGTTAATACAGTTTTGATCAAGGAGTAAATATTTTTTTCAAATATTAATTATCATAATAATAAAGGGTAAAATCATAAATGATTTTTACCAAGTGGTCAGCACGGAAATAAAACCTCATAGGTAAATTTTATAAATATTTTATAATTATATACATAATTGTAACAAGGGCTTGGCTTGCGCCTCACCACGCACTGAAAAAGACGTCAAAAGACACTATTACCACCATAAATTCTCCGAGAAAAACACACTACATAGTAGGCTTATAATTATGTATATAATTATAGGTTATAATTATATATATAATAGGTTATAATTATGTATATAATTATAAAATATTTATAAAATTTACCTATGAGGTATTATTTCCGCGCAGACCACATGGTAAAAATGATTTATGATTTTATTATTATATATATATATATATATATATATATATATATATATATATATATATATATACAGAGAGAGCGAGAGAGAGATTTTAAGTATATATATTATATTTATACACAGACATGAAAGAAGTAAATAGACACCCCTATAATCATTAGAATTTATTTAAATCTGAAATTATAAATTCAAATTATTTGTTAGTTGTTATAATGTGAACATTTGGTATTTAGTACACATGCTCTTTGCATTTTTCAATGCAAGGGCCCTATTAGGCATGTTACTGATCAGATGGTGAATATTCTCTTACGGAATTTCTTACTAAGTTACATGCAATAATCTCAAAAGGTCTGGCTTTGAAGATACTTTCTTGTTCTGTTTATGAAATGTCCTGTCCATTATGCCCAGAGGTGTTCTATAAGGTTCATATCTGGTGACTGGCTTGGCTTTGGAAGCTTTCTAATGCCATTCGTTTCCAACAATCTTGGGTCATTTTAACCGTGTGACAAGGAATCCCATCTTCCATAAATAGAGTCTTCTTTAATCATTTCACCACTGGAGAAGTTTGGAAGGAGTCCTTTCTGCAATATGGACACATATTTATTTGAGTTTATCTTTCTCTCACACTCCACCAGCTCTGATCAACCATTGCTCCAAATTGTTCCCCAGACCATCACAGAATAGCTGCTGTGTTTCATTGCTGGTTGCAATCTTTTCACATCAAATTCTTAATCACAGAGTCTCCAGACCCACACTTGACCACTGTTAGGAAATACAGCATATCTGGACTCATCAAAGAATATGACAGTGTCCCAAAATGCTAATGGCCTCTCCACCATCTTGCTGACCCAGTTTTTTCTCCGCTTCATATTGGCTGGTCAAAGATGTGACTTCCTTCTTCCTGCTCTGCCATAGTAACCAAGTTTGTGGAGATACCTGACAGCTGTTCTGGGACTGACATCAACTTGCTCTGCCATGTTAGAGGTCTTGCAACGAGAATTATCCTCCACATTTCTCTTAGCAAAGAGAAGGGTCCTGTCTGAGGGCCCTGGTTGATCTGGACAAGGTGATGTGGACTCCTTCCCCTCTCTGGTGAATTTCACAATCACTCTATTAACTGTAGAAAGCAGGATCCCAAGGTTTTCTAAGATTTTACTCTATATCCACCTTCAGAATGACCCACAATACAGCCTCTTTGAAATTCAGACAGTTCTAAGGCTTCTTTTGTACATGGCATGATTAAAAACAGTCACATATATAATCTGAAACATAAAAATGTCAATTAATAAGAAATATAAACCTTTACAAGTTAGAATAAACAGAAAACGATGTTTTATTGGGTGTCTAGTTACTTCTAACATGTGTGTATATAATATGTATTATAGGTGCAGTGTATTGTATATAATATATATCATATATGTGGTATATTATATATATATTATTAAAAATAGTCAGCGGCCTTTTAGCAATGAAATTGAAAATAAAAAAATCTTTTTTTTTAGTATTACATAGGCTTGCGGTATGATAAGGTTTGTCCTGACCTTGTATATGTATCCTACCTCTCTATTCATCCTGGCGAATGGGGCCATTACTGTGATATGTATCAATTACAGTCTATCTAGCTATGGTGATGTGCTCCCGAAGTGGCCATAGATGATCTGTTCAGTTTAATCTGGGAAACCTTACTCATGAACTATTATATTCTATGTGGATGTATTTTTTGATTCGAAATATTTTACTCATGGATTATTACCTTTTGGTGTGAGTGAAGTAAAAATAACTTTTTAGTCGATTTATTCTTTATTTGTTTACCTGCTTTCTCAACTTTTTCAGCTTGACACATTTTTAGTATTTTAAGTATTTTATAAATTCCACTTCATGCCACTGCTATGCCAATGTGTTTCATTTGGCGCAGTTTGGCCAGATGAAGGTTCATGACAAATATTTTGCCAGTTCCACCTGGAGCATCCAGAAAGAAAAGACCTGCTCTTTCATTTTCAATGCTCAAAATATTGGTGTTATAACCACACAGATGGTCCTCCATCAGTTTGTGTTCTTTCTCAGCTATATATGCCGTCAGTTCCTCAATGTCATAGCTGATTTTTCGCAGGTACTCAATTGTGAGATTGTTTGATGCTTGCTCTGGTTGAGGCAGACCAAATGTGGAATTGCCTTGACCTCCCATAGCTTGCACTCAGGTGTCCAGGTCAAGTAATGTTTCATTGTAAACGGCGTTATTGAATGTGGTAATTTCTGTTGAGGTTTGCCTTTGATTCCTTTGTAGGATGTCCTCTGCCATGCTGGATTGTGGGTCACCCAAAGCTTGAGAAGTTCGTCCAAACCACATGTCATCAATATGATAGGAAATAGCTAGCGCTGTTGACTTAGTGCTGTGCTGACTGCTGTCTCCTCCAGTGGCTGGTCCTGGTGAGCATCGTAGTCCATGTTTGGCACAGGCTTCTCTGTAGGTCGTGTAGACTTCCCCATTGTGTCTTTGAAAGTCTATGAATGATGTTGGACCTCTGATAGTGTGCACCAGTAGATGCAGAAAGAACTCCTGCTGATTAGGGTGTACAGTGTACACTCGCCCAATGGCCCCCCCCCCACCACTTCTGAAGACAGCATCTTCTTCCCAGTCCTCAACATGCGCTCCTTGCTTGCGTCTGTTCCATCTATTGTGTGCTCAGGGATAGTACACGGGGACTTCTACATACAACATTGTTTGGGCAAACAGATCACGTTGGCATAATTTGAAGAAAGCTGTCAAAGTGGTTTCTTGTGGATTCAGAACTACGTTTTGAGCATTGTCTTCTGTGAAATATACATACTGGCCATTTTCAAGATGTACAAATAGATTGTAAGAAGGTGTTCCTACATGTAAACAGGGTGTGACCTTTGTAATGATAGTGCATTTGTCTAAAAGCAGAACAGTTCTTCATGCAGTGCTTGTCAATTGGCTGAAGTGATTTGAAAGGCATCATCATTCATGGTATATTTGTGAATAAGTTACTTACTGGAATAAGGGGATCTATTGTTTAAAAGAAAATACTATTTACTTGTTTAAGGGTTGTACTGGATAAATTGCAAAAATACTTCTAACAGATCAAATACTAAGAAATAAACATACTCAACTTGATTTATACCAAATAATATAGGGAAATGAATGGGTTATTTCCTTTGGCTGTTAAAATAAAATATACTACTTGTGTATAAAGATCCCTTCCAGGGGTCGTAGCCATCCAATTATAGATTTTTATTAAGCTTCAATGAGATTAGTAACAAAATTTATGTTACTATAGCATGTTTGCTAAGTTTTGCGAAAATTCGTTAATGGGTCTAGACAGCAACTTGATGCAAATAGGCAAACAAACAGACAATTTGCTTTTATATAAGTAAAAGATAAGATATATAATATTTATTTATTCATACTAGAATATAAGGATAAAATCATGTTAATGATTTTTTATCAGGTAGTCAGCATGCAATAAAAATTTATAGGTAATTTATATATCAAATTAATAATCATATATATATGTATATAATCATATTAAGGGAGTAAGGGCAAAAAAAAAAAAAAGACAACCTATCTCCAACATGCTTGAAAATACTGAGGCATTCAGATACTACCAAAAAAACTCCCAAAATATACATAGATTGTAGGCGAGCGAGTGAAAAAACATTAAAAAGACTTTACATTAATTGTGGTCCAATTTCTAAATTAAAGCTGTAAAAACAG
>NC_069003.1:17838981-17839393 GCF_001194135.2 Octopus bimaculoides
ATATATATATATATATATAATTAATAATTTAATATATAATATATATTTATATATTTTTTACACTTCTATTTGTTTCAGTCGTTTGACTGTGACCATGCTGGAGCACCACCTTTAGTTGAACAAATCAACCCTAAGACTTATTCTTTGTAAGCCTAGTACTTATTTTATTGGTCTCTTAAGCCGAACCGCTAAGTTATGGGGGCGTAAACACACCAACATCAGTTGTCAAGCGATGTTGGGGGGACAGACACCTACACACATATATACAATGAGCTTCTTTCAGTTTCCGTCTACCAAATCCACTTGCAAAACACGCTCAAGGTGCCATGCAGTGTGACTGAACCCAGAACCATGTGGTTGGGAAGCAAGCTTCTTACCACACAGCCACTCCTATGCCTATATATATATATAT
>NC_069003.1:17839987-17847367 GCF_001194135.2 Octopus bimaculoides
TATATATATGACATAGGTTAGTAGAGTTAGTGGTTGGAATAACTGTCTAAAGGATAAGAATATCTGTTTTACTACCGGCATAAATTACCCATGTTAACTCTGGGCATGCAAGCATATTATTTTCATAGGGTACAGGCAATAACAAAAATAATCAAGAGTTTATCAGGAATCAAATTTAGTTTAAGCAGTAAATGGATAAATATGTTGTGAACAACATATTTAGAAGCTATAGGTTTCGTGTAATAGGAGTGGAGGAGCTAATTAGGTTTGTGTTTGGAATTTAAGTTGACATAAAATTTTGGTGAAAGGTTTTAATTTAGATCACTTGAAAACAGGGAGCTTGTATGATAGAACTAGGTGTGCTTTCAGGCAGATTGCTATCAAAAGAGGTAACACAGGCAGTTTTCTGTCATGGAAGTAGAAATAGTGGAATAAAAAAAAATCCCTTACTTGAAAAAACAAGAGTTGGTGACAGCTCGCATAAAAATAAAACCTAGATGTTAAATGAGCAAACATTTTAAAACAGGTGGTTTTGTATTAGAAAAATCTGAGGCAGTTTTAGACAGTTTGTTATCAAAAGAGTTAATATTGAATTAATTTTAGTGTTATAAATAAAAATTTAACATGCAAATTAAAGGCAACTAATCATCTAACCACCAAATTTTATGTTTAAGTTATCTTATTCTTCTTTACTTTCTTTTCTCTTTTCCTTCCTTCCTTCTTCCTCCCTCTCTCTTTCTCACTTAGTTGCCAGAATAGAACAGCAGAATGCCACTAACCTTATTCTAAGTTAATCCTCTGGAGTTTAACTGAACTGGAATTTATTTTCTATTCCAGTTAGGTAAATTGTAGGATGTCGTCATTTTCATTACAGTCTCATAACAGAGCCAGCCAAATATCCTCTACTCCAGCATTTCCCAACTATAGTTTCCTGGAACCTGTGAAGGCACATGGCTTAGTGGTTAGGGTATTTGACTTGTGAGTATAAGCTCAATTCCCAGTGGCCCATTGTGTCATTGTGCACGGCACTTTATTTCACATTGCTCCAGTCCAATCAGCTGGCAAAAATGAGTGGTGGTGGTGGTAGGGGGTAAGGGTGGCGGCAGTGTCAACGACAGTCCTGCTGCCTCTAGTTTATCTTATAAGACAGTGATGCCTGGTGGTTACCACTGTTGATTAGACAAGCATTCATTATAATAACCCTTTCTTGTGTAGGCACACAGCCTGAAATTTTAGGTGGTGGTGGGGGGCTAGTTGATTGCAGTGATCCCAGTGCTCAACTGGTACCTCTTTCATCAATCCCGAAAGGATAAAAGGCAAAGTCAACCTCAGCAGAATTTGAATTCACAATGTGCAGACAAAAAGTGCCAATAAGTATTTTGCCTGGCATGCTAATGATTCCGTGAGCTCACCACCTAAATAATGATAACTAAATTCATCAACCTGTTCATTGACACCAGCACAAAATAGTTACCTGAGGGACTTTTATGATGATTACAGCACACACCCTAAAACCTTACAAACAAACAAACAGTTCATTCTAACAGTTGACAGAATATTTGTCTGTGTTTCTTAACAACCATTTGCAATTTTAGACAAACCCATAGCTTTTTCTTATGCTATCTCAATGTGTTTCTTTCATTTCTTCTCCATCTTAACTATCTTAAGAGTTGATAATTTGGACAAAACTGAAAGAAGGTTGTTGTTGTAGTTAGATATTTTCACTGTTCTGTGTGTCAGTGCAGGGAGGGTCCTAAAGTCCCTATGATGAATGTGCTTAAGAGGTTGGTTGGTTGGTGATGGTTATGATTTAGTCAAAAGATGAAGGACAGTTGCCATATTATTCTGCAGGGCTTGCTGAGACTGGTGATGAGAAAAGAAGGAAGATTTTGATATTCTTAAAGTGGAAACCCAATCTAAATACTTGCCACAGTGTAGACTCTGCTGAAGGCTTCTGAGAGCCAAATGATGGTGGTGACATTAAAATGGTCAATGGGTTACATCTACCATCCAAAAATATGGACAGCCCCATTCCATTCCTCATAGACAACCCCCAAGTCAATACCACATCTACAGATCCAGTCTATTCCACATGTATAACCCCAGCCCATTCCACATGGACAGCCCCCAATCTATTCTACATGTACAAACCCAGTCCATTCGACAAGTTCCCTCACGGTTTCTATCAACTCAAGGTGCTGCATAGGAGAATTGAACCTGGACTCATTTAATTGTGAAGTGAACTTCTTAACCAGACAACCACGACCGCATCCATGTGTATTATATGCTACACCTGTCCTGGCTGCTGCCTCCTGGAATCAATCGCAACAACCAGTCATCACTGGGTATCAGACACTCCTTCACATCGATGACCCAGTTATGTCATTACCAATACAGAAACTACATCATATGATTCTGAACAGTTTAGTGGTTAGCCCGGGGGGGGGGGGTCAGAACAAGAAAAAAACTTTCACATTTAAATTTTTCTGTTGGAAGATGGATTGGCTGATGATGACGATGACAGTGATGATTTTTGCACATTTATATAATACTAATATAAATAGTTAACAGCTGAATACTATTATTTATTGCTAATTACTCATTCAGTCATTAATTCTTCATCATTAACAGCAGCATCACTAGCACTACCATTATTGCCATCATCCATCATCATCAACACTATCATCTCCATCATTGCTTTACATTTGATATTTTTTCCCCCCCATTAAACTGAAGATTAAAATCAAAATAATAAGATGATTAATATGTCTTTACCAAATAGAACAGCATACTGATTTCAGGCTAACAAGGGAGAAGTCACTCAACTTGCTAGACATAGCAGCAAAACCCCTTCGAGTTCCACTCTCTCATCTTAACTCTTTTAAAACTATTTCTTTTAAATCGTTCATATATACATAAGGCGCAGACATGGCTGTGTGGTGAGAAGCTTGCCAACAAGTCTTGCGAGTGGATTTGGTAGATGGAAACTGAAAGAAACCTGTTGCATATATATCCTCATTTAATGTCTATTTTCCATGCCGACATGGTTTGGATAGTTTGACAGGAGCAGGTAAGCCACAGAACTGCACCAAGCTCCACTGCTTCCTTTGACATGTTTTTTACTGTTGGATGCCCTTCCTAACGCCAACCACTTTACAGAGCGAAGTGGGTGCTTTTAACATGGCACCAGCATATACATGTGTGTATTTGTGCTTGTCCTTTACCACTGCTTGGCAACTGGTGTTGGATAAGTACCAGGTTTAAAAAAAAAAAAAAGTACTGGCGTCAATTTGTTCAACTAAAACCATTCATGGTGGTGCCCCAGCATAGCCACTCTCCTATGTCTGAAAAAAGTAAAAGATAAACAAAGATATAGTCAAAACCTTCCATTGTGTCATTTTATGGCATTTATTTTGATCCCTGGAATGATAAAATGCAAAGTTGCCCTCAGTAGGATCTGAACTCAGTGTGCCAAGCATCAAACAAATACAGAGGCATTTTGTCCAGCATTCTAATGATTCTGCCAATGTGTTGCCTATTGTTTTTGTGTTCCAAATCACTATATAATATACTAAACCCATGTTTATATTAAATTCCTTCAAATTCTTGATTATTTAATAAATGTATTCATACCAGCATGGAAGCTGAATATTAAAAGATGATGATGACAAAGTGAAGAGGAGGAGAATGAGGGTGGCATTGATAGTGATGATAATAGTGGTGGTGAGCATTCCATTGTGTCTTGTTGAAATGCGAGGTGGTATCCAAAAGTTCCTGGACCAGTTATGTTTAACAAAGAAAAAAATTTTACATAAGTTTTAACATCATCTCCTTCAAAATAGTCACCTTGCACAACAATACACCAGTCTCAGCATTCCTACCACTTTTAGAACCCAGCCAGGAAGTTGTTTTCTGTAAGCGAGCTGAGGACCTTCTGCGATTTGCTCTGGATCTCAACAACAGTGTTAAAATGGCAAACTTTGAGCTGCATTTTCATCTTGGGGAAGAGATGGAAGTCCGCAGGTGATAAATCTGGCAAATAGGGCAGGTGCAGAAGTGATATTATGATTTTGGCAAGAAACTCATGAGTGAGGAGAGCTTGATGATACAATGCATTGCTGTTGTGAAGAATCCAATTCTTCACGCTCCACAGATCCAGTTGCTTTCTCCAAATGTCCTCTCTCAAATGCTTCAAAACATCACAGTAGAACTCTCGATCGATGGTCTGGCCTTGGGGTATGGATCCTCAATGTACATTACCGCAGATTTTGAAGAAAATGTTGAGCATGCCCTTGAATGAGCTGTGGCATTGTCATGCCTTCTTCAGTTGTGGAGATGAAGAGCTCTTCCATTGTGACGACTGCTGCTTCATCTCAGGGTTATACCTGTATGCCCAACTCTCTTTACAGGTGATGGTCTTCAACATGAAGGATTAGTCATCAGCAGCAGGCTGACGGAGATCTTGAGAGGCTTAGATGTGATGTTGTTTCTGCTCGGTGGTCAACAGGCAGGGGACAAACTTGGCAGAGACATACTACATGTTCGATTCAGACATTAGGATTGCCTGCACAGACTCATATGACAGACCAACAACATCAGCAAAGTGATTGATTGTTCTCCAACAATCTTTATGTGCAAGCTGATGAATTTCCTCGCTCATGGCAGGTCTTCCAGATCACTCACCATCTTCCAGAGACATTCTTTCGCTTTTGAAGCGCTCGTGCCACCCAAAACATTGTGTATGACCCATTGCCTCATTTCCTTAAGTTTTGCCAAAGCATGCTCAATGACTCTGTAGCAGACTTTCCAAGTTTAACACAAAATTTCACATTGGCTCTTTGTTCCTATTTCCTGTTCATAACAAACTTGCAGACTACTTGCATACACATGATCACAAAAACACAAATTTCACAGCTTGTAAATACAGCAATGTCACTTGGCACACTGCCCCTCATGAAGATCACTGCTAGCTCTCACTGTGCACACAACTGTGTGCTTCCATTTGTTGGCATGCGACAGTATTTGTCCAGGAACTTTTTAATACCACCTCATATTGTTAAAAAAAATGTTCTTTTTTTCTGTTTTCAGTAAAGTGACTTCTGTATATCCCACTTCTTATTAAGGACAATGTCTATATCTGTGTTTTTGCTTTGTCTTCAGTAAAATGACTTGTAAAGCTTTTTTTTTCTGTTTTTAGTAATGTGACTTCTATATCTGATTTTTTTCTTCTTGTTTTCAGTAAAATGGCTTTCTGTGTTTTCTTTTTTTATTTAACAATTTCTGTATCTGTTTTTTTTTCTGTTTTCAGTAAAATGACTTGTAAATCAACCAAGAAAAAGGAAAAGCCAACCAAATTCACGTAAGAGTCCCCGTGTGGGTTTTTTCCCCTCTAAATATAGGCATAAGCATGGTAAGAAGCGTGCTTCCCAACAACACGGTACCAAATTCAGTCCCACTGCAAGTGGCAAGTGTCTTCTATTATAGTCTCATGCTAACTAAAGCCTTGTGAATGAATTTGGTTGACAGAAACTGAAAGAAGCCCATCATGTGTGTGTCATTGTGTATGTCTGCTCCTCACCACCACTTAACAACCGGTGTTAGTTTGTTTATGTCCCCATAACTTAGTGGTTCAGTAAAGAGAGACCAATGGAATAAAAATCAGGTTTTTAAAAAATGTAGGTCTGAGACTGATAAAAGATAAAAGATATTCAACTTTATGTTAAAAGTCACTTTTTAAAAACCCCACCCACTAGTCCTTTCTACCATAACAAACTGAGTTCCAAGATTTGTGTAGACCAGTAACTGAAGGGGTTGGCTATATTGGCTGTTTATATTACTTGATACTGAGTTTTAATCTTTGTTATCAGGGATTATTGTTGTTTGGGAATTAAGTGGGGTGAGCAGCTGGCAAACATCTCATTTATGTATGTGAGTATGTTTGTGTCTTTTATCTTTTTCTTTTACTTGTTTCAGTCATTAGACTGTGGCCATACTGGGGCACCAACTTGAAGAACTTTAAGCTGAATGAATCGACACCAGTACTTATTTTTTTTAAGGTTTGGTACTTATTCTATCAGTCCTTTTTACCAAACCATTAAGTTATGGTGCTGTAAAGACACCAGCACCAGTTGTCAAGCAGTGGTGGTGGACAAACACAAACTCAAAGACATACACATATACAATGGGATTCTTTCAGTTTCCGTATACTAAATCCACTCACAAGACTTTGGTCAGCCTGAGGCTATAGCAGAAGGCACTTGCCTAAGGTGCCACGCAGTGGGACAGATCCTGGAGCCATGTGGTTGGGAAGCAAAATTCTTAACACATAGCCACACCTGTGTATCTGTAAGTATGTGAACATGTATCTTTGTGTGTTTTCGTATGAGTTTGTATGTGTGTGTGTGTTTATGATTATGTTCAAGTCTGTATGTGGATGTTTATATGCATAAATATTCTGTTCACTTTTGTGTGCACATATAGTAACTATGTATGTGTGTGTGTGTGTGTGTATAATATATATAGGTGCAGGCATGACTCTGTGGTAAGAAGCTTGCTTCCCAACCACATGGTTCCAGGTTCAGTCCCACTGCATGGCACCTTGGGCTGACCAAAGCCCTGTGAGTGGATTTGGTAGATGGAAACTGAAAGAAGCCCATTGTATATATATATATGTGTGTGTCTTTGTATCTGTGTCTGTCCCGCCACCACCACTTGTAACTGATGTTGGTGTGTTTACGTCCCTGTAACTTGGCAGTTCAGCAAAAGAGACTGATAGAATAAGTACCAGGCTTGCAAAGAATAAGTTATGGGGACTATTTCTTCAACTAAAAGACAGTGCTCCAGCATGGCTGCAGTCAAACAACTGAAAAAAATAAAAGAATATATATATGTGTATTAGCACCAAGAAGTGTTTAGGCATTAGCAAAATTTAGGTTAGTTAAAATATGTTCATGACATATTTCAACTGCTAAAATGCAAATTCACTGTAGTTACCATGGAGAAAATATCTCTCTTATGGTAAAACAGTGTGAAAACACCAGATTTGTTTGGTGTCACCATCTATCAGGAATCCCAGAGTCAACTCTGAACAAACTTTCCTCTACTAATTTCACTCACTTGTTGATCTGCCCAAACAGTGGGATAGAACCTGAAACCACATGGTTGTGTCTTTAAAAGTCTCTATGAGTGCCATACAATTTACTCTTTTACTTGTTTCAGTCATTTGACTGCGGCCATGCTGGAGCACCGCCTTTATAGTCGAGCAAATCAACCCCAGAGCTTATTCTTTGTAAGTCTAGTACTTATTCTATCGGTGTCTTTTGCTGAACCGCTAAGTTACGGGGGACGCAAATACACCAGCATCGGTTGTCAAGTGATGCT
>NC_069003.1:17847402-17859023 GCF_001194135.2 Octopus bimaculoides
CACACACACACACACACACACACACACACACACACCCACACACACATACGACGGGCTTCTTCCAGTTTCCATCTACCAAATCCACTCACAAGGCTTTGGTCGGCCCAAGGCTATAGTAGAAGACATTTGCCCAAGGTGCCACACAGTGGGACTGAACCCGGAACTATGTTGTTGGTAAGCAAGCTACTTATCACACATAAAAGTCACTATTTCTTTCAGATTCTCTCAATAAAGATTAGCAGGGGAAGGTTTAATGGTGGCAGGGGTGCACAGATTTCTTGTTTTTTATTATTTATCGTTTGTGTTAGGTGATGGGGTTTGTGGCAAGAGTCATTTGAACATCAGATAAAAATACTGCTTTGCCATTTGTCAGACAGTAGCAGAAGTTAAATATTTTGGATATTTCTGCAGCCTAATAGAGGATCAAGACTATTTAACTACATTGATGTTACTGACCAAGATGCACACAACCTGAAACTGAAGATCTAAAAACAAAGTTAATGGGGTAGGAGCAGAGATTTCAAGCATGGTGTGGTGAAACATCTCAGTTGCAGCCATTGAAGAATTATATAAATGTGTGTGTGGTTAACAAGTTTGCTTCCCTATTACATAGTTTTGGGTATATTTCCACTGCATGGTACTTTGAGCAGTTGTCTTCTACAATAGTTCCAAGTTGGTCAAATCCATGAGTGGATTTAGTTGATGGAAATTGAGCGGAAGTTCATCGTGTGTGTATGTTTGTGTGTGTGTGTGTTTGTATGCACACTTGTTTAGATATCACATGAATAGTTCTAAACAAACATCACCATCATACATGTGATATTGTTTGTTTCCACTCTTCCATGAAAAATATGTCAGAGCATTGATATTATTATTTTGCTTGGAAACAGGTGAAGGTAGCCAGCCATAGAAAGTCAGCCTCAACAAATTGCATCTGACACATGCAAACATGGAAAAGTGAATGTTAAACGATGATGATGGTTATATATCATCATTATTTAACATCCATTTTCCATGCTGGCATGAATTGGACAGCTTGACAGGAACTGGCATGGTCAGGGACTGTACCAGGTTCCATAGTGTGTTTTGGTTTGGTTTCTGCAGTTGGATGCCTCCCTAACACCAATCATTTTACAGAGTGTACTTGGTGCTTTTTACATAGCATCAACACCAGTGCTTCTTACATGGTACCAGCACCAATGCTTTTTACATGGCACCATACCATAGTCCATGTTTTTAACATGTAATTGATATACTTCCCCCTAAAATTGCTGGTCCTGTGCCAAAATTTGAAACCATTATTATTATTATTATTATTATTATTATTATTCAGTGTGGGTCAGTCTTTGCTGGCTATTGCTATCATGCTAAACAACAGGCTGTATCAGATGTTATATTTTAGATACGTCCACTCCCTAATAGAGGATGAAAACCACTCAACTACATTGAAGTTGTTGACAGAGAGACGCATCATAGCAATTGAGGATATACCAAAGCTAATGATGATGGTGGTGGCGGGGGGGGGGGACACAGGGATTCCTGGTGCAGCATTGAGGAACACATCTTAAGTGCAGCTACTGGATGAAGAAGATGATGTTGACATTGAGGCTGGTCATTTTACAGGACAGTTATTGGCATGGTTTACATTAAATCTAGCTCATTGTGTTCTATCAAGTATTGCCTACATCTTATTCACCTAACTACGCTCTACCATCGCTCCTCTATCTGTGGCACTACTTGGTAGCTGTACTCGCTTGGGAGAGAAACTGCACATATTACTCCTTTGCACTACCAGTTACCTTCTCCTTCCCTCTAGAACCTCCTTTCCCTTATTTTCTCCACATAGTTCTCACCAAACACTTTCTTTCTCTGGATGTTAAATGATGATGATGAAACTTCATTTCTGTTATAACTTTACACCTCAACAGATTTAGATACAGCAAAGTTTCTGAAAGAAATGGTACAATATTCCATATCTGTGTGGAATAAAGAACTTGCTACTTGAGTCATAGAAAAACACTGCAGACCAACCACCGACTAAGAGTACGTCCACAAAGAACAAAGACAGCTTTTAGTTTAGAGAAGCAAACTCTTTAGTGCCAGTAACATTTTAAAACACACCCTGCCTTATTCATTGTTTTTAAAAGCAGTCTACTTAAGTGCTCAGTTCATACATTTTTATATCTGTTTTAGGAATTCTTCCTGTGTGCCCTTCCTCTCTTACTAACAACAAACTAAATTATTGCTTACCTATAATACAACTATTGTATATACAATGAGTATACATACACACACATGCACACACACACACACACACACACACACACACACACACAAACTCAGCAATTATAACATGCATATATAACATTCACACATGTGGTGATAGTAGTAGTAGTATGACAGACAGACAGACACACATACATGCAGGAAGTAGTAGTATGACAAACAGATACACATACACACAGGAGTGGTTAAGAAGTCCATTTCCCAACCACATTCTTTTGGGTTCAATCCCAATATATGGCACCATGGGCAAGTATCTTCTCCTGTAGCTCCAGACCAGCCCCCAAAGTTATGTGGGTGGATTTTGTAGAAGGCAAACTGGAAGAAGACCGTCGTGTGTGTGTGTGTTTCTGTCTTGACATTGCATGACGATTATAAACAAGTGACACTACTGGTCAAGTGGTGTCATTTGTTTCTAGTCTTCCATGAAAACCATATCTGGCCATAGAGAAATATTTTCTTGCTTGGAAACATGTACGGCTTGGCAACATGAAAGCATCTGGCTGTGGAAAATCTGCCTCGATAAATTCCATCTGACCCATACAAGCATTGAAAAGTAGATATTAAAACAATGATGACAATGATACTTAAGGAGATATCTGCTTTAAAAAAAATGTGAGAATTATAGTTTAACCCTTTAGCATTTAAACCAGTCATATCCAGCCCAAATATTCTACCTGTTTTATGTTCAAACGTGCCAGGTCCAGCTTCTTATGCCTACCCTACAGTGCCATTCTAAAAAATAAGCAATCACATCATTGAGGTTTTGATGCTGCTTGATTAATGCTTGATTAATTCAATACAATGTGAAAAAGTAAGCATTACACTTGACAGAGTAATTTGAATGCTAAGGGTTAAGGCAAAGTATTCAGTAAAATGAGTATGTGTGTGTAATCATCATTTAATCTCTCTTTTCCATATTGCCATGGTTTGGACAGTTTGACAAAGATCTGACAAGCTGCAAGATTGCGTCAAGCTCCAATATCAGCTTTGGCTGAATGCTCTTCTCAATGCCAAGTGTATACTGTGTGATTTTTGTTTTCATGCCACTGGTACTAGTAAGATCTCTAAGCAATTTGCAAGACAAAAATAGAAAAGAAAAAGCTGTCTCAACTATGTGGGAATGCATTTGAGCATGGGGGAGGTGGCTCTATGCTAGGTGTTGAATGACTGAAGTATGATAGAGGTACAAGCACAGGTGTCTTTTTATTGAAGAGATAAATATGTGAAGTGCTAGAGCACACCCTCAAAGTACAAGAATGTGAATATAAGAGAAATATGAACAATAGATCAAGAGAAGAGGAGAGAGTAGGTTATTTCATAAGAGTGAGAGGGGAGATGAGATATGTATTTATGTTTGTTTGTTTAGATGATAGCATTATTTGAAAAATCGTCATTATTTTAACATCCACTTTTCCATGCTTGCATGAGTTGGACAAAGTTCATTCAGGTTGATTTTTTATAGATGGATGCCATTCCTGTTACCAACCTTCACCTGTTTCCCAGCAAAGAATTGCATTTTGCAGAATATCAGAAATACTTGTATGGCAGTATCAATCATTTATAACTATTGTGCGATGCCAAGCTGTATAGGACTGAAGTGAGTGAATGTCATGAGAAATACTATTATCTATACACCTCCATCTTTCTGTCTGATGCACTCTATGCCAGTGAGTCTGTGAAGAGCACAGTAAGGATGGATAGAAAAATGTATTCCATCAAAGGTGCCTCAGAAAGATCCTGGGATCAAGTCACAAATGAACAGTTTCTGGAAAGAGCAATGTTCATGACTACTGCAAGAGATTGCAGCAGAATGCCAATTCTGGTTGGCTGGCCATATTCTCGGTCTTGTCAATCAACAACACTTGAAAACAGCCAGGGTTTGGGACTACCTGTCAGCAGACATAAAAAGGACAGACTGAAGATGACTTAACAGCTGGCATTTCAGACACACACTCAGGTTGCACCAGCTGCAATGATTTCTAGAAGGTGAACATGTGTGGGTTCTATTTGTGAGACATGCCTTTCCACAGCTAGTCTCCTTGATGGAGCTGCAGTCCTGGGTAAAAGATAGGGCAAGACTGGGCATGTGGCACTTAAAATGTTGTCAGGCACTCACTGTCCTCTACAAGTCAGGCAATAGGATCAGTGGATGTTCCACTTTAGCTATATACAGAGGATTAGTTGCAGGGAAGTGCGACGATGTCCCCGTGGAGACCCTAGGTGTTGACAAAGACGAACTGGCATGTCTATTCCGGAGGACTTTTGGTCAGGGACAGTTATGGATAAATTCCAGGTGTCATTGGCCTGGCAGTGTCATGGAGCGGTGGGGGCGCTACTGGTTTGAGATAAAATCTCCAGGCATGGATGTGCTGTCAGACAGGCTTCTCTGAGGTGCTTACAGAGCAACAAAAGTGTTTTGCATGCACTTGTTCAGTGTCTGGGCTGACTTGTGGAGTTATGTTGAACAGCTGCTGTCACGTGTGGAATGGATCCATCTGTCAGTCGAGTCCATAACGATGATTGCCTCGCTGCTCTTCTTTAAGCGGGCTGGCAAGGCAGTTTTCCTTTGGTGGCTGTTGCGAAAGAGGTTGTCTGGTGGACAAAGCTGAAAGGAATGAAGACAGAAACATTCTTTGGTAAAGCCCTCATCAAATATTTTTCAAGTTACACTTGAAAAGGAAAGTGAGGGTGGAGAGGGGTGTGCTGTCCTTGAGTGAATTTATGAATAGGTGAGTGAAAGTTGTGAAAATGGCAAGAGTGGATGGTAGCACTTTCAGTGTAGACCTGTGAGTTGGAAGAAAGGAATATGGAGAGGGTACTCATCCTTGGTATGATCAGGATAATCTTGGATGGTGGGGGTTCCTTGATTAACCCTAGAGGTCCTCCTGTTTCAGGAGGACCCCATCACTAATATTTTTTTTTTCTGTTTCTTCTATTGCCGTATATTATGTATACTTGCCTTCTTTTAATGTATACCATGTATGCTTTTTTTTTTCCATTTTATGTAAACCCCCACACTTTATGTCTGTCCTTCTATTGTCCCCTGCATCCTTCACCCTGGTGGAAAATAAAAGAAATCATTGTCATTATTATTCTTATTCAGTGCAGGTTAGTCTTTGCTGACCATTGCTATCATGCTAAGCAGCAGGTCATATTGGATGTTATATTTTAGATACTTCCACTCCCTAATAGAGTTCCACTCAACTACGTTGATCTTGACAGAGAGACACAACATAACAATTGAGGATCTACCAAAGCTAATGACAGTGGTGGTGATGGGGCAACACATACAAGGAATCCTGATGCAGCATTGTGAAACACATCTGAAGTGCAGCTGCTGGAAGATGAAGACATTGGGGTTGGTCATTTTGCAGGACAGTTATTGACATGACTTACATTAAATCTAGCTCATTGTGTTCCATCAAGCATTGCCTACATCTTATTCACCTTACTACCTCTTCCCATTGCTCCTCTATCTGTGCCATTGCTTGGCAGAGAAATGACACATTACTGCCCCTCAACACCTCCTTTGCACTGCCAGTTACTTCCGCCCTCCCTCTGGAATCTCTGCTTATAATATGGAAGGGGACGGGTTCAGTAGTCATAGGTCAGCACCTTATGATTTTCTGTGGTTGGATGCCCTTCCTGTTTCCAAGGTGATAATTCCTCATATCCTAGACATGGTTATACATTATGATTTTTAATTTTGTTTTATTTTGGTATTGTTTTTTACTGAATATTTTTTAAATCTAAATTCCAGGCACATGTTTCTTTGTAAGATATTCCAAGCATGGAGATCTGTGGTCCAGGAAGTACGGTTGAATGTCAAGGTATAGTATTCTATATTTTTTGTCTTTTTTTCATTTACTTTTGTTTATTTTTTCACTGATTTCAGTCAATTTTGAACTGTGGTCATACTGGGGCACTGCTTCAGTAATTGAACTTAGAGAGCATTTCCTTCCTAACACAACTATACATGCCAATCCTAGTTACTAGTTTGTGTTTATGCATGGCTGTGTGGTTA
Source organism: Octopus bimaculoides (assembly GCF_001194135.2). NCBI lineage: Eukaryota > Metazoa > Mollusca > Cephalopoda > Octopoda > Octopodidae > Octopus > Octopus bimaculoides. The sequence continues at coordinate 17,853,713 of NC_069003.1, forward strand.
AGAAGTTTACTTTCCAGCCACATGGTTTCTGGTTCATTTCCACTGTATGGCATCTTGGACAAGAGTGTTCTACTAATAACCTCTTTGGTAATTGGAAGCTACCAAATTGTGTGTGTGTGCTCACATGCGTGCATACATCTGGATGTGTGTATGTGTATATGCATGTGTTTGTGTCTTGGCATCATGTAAACAGTTGTGAATGTGTGACACCGTCAAACCAACAATTTTCAATCTTCTATGTAAACATGTTTGGGATATGAGGAATTATCACCTTACTTGGAAACAAGAAGGGCATCCAGCCATAGAAAATCAGCCTTGCTAAATTCAGTCTGATCCATGCAAGCATGGAAAACTGGATGTTAAATAATGATGGTATATTGTTTGATTCCATATGATTTTAAGGGTTTGTTGAATCATTGATGACATCAAAATGATGTTTAACTCTTTTACTGCAGAAATCAGATATATTCACTCAAAATTTCCTTACCCTTCATTGTATATAGGAAGCGCTAGAGATTAGTATTAATGCTTTTACTGCAGAAATCAGATAGATCCATTAAAGATTTCATTACCCTTAACTGCAGAAAGCAGTTTTGTACACTTATCTGTAATGTCATGTTTGAAACTATTTTCTGTTGAGATATGTCAAGTTTATTGAGGCAATGTCACTTGCAGAAAGTATCAATTCTGTTTTTGATAGATATTTAACCATGACTGGAATAATCATGAAATTTAAATTCACAGTGAAAGAGTTAATTTGTGTGATGTAGAAATTTTTATGAACTTTGTTTTATGTTGGCCCTGTTTTGATCTTGGCATGAGTTAGAGATGTTTGTTCATTGTAAATCAATAGTAAGTGTGACACCACTGTAGATCACCAGCTTAGATAACATAACTGTGAACCACTGGCTTGGGTGATACAGCTGTGGATCCCCAGCTTAGGTGGCACAACTGTGGGTCACCTGCGAGTGATACAGCTGTTGATTGCAGCTAGTGTGGCACAACTGTGGATGCCTAGCTTAGATGGCACAACAGTGGATCACCAGCTTATGTAGAAAATTTGGGTATCACCAGCTTATGTGGCACAGCTGTGGATCATTAGCTTATGTGGCACAACTGTGGATCACCAGCTTATGTGGCACAGCTGTGGATCACCAGCTTATGTGGCACAGCTGTGGATCACCAGCTTATGTGGCACAGCTGTGGATCATTAGCTTATGTGGCACAGCTGTGGATCACCAGCTTAAGTGGAACTGATGTGAACAACCAACTTATATGGCACATTTGTGGCCCAGCAGCTTAGGTGGTACAACTGTGGATCACATTTTCATTGATATCTAAATCTTTTTCTGTATTTCAGGATGAAGTAGACAATGTAGAAATATTGGTAAATAAATCCAAGTTTTCTACAGAGAAGGCACTGATCCCTGGAGTAGTTGGTCTGAGGAACCTTGGAAATACGTGTTACATGAATTCTATTCTTCAGGTTTTGGGGTAAGTTACACCATTTTCTGTTAATATACAAATGATATTGAACCCTTGATGCTTGTGATGATAGTGATGTTCCCGTCCCTAAATGTTGATTTTTCAATAATCTAAGAAGACATTGCCACAGCCAAACCAATGACATTGTGTTTATGTTCCATCCAACTTTTTAGGGAAAAAAAACAAAACAGTTAGATATTGTGTGGCTCGATCAGCCTATGTTTTGTAATTCACTCAAGACTGCTCATGGTTCTCTGATCAAATTTCGTGTTTTAAAGTGATCAAGTTAATTTATGTTTTAAATACTAGCTTTGATAATGACAAAATTTTTATACTAAGTTCTTCATCACATTGAAAATTAATTGAAACAAAAGCAGTGTAATTCAACAGAAATATAGTATTACTGTTAGTGCACTTCAAAAGAAATAGGGTTAAATATTGTGTTCTGTAACTCACCTGAGATCATCTTGGTTCTATGATATGAACTTTCTGATTTAAAGTATCTAATTTAAAACCTTCCATCAAAATTTTGTGTTAATGTATGTTCTAAATATCAGCTTAATAATAACAACAAAGTTATTTTACTAAATTCTTCATAATTTTAAATTTTAATTGAAACAAAGGCAGTATATTGCACCAGAAATATAGTAATGAAAGCATTAACCCTTTAGCATTTAAACCAGCCATATCCGGCCAATATTTTCTACTTGTTTTATGTTCAAACTGGCCAGATCAGGCATCTCACACCTACCCTACAATGTCATTCTAAAAATAAACTATTACATTATCAAAATTTTGAAGTTTCAGGATAATTCATGATTAATTCAAAATATTGGGAATAAATAAGCATTATATTTGACAGAGTAATCTGAATGCTAAAGGGTTAAATCTCCTTCAAATCATCTTATCATTTCTATCTAACGCATGCAAGCATGGAAAAGTGGGTGTTAAAATGATGTATATGATAACAAAGACTTGGGTACCTTCTTTAATCTTTTTCTCCCACATATCTGCTGAAATACACTGCTTCTATTTCAATGCATTTTGGAAATAAGTGAAAGTTCAGTAAAATACCCTTGTTATCATCATTAAGCTGGTGTTTAAAACATAAATTAACTTGAAATTTTGATGGGAAAAGGTTTTAATTAATATCATTTTAAAACAAGTCATTTGTATCTCAAGAACCAAACGACAGTGTCAGGTGAGTTGGTATTTAAAACTGCAACACAGTTGTCTCCCTGGACAGCAGTATTGAGAAGCATATCAGTTTCAGTTGGTGTCATAAAGGCTTCATGTTTAATCCCTGGTCTAGTTTAGGAATATTAACCTAAAAATATTTCAAGAGCATAGAGTTGGCAAATGTTGTCAACAACTCATCTAGAAACTAAGGTATAGTTCAAATATAACAGACATTATGGTAAATTTCTATTTGGGGGCAGGGATGGTCAGTTTTTTTCAATATAGGGTACTTGGAACTTCAGGGATGTAATTGAGAAACAAGCAATAAAACTTGCTATAAACTTTAAAAAATTTCTTGTGTGTATATATATGTGTGTGTGTGTGTGTTTGTATGTGTGTATGTATATATATATATATATTCATATACACACACATCGCCTGACTAGTTCCCTGTGCCGGTGGCACATAAAAAGCACCATCCAAACATGATCGATCCCTAACCCTCCATTAACCCTCCTGTGCCGGTAGCATGTTAAAAGCACCATCCGAATGTGGCCAGTGCTGCCTGACTGGCTTCCATGCCAGTGGCATGTAAAAAGAACTCACTACACTCTCAGACTGGTTGGCGTTAGGAAGGGCATCCAGCTGTAGAAACACTGTCAGATCAGATTGGAGTCTGGTGTGGCCTCCTGGCTTGCCAGTCCCCAGTCTTAACTGTCCAATCCATGCCAGCATACAAAATGGACGTTAAATGATGTTGATGGTATACATATATATTATTATTAAGATTAATAATGATATGTACAAAAATTTATGTCAACGCAAAATTATCAGGGTAGTCCATATTAGTGAAATTCTAACTGAACATCTTTAAAAATTTTAGCTGTTAAAAAACACTAACAAAAAGAAACACCAGACCAAATTTAACTTTAGACATTCATTCAACCAAGAGCAAAGCCATTGAATAACTTAATTTAGTTTATCAAAATAAAATATGAAAAATACCCTACTGATTCCATACTTTTTGACAATTTGAAATCTACATAAAATAAAAATACTAAGTTTATTCAGTTGGATAATTCTAATTATTACTCATCTATCAACCCTATCCTACTGAATAAACCTTTACTTTTTGCTATGATAAATTCGGATTTATCTAGAAGTGAGGCTGATATAATTCTAGAGGCTAGAAAAACCATTATTGAATTTGATGGTAAATATTGAACTAGAACTGGTAGACCTGATTTTTTTCCATATTACAATGAGATCAAGTGATTTGGTACAAGTTACTGATTTAGCTGGTCTTTATATTCTTTATTGTGTACATAATGAATTTCCTGAATTAGGAGGTGGATTATATAGAGACGATGCTCTTTTCACTCTAAAATAAATATGGTTAATTTAAAAAGGTATAGAAAAATTCTTTCAGCATCTTGGTCTTTCTATTACTATAGAAAATGAATATAATAGGGTTAATTTTCTGGATATTACTCTTGATTTACATAATAAATTATACTGACCTTATCATAAGCCAAATAAATGCTTAAGATATATAAATAGCTCTAATCATCCAAGAAGCATAGTAAATTCAATAGTTAAGAATATAACTATTTGTATTTCGAGGCTTTTGGCTAATGAAGATATATTTAAGCAAAATCAAATATATTATAACCATGCATTATTGGAAGCTGGATATAAAGATAAGGTTTACTATATCCAGAGTCATCATAATAATAAGATCTAGAAAATGATAGGATCGTAGAAAGGTTGAAAAAGTAATAATAATATTTTAAAAAGGATTGACATAACACTTCACAAAGGTAAACATTTAAGGTGAAGAGCGCAATTTGATTGTAATAGATATTTTATTGGTTGAACGATATTTCAACAGTAAGTGTCTTTGTCAAGTTCAAAATAAGAAGTGATAAAAATTCAAAATTATAGAAATTTAAATGTAAAGTATGAATGAGAGTAATCAGCATCCACACATTGATGGAATGACATCATCAGTTTTTAAGTTTCAATTTTATAACAGGCGAAAAGAAAATGACAGAAAAAAGACAATAAAAAAAGAAGAAAGAAAAAAGAGAAGAAGAATATTTAATCAGACAGTTTTGTATAAATTTGATGATATTCTCCTGTCATTTTATTCATTCCTCCAGGGCGTGATGTTAGTAACCCACAAATATATTTCTGCTCATGCATTCTGAGAAGTGAAAGCTAAGCAGATTGAGAATATGCACTTTCAAGTCTTCTTCAAAATTGCAGCCGTTCAGCAAGTTCTGTCGAACTACTGTTATTGTGAAGTAAAGATTGTTTGCCAACATAACATGGCAGTCCTGGCTTAGGACGAATGTTACTGTAATTTAGCCCCAGGAGACATCGTCTCCATCTGGCTATACGACACAATCTGTGTCCTTATATTTTTGAGTTAGAAATAGAGGTCAATAATTCCCTTATATTCTTATTGTTTCTAAAGGCTACAATAGGCAGTTGAGGAAATATCTGTTTGAAACAAGGATATTTTGTGGCCACATGCTGGTAACTTTCATGCAACACTTTTGAAATGCCAGCGAAATTTTGGTGCTAGTTAATCACTAAAGAAACTTTGTCAGCCACTGTATTGTTTGCAAACAATACAATAGCT
>NC_069003.1:17859375-17862451 GCF_001194135.2 Octopus bimaculoides
AAACAATTAAACAAAAAGTTTAATGGGCACAGATTCGACGTCAGGCACAATAACAGTAGTTTGACAGAACTTGTTGAACATTTCGTTTCAAACGGCTGCAATTTTGAAGAAGACTTGAAAGTGCATATTCTCAGAAAATATTCTGAATCTGCTTCACTTTCATTTCTCAGAATGTATGAGGAGAAATATGTTTGCGGGTTATTAACATCACGCCCCGGAGGAATTAATAAGATGACACTAGAATATCATCAAATTTATACAAAACTGTTTGATTAAATATTCTTCTTTTTTCTGTCTTTTTCTTTTCGCCTGGTTGCTCTCGTTCATACTTTACATTTAAGTTTCTATAATTTTGAATTTTTATCACTTATTTTGAACTTGACAAAGACAGAGTAACTGTTGAAATATCGTTCAACCAATAAAATATCTATTACAATCGAATTGCGCTCTTCGTCTTGACTAATAATAATAACAACTACAAATTTATGAATAAAAATTATAATAGGAAAAAACTCAATTTTAATAATAGTGACAAAAAAGTTTATAGAAAAGAATAGATCAACACATGTTATATGGTATAATGCTCCATTTTCATATTCAATAGCTTCTAATAAATTCTTTGCAGCACTAGATAGATATTTCCCACCTTCATGTAAATATGGGAAATTATTTAATTGACATAGTGTTATGTTTTCATATTGACCCCCTAGAAATTTAACTGAGATTATTGCAGCACAAAATAAGCAGAGAATTAGAGGATATCTAAATTCTAAATCTATAAATAATTGTAGAACTGATGTATAGTGAAATGGACATTATTGATAATCATTTGGAACAAGGCTTAGATTCTATAATTGATCAAAATGCTGATAATATAGTTAGTCTTGTATTAATATTAATTCTATTCATAATAGTAATTATAATCCAATCTTAACACCTATTTTACATATGGATGCTAGTAGAAATTCTTATAACTATGAGGGCAATTTACAAGTGAACAAATTCATGTGTAATTCTGTAAACAAACTCGATGCCCTTTCGGCAATCAGTGCTTAAAGAAGAATTTAGTATATCAGTGTGAAGTAATAACTAGACATCATAAATACTGGTATATTGGTTCTTCTACTAGTTGGAAATATAGATTTTATAATCATTCTAATTCCTCTAAATATAGAAGAAAATGTAATTCTACTAATCTTAGTAAATGCATTTGGAATCTAAAGGATAAGAATATTAAATATGATTTAAAGGGGTCTGTTATTATTTATGCACCATTGTATAATATTGGTAATTCTACTTGTAATCTTTGCCTTGAAGAATTATATTTTATAATTACTTCTAAATTAATTTTATTGAACTTTAATGAGCACTTAACTTTAAAATTTCAGGCCTTGTACCTTTAGTAGAAAAGATTACTATTATTATTATAAAGGTGGTGAGCTAGCAGAATTGATAGCATGCTGGACAACATGTTTAGCTACATTTCATCTGTCCTTATGTTCCGAGTTCAAATTCTGCCAAAGCCAACATTGCCTTTCATCCTTTCAAGCTCAATAAAACCAGTTGAACACTGGGATCAATGTAATTGACTTGCTCCCTCCCCTGATATTACTGGCCTTGTCCCAAAATTTGAAACCATTATTATTATTATTTCTGTTTTGACATTCAGGCATCTGGACAAGTTTCGTCACTTTTTTGTGAGTATGCCCATTAGGTCACTGACCTCTGTCCACTCATGTTGTCACTCATGCCCTCACAACCAGATCACCACAAACATTGGTCAAAGCTGTAACAGCACAAACAACTCTCGAAACCGGAATACTGAGAGCTTGCAGGTAAGTTCTTGTAACTATTGTTGTTGTTGTTGTTGTTGTTGTACACTACTCTTGCATGTGACTAGCACTTTTGAGTACTAGTTGCATGCCAATATATTTGAAGTGGACGCTGTCTTAACTGTGTGGACACTTGGTTAACCCTTTGCTTGTCCTGTGTACCACATGTGTTACCCAGGACATATTTCCCTAACATCCATGCATCATATATGACCCCCCCCCAAACCACTAGAATAACTTGGGACTTACAAAAGGAAAACTTTGTATTACTTGGAACGTATGTCTACAAGGGCCAACTAAAAGCAGGGAATTTGAGGACAAACTTATGAAAATACTTTGGATAGGCAAGAGTTAAGTTGCAATTGGTGAGTGAAACAAATAAAGATGCAGAATGGGTTTTCATTAGTATATGAAGATTAGGGTTAGGGATTGCTGGAAAAAGAGGGGAAGTGCCCACAGTCTTTGAAAGCCCTCTGAGACAGTGAGACGTTTATGTCATTGATATTTCACTTGAACCATCATTTGTATTATGGCTAGATGCTCTTCCTGTTGCAAGCCCTTCATTGGTTTTTCAGGTAAGAGATTTCTTTATTCCAGAGGTCTTTGAAAGTGTTGGTTGTGTGAGGGCCATAGATGTTACTAACCAAAAATGCCATGCAGTGGGAGTGAACCCAAAACTACATGGTCACAAAGCAACCTCCTTAGTCGTACAGTCATGCCTTAACCTTCAGTTACCAGATTTCTGTTGAAAAACATTTCAATTAATTTTGAAACAAAATTTCACTAAAACACAACTTTGTCATTATTAAACTGGTGATTGAAGCATAAATTAACATGAATTGTTGATGGAAGCTTTTTAGACCACAGTAAAACAGAAAGTGTGTATCTCAGAACCAGAAGATAGTTTCACTTGAGTTATAGAATGCATAGACTGATATAGTCATACAATAGTTAACCCTTTTATTACAATATTTCTGTTGAAATACACTGCCTTTGTTTCAATTAATTTTGAGAATAAGAATTTAGGAAAACAATTTTATTATTAAGCTAGTATTTATAACATAAACCAACATGAAATATTTATTGAAGAATTTGTATCATAGAATCGGGGGAAGTTTTGGGTGGTTAAGTATCAAAGGGTTAAAATCACCTGTGAATGTAGAAAGACAATGTTTGTTAATTAAGGTAATGAATAGAATTAAATTACATCTATTTATATATTTCATGATTTTCTGTTTTTATTT
>NC_069003.1:17863093-17873073 GCF_001194135.2 Octopus bimaculoides
CGCTCTTCCGATCTCATATATATATATATATTTGTGTGTGTGTGTGTCTGCAAGTATATGTGTGAGTGTGTGTATTTTCATATTTCCTTGTCTTGGTATCACATGATAGTTGTAAACAAGTGTCGCAGTTATACATGTGGTGTCATTCATTTGCAATCTTCTGTGAAAACTGCTGCTGTTGGTGCCACATAAAATGCACCCAGTACACTCTGTAAAGTGGTTGGTATTAGGAAAGGCATCCAGCTGTAGATACCATGCCAAAACAGGCAATGGAGCTTGGTGTGGCCACCTGCCTTACCAGCTCCAGTCAAACTCTCCAACCCATGCCAGTGTGGAAAACAGTTATTCCATGCCAGCATGGAAAATGGATGATGATGATGGTGGTCATATCTGATCATAAGGATATCATTCAACTATGGTAGTAGCTGAATAATATTTTTTAAGGCTGCAATTTACTCACACACAGCATTTATCAGAGCCTGTCATTAATTCAGTTCTTAACCAATTGGAAAACCATTGACATTTTTAAAAAGGACTGGTCCCTAGCTACAGTTTGGCATTTAAAAAATTGAGATTTGATCCAGTAGAAAAAAGTTTACATCAAAATTTGTAGCAACATTATAGGAGAGTAAGTAACGCCACCAATCAAGTTTAGATCTGAATAACTTTTTTATTTTAAAAGCAAAATATATTTATCTTAGCTCCAATAATAGAAGAAAACATAAAGAATTTCATAGTTTTGGTCGCATACAACAAAAATTTGTATCAAAAAAGTTGTGAGGTAAAATATCATGAAAAAATATAAGTAAGGCAAAAAATTGGATTTAAGTATAATTAACTTTTTGTATTTTAAAAACAAACTATATTTTAATTAAGCTTAAATGATAGAACTCAATTTGAGGAATTTCATGGCATGAATCTCATGCAATGAAGTTCTAAAAGAAAAATGTTATGAGTATTTGTTTCTCAAATTTAAGGGTGATAATATATTTCTATACGTTTCATGGATTTAGTTCTATAAGGGGACTTTTCACATATGTCACTGGTATCATTAAAGTAAGGAGAAGATTATCAATGGCACCATGAGGAATTTCATAGTTTTCGTCTCATTAAATTAAATATTTTTTTTATTGTTTTTGTATTTCAATTAAAAAATAAAATTTGCACACTCATAAATCTTTCACATTCATAATTTGAATTGACAATTAATCTACATTCATATTTTAATCAGTTGCCTGTTAATTGCTCTATTTTTCACTCTTCTTACTAGGCTTGTTACTATATAGGTCATAATACAATTTCTTCTGCAATTTATAAAAGGTTTTTTATCTTGAAAATATTCTTTATATTACAATTAGTTTCTTAATTAATTTTAATTAATTAAGGATATATTTTTCAGATAAATTATTACATATTTTTTTTTGCATGTTTTTTTTTGTTGTAATTTGTTTCAATATAATTATTATATATTAACATAAAACAAACACTCGATTTTTTAATAATAAATATCGCTTGCATGCTTTAATTTTAATGTTACTCATTATTGGTGGGGTAGAATTGAATCCAGAGCCTTGGATTAATAAAAAGGATAATGATAATAAGGGGAGGGGGTAATCAATTGGATGATGAAGAAAAGGAAACATGCTCAAGAAAAAATCAATTGACATATTATTAATTAGCATAATAGCATAGCCTGAAAAAAACATGGATTACATGGGAAAATGCCAGCAAGAGAGATAATATTCTTAAACTTATAAACCTGGAAAAGTAAAGGACAAGTTATTACACTTGGAAAAGTTCAGGATAACTTATTACATCTGGTAGAGTACAGAACAAGAACATTTTTACTTAAAATATTGCAGCTAAGGATAAAATTTGAATATTAAAAATCATGTGATTTCTACTTACAAAGTAACATTATAATAAAAAAAAAGGTATCGTCATTTTGGTAAAATATTGACACACTAGAATACTTAAAAAATGTTTTATGCAAAGTAGAATAATATATCTGGTAGGCAAATTCATTATGTAAAAAATAGGCATTGGGTCAAGACTAAAAATGTGAAGACTTGACCATAACTTAGGCAATAACTCAAGCACATTTTACTGTGAATTTGTTGTTATAGGTAGATTTTACTGTAATATATAACTAATTTTTGTATTATCCTATTTATTGTACTGACTAATTATGTACTGCTATTATTTTTTATAACCTATTTTCTAATTATTAATTAATAATTTTAAAAATTGATTTTTTTAAAGTGCAAAAAATATTTTGAGTTATTTTTTAAATTTTAATAGAAGTAACAAGTAATAACAAATAGAAGTAATAGCTTGTAATAAAATTTTTAATTTTAATATAAGCTAATATTTTCTAAATATTGTATTTTAAATTTTCTTAGCTGCAATATTTTAAGTGAAAATTTTCTTGTTCTCTACTTTACCAGATGTAATAACTTCTCCTGGACTTTTCCATGTGTAATAACTTGTCCTTTACTTTTCCATGTTCACATGCTTAAGAATATTATTTCCCTTGCTCACATTTTTCCATGTAATATTACTTTAGTTGGAAACAGGTGAGGATTTTGGCCACAGGAAGAGCATATGGTTGTAGAAAATCATATCTCAATAAATTCTGAACAGCCCATGCAAGCATGGAAAAGTGAATGTTAAATCAAGATGTTGATGTTGTTATTGCTACTGTTGTCTTCCTCATTGCCTCTGTTACTATTAAACAATTAAGCATTGACTTGTATTCTAAACCTGATTCACTATTGTATTAAACATTCATTTCAGCTCCCTTTGTGAAGAACTACGGTCTCTATTCCAAGCTCTCTGGTCTGGCCAGTCATCCGTTGTCAGCCCAAATGCTTTACTCCAAGCTGTCTGGGATTATATTCCAGCTTTCCAAGGTTATTCACAACAAGACGCACAAGAGTTTTTGAGGTAGTGCAATTGTTATTTCCAATTTATTTTAACTACTGTTTACATCTATGAGCTCCAATTAGCAATTAACCCTGGATCTGTTGTACACACCTTCCCTTTTAACCCTCTTGTTACCATATTTTTGTTGAAATGCAGGATGGGCCAAAGGTCACACACAAAATAAGTTCTATATGCTCCAGAATTGTCAGACATGCTTCACTTTTTCTAAAACTGAATAAAATAAAATGATGATGAATACACACATACTTGAACAACATAAATGTGATATAAAAAAATGCCAAATGTTTTGGCACATGACTTTTGGCCCACCCCCTATACTACCTTTATTTCAATTAATTTTAGAAATAATGAAGAATTTAGTAAAATAATCTTGTCAGAAGTTGGCTTACCAACCACATAGTTTCAAGTTCAATTCCACTGCATATCACCTTTAGGAAGTATCTTCTACTGTAGCCCAAGGCCGTCCAAACCTTGTGAGTGGATTTGGTAGGTGGAAAGAAGCTTGTAGGTGTGTATCTTTGTGCACATGTGTTTCTGTGTTGTGTTTTTGTTTGACCTCTACCACCGCTTGACAATCAGTGTTGGTTTGGTTACATCCTTGTAACTTAGTGGTCCAGCAAAATAAACCAATAGAATAAGTACCAGGCTTTAAAAAAAATTTCCAGGGTCAATTTGTTTTGCTGAAGACCCTTCAAGATGGTGCTTCAGCATAGCTGCAGTCCAATGACTAAAACAAGTAAACGACAAAAAAAAAAAGGGATAAAATTTTGATGGCAGCCTCAGGTGAGTTACTGGATACATGGACTGATGGAGTCATACAAAATTTAACCTTTTTGTTACCGTATTTCTCTTGAAATACTCTGCATTTGACTCAAATTTAGAAAAGTAACTTTGTTGTTATCCCAAGCTGGTGTTTGGAACATAAATTAGCACAAAATTTTGAAAGGTTTTAATTTAGACCACCTTATAACAGGGAATTTGTATATTTGTATACAAGGTGGGGAGTCTTAAGTGAGTTACAGAACTCACAGACTCATGAGGAGGTGACACAGTATTCAACCTCATTATTAATATTGTTGTTATATAAGGCGGTGAGGTGGCAGAATTGTTAGCATACTGGACGAAATGCTTAGCAGCATTTCACCCGTTGCTATGTTCTGAGTTCCTCCCCACAAAATCCAGGCCTTGCGTCTATAGTAGAAAAGATTATTATTAAGGCAGCAAGCTGGCAGAATCGTTAGCACGCCGGGCGGAATGCTTAGTGGCATTTTGTCCATCTTTATGTTCTGAGTTCAAATTCTGCCAAGGTCAACTTTGCCTTTCACCCTTTTGGGGTTGATAGATTAAGTACCAGTGAAACGCGGGTCAATGTAATCGACTAGTCCTCTCCCCACCAAATTTCAGGCCTTGTGTCTTTAGTAGAAAGGATTATTATTATTATAATTATTATTGAGTGAGAGAGCAGCACATGTCACCAAAGTGACACTGGGGTACAGATATACGAAGCTCAATATACCCATCATGACTACCTGTCTGGTAAGGGCACACAAGCATATGTGCATGACAATGCATGACCTTGCTGGTGGGTTCTAGTTAGAATTTTATTCAGGTCAGGTAGCTCATCCTGCTCAAAAGGTCACTGGATAAGGGTTGTTTAAGGATGTTAAACAAAACACCCATTTTTCCAGAGGTGAATTATTCAAACCTCAAAGAATTCCTCTCAACATGTGGCTATGATACTCCCTCACTACTTCTGCTCATGATCAGAGATGCACATATATCATCAGCCGTTAAGAGACATACTCAATATTTATGGTCAAACAACTGACAAGCAGATCTGTGATATTGAGCAGAATATTTGCTGTAAGCTCATCTTTTATACCTAGGCAAAACGGGTACATGATAACATTTCCAATCAGTTAAGATTGCATTAGGCATTATTATTTATTATTATTATTATTATTATTATTATTATTATTGTCATGGAAATTTGGTGCTCCATAAGTTGAAAAAGTATTTGAAATCTTTTCAGCCTTCTAAGGCTCCATGTTTACATTTTTATTTTTACCATTGCATTTCTGTGATTGTCAGGACTGCGCAGATAGTATTTTTGTGTAGAAACACCCCCTGCAAAATAGGGGATGCACATCAATAATTTTTGAATTTTAACTACTTTCGGCAAAAGCAAATATTTTGCAATTTTCTGTACTTATCTAAAGATGGCTGATAAAGAAGCCATCATAATGTTTGACAAACGAACATCCTCCTTGTTAGAAAAATTGAAAATGATGAAAAAATTAAATATAAGGATATCAATGACGTCTCCAGCTATCACAGCTAACGCCTTGCCAAGATTAGGGTGCTAACCATTATCTGGTTAGTGGTGACCATCTTGGCAGGTTCAGAAGATGAAGTCACAATATTGGAGGTCAAGAAACTACCTATGCAAAACTGCAATGCAAGCCGGACCATATCGACCAGCTGTCCAATCTAATTGATCTCCTGGATGGTACTCACCTGTTAGTGTTCATGGAGTATAGAAAGACAAGATACCACATATGTGGATCTATAAAAGTCCCACTGCTGCAACATTACAAACAAAGACAGACTTTTAATTAAAACGTCATCAGACATTTATAATACAATAAGAGGAAAATTCTGAGCTAGTGAGGGGATTTTTTAAAAATCAGTTGATGAAAGGCTGTTGGAAGGGCCTTTTAAAAATTTTCATCAGTAGAGAGGCCAAGTACTTCCAGGCTTCTCAAAAATCAAGCCGAGTAACCTCCTCTTTTTCTTTCTCCAAGTAGCATGCCTGTGCTGAGAAGTGGGGTCTGGAATCAGCTTGAAAGTAAGGTCACTTGCTCAATGATCTCAGGTCGCTTGATTTGGATGTGGCTGCCATTAGTGAAACAAAATCTCCAGAAAACATGCTCTAACATTCATTTTTGAGGACTATGAGGTATTTTCATCTTGTGGTCTATTGGGAGTGGGTGGCAGTGTAGCAGTGCTACTCTGGAAATCCTACTTTTCCAAGTACAGGCTATCTTCCTGGACTCAGATAGTAGGGTGGTGGTTCTGGACATGAATGGCAGTGAAGGTGGTGCCTTTAGATTGATGGAGCTTTATGCCCCAACAGGGGCAGGAAGGCCAGATTTCTTCAGGTGTCTAGAAACATTCTTGGGAACGTCTCACACTTTAGTACTAGTGGGGTACTGGAATAGTATTTTGGACACATGGAAGGACTGTGTGGGTTTAATACATAGCAAAAGTGGGTGTAAAAACCTCGGAAACCTGCTCAGGACTTTCCAGTTTTCTGACAAGAACTGGCTGGATTTCCCTGATGTGCCAGTGTGGACCTGGAGCCAGTGGGTTATCCAGATCATATTTAGATAGAGTATTTGTTAGGTCAGAGGATAGGAATAGCATAGGTTGTCTGCAATTTAAATTGGTCGGCTACACAGATCACAAATTTGTGATATGCTCAGTCACTTAGATAGGACCCGTAGACAGGGACCTGGTTACTGGAAGTTGAATGCCTCCCTACCAGCTCACAAAGACTACAGGGACTGGATTAGTGAACTAGTTAAGCGGCAGTTGATGGTGGCTATCAACAACCGGTGGTGGATCAATCTGAAGAGAGCAATTAGCTAGACTCGATAGTGTTTAGTAAAGATTTAGAAATAGATTAGAGGGAGAACTAGTTAGCAAACTAGAAGAGGCTATTAGTAAAAGCATTGTGACTGACGTGTTAGTGGCGAGAATGGCCCTTGACCATTTCTTTGAGGTGAAACACAAAGGGTGCATTGTTGGAGCTAAGACCTGTGCACTAAGATACGAAGGAACTAAAGCTGTCTGATAGGCCCAAATGGTAGATGCGCAACATGGAAACAAAACCACAATCAAAACTTTGACGGATCAGGATGGACATGTGCTACTCGGTTCTGAGCAGATGTGTGCAGCTTTCCAGTAGCGCTTTGTACGGCTGTTTGGGGAGGGTGATGGGTCAACGATGGTAACGAACTTTATTTCGTACCTAGATAGCCTACCACGGCTCTCAGTAGTGGATGCAAGATTCTGCGGAAACTTGATTACAGCCACAGAAATATGGGAGGTGATGAGCGATTGCACAAGTCACAAACCACCAGGTTTGGATGGTCTGCTCTATGAATTCTATGTTTTCATACGAGATTTGTTTAGCAGCCTCTTGGCAGACATCTACAGTAACTGGCAGCAGAATGGGAGAATTCCCAGTGCTGTTAGCCAAGGTGTGGTAACGCTGCTGAGAAAGAACACTGACAGTGGGGACATGCTAGGGAATTTTCAGCCCATTACTCTGCTAAACACAGAGGTGTTAGCGAAAAGGCTGGTGCTTGTCATTGGTAGTCTGGTCAGGGAGACACAAACATGCACAATCCCAAGCAGGTCTATCCACGATAACCTCCACCATATGCAATACATCTTTGAGAGGGCTGGGACTAAAGCTGGCTTCAGTGGGGCCCTGATCGATTTATTTCAGTCAAAAGCTTTCTATAGGATTGACCAGTGCTACTTGGAAGCTGTCCCATTTTCAGAGACTGCATTTCTGCAATGCACAGTGGTACCTGCTCGGTGGTCAAAGTAAATGGCCACTTTTGGAACCACTTAGCATCGCACATTCGGACCGTCAGGGCTGCCCACTGTCACTTTTTCTGTATGTGCTGGCTTTTGAGCCACTGCTGTGGAAGTTGGAACAGTTAAGAGGCCTCCCTTTTGCCATTGAACTCGGGAGGACAGTGTCTGCATACACAGACGACATCACTGTCATGGTGTCAGACACCTCTGAAATGGAAACGGTTGGCTCCATTATAAAGGAATATGAGTCAGTTGCAGGGGCCAAAATCAACACTGACAAGTCCGTAGAATTGCAACTGGGCACCTGGAGAGGCAGATCGATGCCGTTGGATGCTGGACTGATGAAGCAGTTAAACTGCTCAGGGTCTGGTTTGGTCCAAGCCTTCAGGTGGATAAGAATTAGGAAGAGGTGACGAATGGGGTGGCCTGTCTTACCCAGAAGTGGGCAGAGAGGAAGTAGTCTCTGAAAGGTTAGGCAGAGGTGGCAAATGCCAGCATTCCCTCTGCTATTATTTATCATCTGACCGTTGTGTCTTGCCCCAGTTACTACTTGATTAGATTGGAGCGTATCCTGTTTATTTTCTTGTGGAAGGGACATATTCCAATGGTCAGGTGGGTGGTCTGCTGCCAACTTCCTTTGCATGGTGGTTTAGACAAGCCATGGCTTTTAATGCATAGAGATGCACCCAGGTTGCGCCATCTGCAACAATTTCTAGAAGGTGAACGTGTATGAGCTCCATTTGTGAGACACACCTTTCCACAGCTTGTTTCCTTGACGGAGCTGCAGTCCTGGGTAAAGGATAAGCCGAGACTTTTTTTAACAATCATTCCATCTTCTGTAAACCCCAATGCATTGTCTGTCTTTGTATTGTCCCCCTCATCTTTCACCCTGGTGGCAAATAAAATAAATCATTATTATTATTATTATTGACATTGACACCAGCACAAACACGGACAACAACAGCAACAAACCAAACGTCAATGGTTTCACCTTGGCAGCGAAGCAAACTAAAGAAATTATTGATTTAACAATTAATGAAATAGAAACTGCAAAGGGGTTGTTTAGGAAGGAAGAAAACAATGTCTTCCTTAACATCCCTCAAGAATTGATAAAGGAGACAAATCAAAAAAACGGTCATATACAGGACATTGAATATAAAGTGAAAAAAAAGGGTAGAATGAGCCACTGAACACTGCCCGTTTGGGATAAACTTTACAGGCACGGCTGTTCCATCAGCCAGGCCTGCCCAAGGTGTGTGCAGAGCAATGAAATCATTTTGCACACCCTCGTCCAGTGCCCGAGCATTGCTGACCTGTGGGTTTACGCCGAACACCTGCTGTTGCATGTAGGACAGATCTGGCTATCAGCTGAATCCATAGTGAAGATTGCCCCACCGCCTTCTTTTGGTCGGGAGAGGCAGGCAATTTCTATTTGTCTGGTGGCTTAGCAAAAGAGGTAGTATGGTGGACTTTTTTGAAATGGCTGAAGTCAGACACTTTCCTCTTAGGCCAAGCCCTCATCAACTTCTCCAAGTTTCACTTGAAGAGGGAAGTGTTGCCTTCTAAGAAGTTTATTGAAAGATGGATGAATCTTGGAAGAAAGGTCAGTGTGAAAGGACCAATTCTGAGTATACACCTGTAAAAATAAAAGAAAGGCTCTTGCCCTGTTGATCAGGCACCTGTGGCTTTTGTGAGTTTTTCTTGTTGCATGTCCTTTTATGTTTGTTTATATTAAATAAAAGAATAAATTATTATTATTGAGTGAGAGAGCAGTGCATGCCATCAAAGTGACACTGAGGTAAAATATATGAAGCCCAGTATACCCATCATGACTACCCATCTGATAAGGGTACACCAGGCGCATGCATCACAAGCATATGTGCGCGACATAGTGATCTCATATCAAGATAAACATGACCTTGCTGGTGGGGTTCAGTTAGAATTTTCTTCAGGTTGAGTAGTCCATCCCGCTCAAAAGGTCCCTGAATAAGGGTTGTTTAAGGATGTTGAACCAAACACCCATGTTTCCAAAGGTGAATTATCCAAACCCCAAAGAATTCCTCTCAACACATGGCTATGATGCTCCCCCACTATTTCTGCTTGTGATCAGAGTTGTAGATATCATCAGCCACTAAGGGATATACTCAACTGGTTAAGTTTGAGCAACTGACAAGCAAATCTGTGGTATTGAGCAGAATATTTGCTGTAGCCCATCCTTCACACCAAGACAAAACATGTACATGATAAAACTTCCAATCAGTTAAGATCAGGAGCCATGAGAGCCACTGTTCAGGATATTTATTATTATTATTACTTTATGTTTGACTTTTGCTTTGCATTTGTACAAGTTGGCTCCAAGTCTCACCCAGAGACCTCAAGAGACAACAAGTTAGAAGTTCATGTTGGTGTTATGCCTAGGGTGC
>NC_069003.1:17873083-17888800 GCF_001194135.2 Octopus bimaculoides
CAGAGACCTCAAGAGACAACAAGTTAGAAGTTCATGTTGGTGTTATGCCTAGGGTGCCATATATTTGGTTTTGTACATAGTATTGTTCTAGAGAATGTTTAAGAAATCATAAGAAAATTATGTTTGTTTTAAAATTTTAGATTACATAGACTGTATTTTACGTAGGATATGGGCAGTTCTTATGAGCACTTTCTTTTGAATTTCTGTCATTTTGGGATTTCCTGGTATCTGACCTAGGTAGCAATCAGCTCCTTTTTCTATCATTCCTAGGGCACCTATGACAACAGGTATTGTTTTAGTCTTCAGGTTCCACATATTGCCAATTTCTATTTCAAAATCTTTATACTTGCTCAGTTTTTGGTAGGTCTTGACAGATACGTTTATATCGATTGGTACAGTCATATCAATGAGGAGGCATGATTTTTGTCTGAAGTCTTTCAATATAATGTCTGGCCTATTTGCATCTGTCTTCCTGTCAGTTTAAATGGTGAAGTCCCAGAGAAGTGCGATGTGATCATTTTCAAGCACTGGGGGTGGTTTGTGTTCCCACCAGTTTTTATCATGGTGCAGGTCCAGGTTTTTGCAAATTACCCAGTGAATATATTGTGCAGCTCTATCATGCCTGTTGAGATACTCTGTAGGTGCAAGAAGACTGCACTTGGAGACAACATGATCAATGGTTTCATTTTGTTGTTGACATACACGACATGTTGAGAAGCTACCATTCTTTAATATGTTGGCCTGGTAGTTCCTTGTAGGTAGGCATTGATCTTGAGCTGCTATGATAAATCCTTCTGTTTCTGATTTTAAGCCAGAAGCCATTAGCCATTGATGAGTAAGAGGTTTTTGTTGCCATTTATCAGTAAGAATATCTAAGGTAGCAATTTTAGCACAGGTTTTCATATGCTTAGCTTTTTCTCTGCTTGTTTCTAGTACATCAAATTCTGGAATTTGTATTTGGAATTCACTTATATATTCCTTTGCCTGTTTTGTTACTGAGTATGATGCTTTCTTGTTTTCATGTTTTGAGACAAGTTTTAGCATCCAGTTTTTCAGGTAGGTGTCTAGGCCAATTGTGGCATTCTTCATTGTTAATGCCAGCTGTAAAAGTCCACGGCCTCCCTCTTTTCTTGGTAGATAAAGTCATTCTATATCTCCTTTAGGGTGGTGCATTCTATGCATTGTCAACAATTTTTGTATTTTTCTGCCAAGATTACAGATTTCAGTAATTGACCAGTTAACGATATTGAAACTGTAAGTCACGACTGGTATGGCTAAAGTATTGATCACTTCAATCCTGTTTCTTGCATTCAGCTCTCTCTTTAGTATTGCTCTCACCCTGCGATAACATTCTCTTCTGATCCTTTTCCTCATCACTGAATGTTTGATTCTGTCCCCTTCAAATACCCCTAGGTATTTGTAGCTCTCTGCTGGTTCTAACTCTTTTATGACATTTTGCTGGTCACGGTTAACGTTAGATGTTTCTATCATTTTTCCTTTGATAAAAGTAGCTTTTGCACATTTTATAACCATATTGTACATCATTAAGCAATTTCAAGAGAGGTATTCAGGCTAGACAAAAGAGGAGTGGTGATAGTGAGTCACCCTGGAAAATGCCACATGAAATTCTTACATCTCCAGCATTAAGAGATTCATTGTCACTGTTCAAAGTGTGGTTCTCCATGATCTCATACTTACAGACAAAAAGTTTCTCAGAGTAGGAGCTATTTTATACATTTCCAGACATTTCTTAATTCAGCTATGTGGTAGGCTATCAAAAGCTTTTTTATAGTCTATCCAGGCTATTGACAAGTTTTTGTGTTGTTTGTGACAATCTTCCAGAATCTTACATGCTGGACAAAATACTTAGTAGCATTCATCCATCTTTACATTCTGAGTTCAAATTCTGCTGAGGACAACTTTGCTTTTCATGTTTTTCAAGGTCGATAAAATAAGTACCAGTTAAGTACTGGGATCAGTGTAATCAACTAGTCCCCTGCCCTCTCCCATCCCTCAAGACTAGATCTTTTTGACTATAGTAGAAACAATTATTTTTTTTATTATATTAAGGCAGCAAGTTAGCAGAATCATTAGTTTGCCAGACAAAATGCTTAGCAATATTTCTTCTGACTGTACATTCTCAGTTTAGATTCCACTGACGTTGATTTTGGCTTTCATCCTTTCAGTGTTGATAAATTAAGTACCAGCCAAGTATTGAGGTCAGTGTAATCAACTAGCACCCTCCTCTAAAATATCAGGCTTTGTGCCTATAGTAGAAAGAGTTATTATTGTTACATAGAAGAGTGCAATATGATTTGTAATAAAAAGAGATTGACTCTATTGAACTGAGCAATATTTGGGCAATATGTCTGTCTTCCTCAAGTGAAAAATAAAAAAATTTGAACAAGAATATCTTGCATTTCTTTTTAGATAAAAAGACATCAATCAGTTTTTGCATTTTCCTAACTGGTAAGAAAGAAAAGGAAAAAAGAAACCATGAAAAAGAATACTTAATCAAAAATTTATGTGGAAATGTAATGAAATTCTCCTGTCATTTCATTCATTCCTCTAGGGTGTGACTTTTTTAATTCACAAATATATTTATCCTCATGTGTTTTGAGGACTGCAAATGCAGTGGAATGAGAATATTTTCTGAAAATTTACAGCTGTTTGGTGTAAAATGTTTTAATGAATCATAATTAAAGGACATTACAAATGATATAGCTTAAATTAGTAAGGAAAGTTAAACTTTCACATCTAAATTTAACTGTCAATATGAAATTTAGGACTGAATTCTTTTGGTGATTAACTGGCACCAAAATTTCACCAACCTTTGAAAAGTGTTGCAGGAAAGTTACCAGCTTTTTCCCCCAAAAAAAATTCTAATTTCAAACAAATATTTCTTTGAAACTAGACAGAGCAGTTTTTCACCCAAGATATTTTCTCAAAAAAAAATTGTTCCAAAGAGTGGAATGTAAAACACACTACACAAGTGGTGGTCATTAATTAGACTTGAGACTAATTTGAAATATCATCACACTCTCTGTCTGTCCCTGTCTCTACTTTCAAGGGTTTCTTCAAGTGCTATGAAGCAAGGCTGTGTGTAGTCAATTGGATAGACCACCCACTTTTAAACCTACGTCTATTACTGATACTAGTTTTAGGGTTACTAAAGCAGAGTAGGGGGAAGACAGGAACGATGGCTGGTTGGAAGATAAACTTGACCATTAATGGAATTTCAATCCTTGATAGAACGTGGTAACAAGGATAATAATATTAATTAGTAATGCAAAGCAGTGAGTTGGTAGAAGTATTAGCATGTCATACAAAATGTCTAGCAACATTCCTTCCAGTTTTGCATTGTGAGTTCAAATCCCACTGCAGTCAGCTTTGCTTTTTATTCTTTCAGGGCCACACTAGGATCAATGTAATTGATTTCCCACTACCCTCAAAATTGCCAGCCCTGTGCCAAAATTAGAAAGAATATTAATTAGTAATGGATTAGCAGAAGTATTGAAGTGCAGGACAGCAGGCCCCTTACGTTCTGAGTTCAAATCTTGTCGAGGTTGGCACTTTTTGACCCTTCCTGTTTTTGGAGGGAGATCAATAACACAAAATATCAATCATGTATTAGAAAGACAATAAAAATATAACAGAACTATTAACCTCTTATCCCCATAAAAACTCCATTGGAGTTTCAGAAAAATAGCAGCAAGAGAGGTAAGACCTGTTCATTGTTGCTTGCATAACAAAAATTAAATTAAAAATTCAGTGGGACTAAGTATGATATATGTATGATATAAGTATGATATAAGTATGATATATGTATGATATATGTATGATATAAGTATGATATATGTATGATATAAGTATGATATAAGTATGATATAAGTATGATATAAGTATGATATATGTATGATATAAGTATGATATATGTATGATATAAGTATGATATAAGTATGATATATGTATGATATAAGTATGATATAAGTATGATATATGTATGATATATGTATGATATAAGTATGATATATGTATGATATAAGTATGATATATGTATGATATAAGTATGATATAAGTATGATATATGGCACAATAACAGTAGTTCAACAGAACTTGCTAAACATTTTACATCAAAAGGTTGTAATTTGAGGAACACCTGAAAGTACACATTCTCAGAAAATATTCTGACTCCCCTGCACTTTCAGTCCTTGAACACATGAGGGCAAATATATTTGAGAATTACTAATGTTACACCTTGGAGGAACAAACAAAATGACTGGAGAATTCCTTCACATGTACACTAAACCTTTTGGTGTTGTCTTTACTGTTTTCTTTTTCTTTTTCCTTCTCACCAGTTATAAAAAAGCAAAAAAACTGACAATATCATTTTATCTGAGAAGGAATTCAGACTGTCCCAGTTCAGATTTTGAATTTCTGTTTTCTACATATTTTTTCATTTTCCACTTTGAACCTGGGGAAAACATACATAGTGTCAAACTATTGTTCAGTTCAATAAACAGAGTCAATCTCTATTATAAATTGTATCATGCTCTTCTTATTGTGTATTTACCTTCGTGAAGAGTTGTTGTTGTCAATCTTCATAAATTATAGCTGTTGTTGTCTTCCACTTGTGATGATTTATTAAATTTACTTGCAGTGAACTTCTTGACAAAGTCCAAGCAGAGTTGCACCATCTTGGTTATATCAACAGATCTCAAGATGTTGTCACAGATACATTCCAGGGGGAATTGGTCAGTGAGGTGAGTTCTATATTCCTTTACCTGTTATCACTACCTTTA
The DNA here is from genome assembly GCF_001194135.2 of Octopus bimaculoides. Lineage (NCBI taxonomy): Eukaryota > Metazoa > Mollusca > Cephalopoda > Octopoda > Octopodidae > Octopus > Octopus bimaculoides. Next base: position 17,877,886 of record NC_069003.1, read on the forward strand.
ATGTCACTGAACCCTTAATAGTCCTGTACCCACAACTAATCACAATTGCCACCACCAGGCCCTGAACTGCACATGACTGCAGTCCAAAAAGTGTTGTGGTTGTTTTAGGCACTCTTCTGTGTCAGAAACTAAGTTCAAACCCATTTTAGAAAGAACTGCCTGTTGAAAACCATTTCCTGGTGACACCGTGTGATGAGATGAATATAATGAATGAAGAACAAGGGTTGAATGGTGACCAGTGATAAATATAGATTGGAGGAAATTTAGGGTGACTAGGAAATGACTGACAGTACAGAAAAGGGTGAAGAACAGTGGAATAGTAATAGAAATTAATTAAACAGGATGAAAGTAGAGAAAAGGAAATGATGTGGGAGAGGAAAGGAGGTTGCAGGGGTGTGAGGGGAGAGACAGAGCAGTGCATGAGGAGGGAGAGAATTTTGGTGGTGGAGAGGGAGTGAAAATTTGGTGGCACAGAAAGTCTGAGAAAATCAAGGTAATATTTGATTAAATAGGTACATAATATCCTACAAGCCCAACTATTCTCAATTTCCAAGCATCTTTAAGAAATTATTTGTGAATTTCTTTGAATTTTTTCCTCAGTGAATTTCTTTGATTTTTTTTTTTTTTTTTTTTTTTTTTTTTTTTTTTTTTTTTTTTTTTTTTTTTGACTTCCAAGTATCATGGCAGTTACTATTTCAAGCAGTGAGTTAAAATTTTGTGATGTTATTTATTAATCATTTACAGATTGAGAGTACTTTTCCTGAAAATTCTGGGATTGAAAGTGTTGCAGATTTTGGAATATACTATATTTGCATCTATAAAATGCGACAGCTTGGAGATGGGACCCAAGTGTAAATGCATAATGTAGCTTATTTGTATACCTTGAATGTTGTCACTATCATCAACATTTAACATTTTCCATGCTGGCATGGGTTGGACGACTTGACAAAACTTGGCACGGCTAGGGACTGCACCAGGTTCCATAGCCTGCTTTGGTTTGGTCTCTATGGTTGGATGCCCTTCCTAATGCCAATCACCATATAGAGTGTACTGGGTGCTTTTTACATGGCACCAGCACCCACACCAATGCTTTTTATGTGGCACCTCGGTTTTAGGATCTCAATTCTGTTGTGGTGGGAGTACTGCAATGCACCACATATCTTGGTCCTCTATCATCTTCTTCATAAGGCTCAGCATTTTGTGATTGGCCTTCAATACTTTGTCCCGTATCTTCTTGGGTTGCCACCCAAAGTAAAATAGGTAAAATATCAGTCTCCACCTACGATGTCATGTTTTGATTTAGAGGTTACTGTACATATACACAATTTGTATTTTGATTTTATGTAAGGTATAAAAACAAAGCATTGAACATGATTACAGGTAAATAAAATGAAAACTAAAATAGAAATCAGCATTTTATTTTTAAAGTGATGTACAATTAATGACATATGGAATTGTGTGGCATGTCATGTCAGGATTTAAAAAACTTTGGGATTTGGGAATTTCAGATAAAGGATTTTCAACTTGTATTTTTTAGTGAGTTTAAGGCAGTGAGCTGGTAGAATAGTTAGCAGGCTGGGCAAAATGCTTAGTGGCATTTCAAGGGTTGGGTGATGACCAATGATAAATATGAATTGTAGGGAAGTTGGGGGAGAATAGGTAATGATTGACCATACAGAAAGGGTTGAAGAGCAGTGGAATAGTAATAATACAGTTGATGAGATAAAAGCGAGAAAAGGAAATGATGTGGTAGAGGAGGGAAGGTTGCAGGAGTGTCAGGGGAGAGACATTGTGCATGGGAAGGGTGAGAGAGATATGGTGGTGGAGAGGCGTTGAAAATTTGGTGGCACAGAAGGTGGTGGGGAAACGAGGTAATATTTGATTAAATATGTACATAATATCCTATAAGCCCAATTCTTCTCAATTTCCAAGTATCTTTAAGAAAATAGACTTCTTTTTGCACTTTTGTTTTTGAGTTACAAAGATTTGTCAGCTTATATCCACTCTCATGATGTTCATCCACAAGTTATATTTCTTTCTTCTGTTTTAGATAACATGTTTGTCCTGCGAACAGAAGTTTCAAACCTATGAACCATTTATGGATTTATCTCTTGAGTTTCCATCTCGCTACCAGAGAAAGTCTCCGAACTGGAAGATTGCCAGTAATGTTTGTCATATAACAGGTATATATCATCATCATCCTCATCCTATGTTTGCGTTTCCCTGCTGGCATGGGTTGGATAAATTTTCTGAGGCAGTTTTATGATCAGGTGCTCTTCATTTCATCAACATTTGTAGTCATCTTTTATAATATACAAGGATAGCATGTGCCTATTTTAAAACCATGATACACACGTTATATATTATCATCATCATCGTTTAATGTCTGCCTTCCATGCTTGCATGGGTCTGTATGTATAAAACAAATTAGGTTACAACAATGAAGACATGCAACAGTTGGAACAAACAATAAAACATCCTTTATCAGTTGTCTTTTTAGGGATTTCTGCAGTTTCAATGCCATACCCTACTGGCATAAACAACCTTCATATCCATTTATGATACTGATGCACACTGTGTCTCTCTTTCATGTGCCATGACCCTCACACCTGTCCATACTTGCCCTTATAAATTAGGATAACACTGAATTCCTCTACACAACCTGCCTCATTGCCTTTAGCACTTCTTATTTCTTTACTGCCTACAGGGGGCTACACACAGAGGAGACAAACAAGGACAAACAAATTAAGTCTATTATATCGACCCCGAAAGTATGAAAGGCAAAGTCGACCTCGGTGGAATTTGAACTCAGAACGTAGCGGCAGATGAAATACTGCGAAGCATTTCAACCAGTGTGCTAACGTTTCTGCCAGCTTGCTGCTTTTACCACTTCTATCTCTCCCTTTCTCACTAACACTTATCCCTTTATCCTTTCACCTGTTCCTTTCATACTCTCTTCCTCTATAGTGTACATTCTGTTACTCTTTAGTCTCCCTTGTCTACTCAGCTACAATCATATTCTATTCTTCTTTCAGTCATAGATTCCTTCTAAGCTCTTTTGTCTTGTGAGTTGCAAGGTAACCTCAGTAGTGCTGGTGCCATGAAAAGCACCCAGTGCACTGTGTAAATGGACTGGTGTTTGGAAGGGCATCCAGCCATAGAAACCATGTCAAAACATTGTAGCATAATGTAGTCTTCTGACTCATCTGAGTCTTGTCAAACTGTCCAACCCATACCAGCATTGATGATGAGCAAGACAACAATCCTTTTACATCCTTTATCAGTTTCAGTCATTGGCTGCAGTCATGTTTGGATACCATCACGGAAGATTTTAGTTAATTACATAATTCAAGTATTATAAACTTTCATTGACCTTGGTACAGACGGAGGAGGAAAGATAATGTGGAGTCAATCCAAATTCAAAACTTTGGATTGATAGAAAGATTAATGGACCGAATATTATAGATCAGAGGAAAACAGGATGATTGTAGTGAGTTCCAGAGTGTAACAGTTTGAAGAAAGAAGCTATTAGAATAAAAAGACTTCTGACTTACAGGAAGCTCAACAGAGAAGAGAAGCAGATGGCATGATTAAAACTCTTGACAGAAGGTTCTAGACCAGAAAGTTCATCCAGAACAACTATCATGGTAATACTTATAGAAAAGAAAAAGGCACAATGATGGTACATTTCTATGATGAGCCAAGGCACCAGCCTAAAAATGACAGCAATATTGAATGCAAGGTATAAGGTGATCGACCAGAATTGTTAGTATGCCAGGCAAAATGCGTAGTAGCATTTTATCTGTTGTTACATTCTTAGTCCAAATTCCACCCAGGTCAACTTTACCTTTCATTCTTTTGGGGTTGATAAAGTAAGTTCCAGTTAAATACTGGGGTTGATATAATTCACTTGTCCCCTCCCCCAAACTCACTGGACTTGCACCAGTACAAGTGCTTGGTACCTGGCGTCGGCATGAGTGCTTTTTACGTATTCATCTGACGTTTATTGTTTCGCAATTGTCTACAAAAGATGACTCAAAATTTGTTGTTACTTTAGAGAAGAAAAGTAAAAATCAACAAAAGCTCTTTAAAGATCTTGTTTAAGTAATTTATTTATTTTTATTGTGATGGTCTACGACAGAGGTACCACTGGAAACTTCTTGATTGTTCAGTGTTATGTAGGATAGGTCAGTTTGGCTTGAACAGTGATGGCATACTCTAGCACAGGCATGCTGCAAAATAATGAATTACTACATAGTTTGTTAGGGTGTTGGATTCACAATTATAATGGTAGGTTAATTTCCTGGACCAGGTAGTGTGTTTTGTCCTCGAGCAAGGTACTTCATTTCTCACTGCTCGTCTGCTGTACTCAGTTTGTTCTTCAGCAAGCAATCAGTTCATTTCCTATTGCTCTAGTCGTCAACTCAGCTGAAATGAGAACCAGCTGAGCACTGATGTAATTCTTTCTCCCTCCTGCTGTAACATTTTGAATGTTCTGCTACATCAACAATGCAAGGCCTAACAGGGCATCCATGTCTGCTCACAACTACATAGGCACCTAAAACAATTAGTAAAAGCATGATACATACTGCAAATCATCCTCACTTGGGGAGCACAGTTGTAATTAGTATTAATTCTTATCTACTTTGAGTGTAACCTTTAGATCTTCAAAAACCACTTCAACTCTAACAACCACATTGTTCAGTAGGTTATGGGATTAAGTCTTGTAAAATTACAATAATTTTTTATAATTTTCCTTTGTTTACAATTTAATATTTTGATAACTTTCTTCTTTGAGATATGGTTTATTGACTCACCTTTTTTGGATCCAATGAAATTTCAATAATGTTAAAATGTCTTTTACAACACTATTTTTTTACATTTTTTTTTTTACTTTTTCAGAAATGCTTTCCCATTTCACAAAATCAGAACGTCTGGATGGCAGGATATATGCTTGTGATTCTTGTAATGGTGAGTTGTCTTTTAGTCTTCAGTTAATGGTAAGGAACAGTTATTCAGTTAACTTTGCAAACAGGTGCAGGCACAGGTATTCAGTTAAAAAGTTTACTTTGTAACCACATGATTTTGAGTTCAGTCCCTCTGTGCAGCTCCTTTGGGCAAGTGTCATCTACAATGGCCCTGGTCCAACCAATGCCCTCAGTAAATATGGTACATGAAAATGTATTATAATATTTCATTCTGAGTTCAACTCCTGCCAATGTCACATTTTTTTATCCTTCAGAGGCTAATAAAATAAGAAACCAGTCTAGGACTGTGTATTGGTAGAATACCTTGCAGTATTTTGTTCTGGACTTGTGTGCTCTGAGTTCAAATCCCACCATGGAATTACATGGGTGGTACACTTAGTTTGTCACCCAGTTTAATATCGTTACCTGGATCTATGTGTTTATAGTTGCAGGCTTAGCTGTGGTAAGAAGCTTGCTTCCAAATCACATGGTTTTGAGTTCAGTCCCACTGTATGCTACCTTGGGCTAGTATCTTCAGTTATAACCTTGGGTTGACCAAAGCCTTATGAGTGGATTTGGTAGACAGAAAGTGAAAGAAATCTGTTGTATAAATATATGTATGTATGTGTTACTACTCTTTGCTTTGACATCATGGGATGTCTAGTCACAAGGAAACATTACCTTACCTGGAATCAGATGAGTGTTAGTGACAAGAAGGGCACCTGGCTTTAAAATATCTACCTCAACAAAATTCCATCCAATCCATGTGAGCATGGAAAAGTGAATGTTAAACTGATGATGATGATGATGATGTGTGTCCTTGTCTTCATATTGCATACTGATTGTCAGCAAATGTCACTGTCCTACCAGCAGTGTCCTTTGTTTGCAGTCTTCCATGGTAAACATTGTCTGACTATTTATGCTGTTTGGGTTTGAAGGATTAGAGAAACAGGTAAGAACTGATGGCAAGAAGAGCATCCAGCCATAGTAAATCTGCTTCAGTGAATTACATGTGACCCACACCAGCAGGGCAAAGTGGTCATGAAAAAATCATGGAAAAGATAAAAATCCTTTTCATAAATGCATTACACATTACTTTTGTTTTTGCTTTCTCCCCATCTACTACTAAATATGAGTAGCCATGCAGATCTATAAAAACCTGCTCATGTCCCCTTCTCCCACTTCTCATACTTTTACCCTTCATTTCCTAGCGTAAAGCTGACCTCCATCTCCTCTCAGAGTTTGTAATCTTGTAAGCTGCAAGACGAATTAGATACCGCTGATAAGATGAAGAAAGCACTCAGTACAAGCTGTAAAGTGATTGGTGTTAGGAGAAGCATGTGGTCATGGAAGCCATGCCAAACAAGACACTGAAGCATGATACAATCCTTGGACCAATTAGATTCTGTCCAACAGTTGAGTCTATACCAGCATGAAACGTGGATATTAACTGATGATTATTAAACTCTAATTGGATTTGAAATGCTGTCCTTTACTTTACAGTGAGCAAGAAATATTTAATTCTGCTAACTATGGTGAATTGGCAGTCATTAGACTACAACATGAAATGTATTATAATATTTCATTCTGAGTTCTTGTAATCTGAGTTCAACTCCTGCCAATGTCACATTTTTTTTATCCTTCAGAGGCTAATAAAATAAGAAACCAGTCTAGGACTTTGTATTGGTAGAATACCTTGCAGTATTTGTTCTGGACTTGTGTGCTCTGAGTTCAAATCCCACCATGGAATTACATGGGTGGTACACTTAGTTTGTCACCCAGTTTAATATCGTTACCTGGTACTTTGGGTACTTTAGCAGAATCCACTCTTGCAGGAAAATACCTGCCAGATCTCTAGTTTGAAGATATATTCTGCCCTCTTTCCCTATTGGTCTTGGAGGTCCCTATCATAAGTACTGCCCTCCCATCTTGATTAACTCTTGATCCAACCCACCTAGGACCACTTCTGGTTCTATGATACAAACTTCTTGCTTTAAAGCAATCTAAATTAAAGCCTTATTCCATCTAAATATCATGTTAATTTATGATTCAAACACCAGCTGAATAATAATAAAGTTTTATTAAATTCTTCATTATTTTCAAAATTAATTGAAACAAAGGCAGTGTATTTCAACAGAAATATGATAACAAAGAGTTAAATAATAATAAAAAAAGATAAAATAAATGGACATAATTTGGAAATTTAAGACAATTGTAGAGAAAAAAATTATCTAACATTGTGACTGATGCCAAAAATATATTTGCAAATGTTGATATGTAAAAAAAATAAAATTTGTATCACTGATTTTTATTTTTATTTTTATTTTATTTTTTAATTCTTGAAGGTAAAAGACGATCAAATTCTTCAGCTAAAATCTACACCAAAATCAAAAAGCAATTTTTATTGAGCAAACTACCTCATGTCTTGCGTCTTCACCTGAAACGGTTTAGGTAAGAGAATTTTTGGTCTTCTCTGTTGACCATTTGATTCTGGAGTAAATGTTTCATGTATTTGCAAACTTGGGAGAGATTCTTGAGACAACAAGCATTGCCAGCTGCTATTGTTCTCAGAACATCAACCCTAGAAAAACAGGAGTCAATAAACTTTCAAAGAATTTCTACTGTTCGCTCTCTTTATAATGACTTAACAAACATTTTAGAAGCTGTTGTTGTTGTTTACCTTTACCCTCATGTCAGCCTTAATCAAACAGACCTTGAATCAAGATCAAAATAATTCCAGCCATGGCCATCTTCATCTTATTTCCCAGATAATATTATCTAGAACAGCATTAGCCAATGTGTATAGTTAGCCTTTTTCTTTTTAAAGATGAATAAGGTGGGAGGAAGATTTAGCTGCTATTTCTAACAGGTTGACCAACTACATGGAGACTTTCCTTGATAACTTGCTTAAAAGTTAGTTAATCCTAACTACCTCTTCTCTCTCTCTCTCTCTCTCTCTCTCTCTCTCTCTCTCTCTCTCATTTCCTTGCTGTTCTTTCAGTATTTGTCTCCCAGACCAACCATTCTCCATCAGCTCCTCTTCCTCTTCAGTGATAAACACAAGATTATTTCAACATGTATTTATTTTATGATTTATTCGTTCCCCCAAATTATAAAAATCTATTGAAATGTAATTATTTGTGTTTTTCTTTATATATTATTATTATTATTATTATTACCATTTTCTTTCCCTCCAGATGGTCGAAAGGTAACCACAGAGAGAAGATAGCCACACACGTCTCATTTGACAAGTTTTTGAACATTCAACAGTTTTGTGCCAAATCAATGAGCAGCATACAATCCCAGCGTGTTTACCAACTCTCAGCCATTATCATCCATCATGGTAAAGGTTTTGGGTCAGGCCATTACACAGCTTTCTGTTGGAGCAAAGAGGCTGGTATGTAGTACTTTGATGCATGTATCATCTTCACTCAATGTCAGAGCATGAGACAAAATGCACTTAAGTATTTCTTCTGGGTTGTTGAATCCTGCTGATGTTAAGTTTGCCTTTTATCCTTCCAGGGTCAATAAATAAGTTACAATAAGATACCAAAGTCTTATGAGCAGATTTAGTTGCTGGAAACTGAAAGAAGTCCATTGTGTTTGTGTTAGAGAGTGTGTTATTGTCTCCTTTCCTTGACATAGCATCAGATTTGTAATCTATAGGTGCAGGCATGACTGTGTGTTAAGAAGTTTGCTTCCCAACTACATGGTTCTGGGTTCAGTCCCATTGCATGGCACCATAGGCGAGTGTCCTTTACTATAACCTTGAGCTGACAAAAACCTTGTGAGTGCTTTTGGTAGATGGAAACTGAAAGAAGCCTGTCATATTGCTATATCTATGTGTGTGTGTGTTTGTCCCTGTAACTTAGTGGCTTGGCAAAAGAAGTACTGGTGTGGATTCATTTGACTGAAATTCTTCAAGGCTGTGTCCAGCATGGCCACAATCTAATGACTGGAACAAGTAAAAGATAAAGGATAAAATTATCATCATCATGTATGCAGCGAACTTCCACAAAAATCATGACTGTTCATGGGGAAGTATTACCAAACTTCAAAACAGGTGAAGGTTGACCACAGTAGGAGTATCTGGCCGTATGTACAAAATCTACCTCATTAAACTCTCTTTGACCCATACAAGTATGAAAAATTGGACACTGAAATGATGATAATGATGACGATGCAGACAATGATGTATTTGAGTGTATGCATGTGTGTGTGAGTGTATATATATATATCATCATCATCGTTTAACGTCCGCTTTCCATGCTAGCATGGGTTGGATATTTTGACTGAGGACTGGTGAAACCGGATGGCAACACCAGCCTCCAATCTGACTTGGCAGAGTTTCTACAGCTGGATGCCCTTCCTAACGCCAACCACTCAGAGAGTGTAGTCGGTGCTTTTACGTGTCACCCGCACGAAGGCCAGTCAGGCGGTACTGGCATCTTATATATATATATATATATATATATATATATATATATATATTGTTTTATATATGTATATATATATATATATATACAGGGTGCGATGGGTAAATTGTCACCATTTTGTATTTTTAATTTAGTGTATGTGCATTGTTTGTTTTTGATTTTGTTGACTACCCAGTATAGTAGGGTCAGTCAGGCACTATCTGTGAGAAAAACAGCACCATGACGCAATTCGCTCTGACAGAAATTTGGAAACGACATGCTGTACTGCTTGCCATTTGTGCCGGAAGCTCCAGTATGAACATTTCAGACTGTTTGGGTGTCAGTCTGAGGACATGTATCGAGAGTGATAAAAATCAAACATCCAGTCAACATCATGGTGTTTGGAGTTATCACTAGTGATGGCGAAGTTATGCCTCCATTCATCTTCCACTGGAGGCCTACATCAAGTGGAGGAGGTAGTGCTGCTTTGGGTCAAGAGGGTGGGTGCTAGAAGAGCCTATGTCTGACAACAGGGCTCTGCACCATGTCATACAAGCAGAAGAACCCAGCCATGGCTGTCAGACAATTTCTGCAACCACATCACCCCTAACATCTGGCCACCTAACTCCCCAGACTGCAACCCCCTTGATTATTATGTGTGGAGTGCAGTTAAGCGAGAAACCAACAAAACCCCTTGTAACACCAAAGATGAACTGAAGGCAAGGATTATGGCAGCATTAACGAACTTAAACAAGGAGACCATCCAGAAGAGTTGCAAGAGATTCTGAAGTTTCCTGGAAGCCATTTTTGAAACCAATGGCAATTTTATTGAATGAATTTATTCTTTAGTATTTCAAGATATTTTTATGTAGTTTTGGTAAATATATCTGCTAAAATGAGATGTCAGTGTTATTTTCATTTTTGCGTAATTTAGACGACAATATATTCACCACATCCTGTATATGTATATACTCTTTACTCTTTTCCTCTTTTACTTGTTTCAATCATTTGACTGTGGCCATGCTGGAGCACCACCTTTTAGCCAAAGAAATTGACCCCTGCACTTATTCTTTGTAAGCCTGGTGCTTATTTTATCAGTCTCTTCTACTGAACCACTAAGTTATGGGGATGTAAATACACCGACACCAGTTGTCCAGTAATATGGCGAAAACACACACATAAACATATAAATATATAGAAGGATAAAATTATTATTATAGAATAATAATAATATCAGTGGCCAGCATGCAATTAAAAACCATAGAGGTAAAAATTAATTTGAATTTAAAATTGTATATAAAAATGTGTTATCATAATGAAGGGTACTTGGAAGAAGTACCAAAATGCTAGAAATAGAAGTCAAGAAGACTCTAAACTACCTATTTCACTCTTTTGCACAGATGAATGCAAGGAAATGAGCAAACTAAATTTAGCCTACCTTTAATGGATAAACAGATAATCCCATATCAAATGATTTCAGGGTCTTTAATACATATATACACAAGTCATTTGCTCATCTCCCCATGCGCTTTT
>NC_069003.1:17889191-17903619 GCF_001194135.2 Octopus bimaculoides
AGATATATATATATATATAACCAAAAATTTAGATTCAGATGAATATAGTACTTAAGTTGAGGCACCAGAATTTAGTACGGTATTATCCATACAATTTAAAAATAAGGTGATTAAAATCAAAATAAGCAACAAGGATATCATTACATCATGATTGCATTGTTTAGTTAAATGGATTTGCTTGAAACGATCGTACTGCATTACCTCTGGATATCCTTGTTGCTTATTTTGATTATATATATATATATATAAAGAAGGATAAAATTATTATTAATATAATAATAATATTAGTGGCCAGCATACAATTAAAAACTATAGAGGTAAAAATTAATTTGAATTTAAAATTATATACATAAAGTATAATGAAAGGTACTTGGAAAAAGTACCAACATGCTAGAAAAAGAAGTCAGAAAGACTCTAAACCACGTTTATCAGTCTTTTACATAGATGAAAGCAAGGAAATGAGCAAAATAAATTTAGCCTACCTTTAATGGATAAACAGATACTCCCATATCTCTGTAATGAATACTTAGCTATCACCAGTGAGATTCACCGTATTAGTAAATATACGTGAATATATATACATATGTATACATACATATACATACATACATTTGCACATATAAACACAAGGCCAATCATTCGCTCTTCTCACCATGCACTTTTCAATCAAATACTTCTTCAGTGCAATACAATGACCAGAGTGAATAAAACAAGTAAAGAAAAGCACATGGTGAGATGGGCGAATGATTGGCCTTCTGTTTATATGTATGTATGTATATGTATGCGTATATATTCATGTATTAGTACTAACATGATGAGTCTCACTGATGACAGCTAAGTATTCATTATAGAGCCTGAAATGGTTTGATATGGGATTATCTGTTTATCCATTAAAAGGAGGTTAAATTTATTTTGCACATTTCTGAGCATTCATCTGCAAAAGAGTGAAATAGGTAGTTTAGAGTCATTTTGACTTCTATTTCTAGCATGTTGGTACTTTTTTCAAGCACCCTTCATTATGATTATATATTTTTATGTATAATTATAAATCTATATTAGTTTTTAGCTCTATGGTTTTTAATTATGCAGTACAGCATGTTGTTGCAAATTTCTGGCAGAGTGAATAGTGCTGTTTTCTCAGAGACGGTGCCCAACTGACCCTACTATACTGTGTAGTCAACAAAATCAAAAACAAACAATGCGCATGCACGAAATTAAAAATATAAAATGGTAACAATATATATATACATATATACATCACACACACACACATATATATGATGTGTATATATATATTTAAGAATTTGTGTTGCAACATTCCTGATGTGAAACCAAGTGTTGAAGCAGATATATATCAGGATGGTTCTTTTCTTCTCCCCCCCCCCACCAAATAAGCACACATACTATATATTTGTTCTTCAGTTGTTTATTACTGTTCTTATTTCATCTTAGGTCCATAGTCTGGAAATGTTTTGTCACACATCTGTGACCTCTGCAATTACCCTTTCCACCCACATGTGTCCTTCTGCTCTGCTTAATTCATACTGTCCTTCTATGATCTATTTCCTTATCTGCACATGCGGCTACCTCTGTAACTATGTGTGTGTGTATATGTTTGTGCATACACACACACACAGTTACAGAGTTAGCCGCATGTGCAGATAAGGAAATACACCATAAAAAGACAGAATTAAGCAGAGCAGGAGGACACATGTGGGTGGAAAGGGTCATTGCAGAGGTCACAGATGTGTTCCACTTGTATGTATATGGGCTTGGCCACTACATTGTTTATTATCCATGCCCTTTATATTATTGTTCTCAGTAGTATTTTGAGCCTTACTCTTGATATTGTTCTTGTACCCCTCTGTGTCTGTGTGTTTTCCATGCCACTGCCACCATGGTTGATGTGGCTATTAGGGAAGTTACTGTACATGTGTTTGTTTGTATATATGGGTTTGCATACTATGTTGTTTGTATCCATGTACTTCATACAGTTTTTTTGTTTATCTGTTTATCTCTATTTCTGATATTTATAACAGGTATGTGCATGTTTGGTTTTTGTGTGTATTATATTGTTTGTACTTTTTCTTTTCTTCTGTTTTTAGTTGTCATGTTGCATGTTGTGGTGGTGGGTGTTATTGTTCCATTCACGTTTTCTGTTGAGTTGCTGTATACATGTGACAAGGCTGAACATACAGCCTTATCACACTGTCACGCTGAATCTCCTCGAGAACTATGTTAAGGGTACACATGTCTGTGGAATGCTCAGCCACTTGCACGTTAATTTCACGAGCAGACTGTTCCGTTGATTGGATCAACTGGAACCCTCGTCGTAACCGACGGAGTGCTGTATACATCCAAGAGGACCTCACAGCCCAGGTCCTGTTGTCATATTAAAATTCAGTGTGACACTCAAATTGTACACGTAAGACAACTTAATATTGTCATATATATTACATATCTCCCACAGGATGCCCCAAATCATGCAGGTAAGTTTGAAGACTGCCTAGCAAAGATAGAAGTTCTCACCAAACTGGAACAACACATCAGTGTATTCCTTTTGGGTGACTTAAACTTCCCCGATATGGGATGGCCTGGGGGCCAAATGCTCCTAGGAATGACACCACCAGCAAGCACAGGGGGAGTCTCTGCTCCACCTTACCAATGCTTCTTTCATGGATCAAATTGTGCTACAACCAACCAGGGCAAATAATATACTGGATCTCTGCTTCACAAACAATATGGACATTATCCATAATGTTAAAGTTAGACTGACGCTGGTTTCAGATCACAACATAATAGAGTTGTCTATGTATGGACCAAAAGACCCTGCAGATGCACAGCCTATACAAAGCCACCAAAATCTCTCCAAACTGAATTTTCATAAAGCAAAATGGAAGTTGATTGAGAAAGAGATCCTCAAACAGGATTGGCCTAAATGTCTCTCCACACCAGGCATTGACATGAAACACAAACATTTCATGTTCATAATGCAAGCCATATGTGACAAATCTGTCCCAGAGCACAGGACCAACATACACAAAATCAGGAAGATTCTTATGAGACAATGGACAAAGATTGCGAACTGCTTTAACGAGCACCCTAAAAGTGGTGAGAAGCCTTGCCTGGAGACAGCACTGCTGGAGATTGAAAATAGTCTGCATCAATCTCACAAAAAGGAGAGAGCAGATAAGGAAGCTTGGGTTACAGAAAATATCAAGTCAAACCCTAAAGCTTTCTTTAAGATTACCAAAGAAACAGCTTCAGTATGCCACAAGATAGGACCCCATTTCTAAAAGGATAGTTCCCTTACAGGAAACCCAATGAGGATAAGTGAAATACTGAACGAACACTACACCACTGGGGACACAAGCAAGTGAAAAAACCAGCAGAATTCTTTGCCACTTTATCTGTGACCAAATGGCAAAAAAATTCATTGATTACATCGACATTCAAGATATAACACTAGAAATAGATGAGCTTGACACAAATTCATCTGCTGGCTCTGATGGAAATCAAAACAATCCAATGAAGCTACACAAGGAAAATTATCTCAATGCAATTTATCAGCTACTGGGAAAGACTAAAAGACTTAAAACTCTTCTCCCTAGAACAAAGGTGAGAAAGATATGCAGTGATATACAACTGGAAAATCCTGGAAGGCCTTGTACCAAACGTTGCACAGGACCAGAGAGTGCAACAGCTTGGGCTTCAAAGGCCCACAGCGCTTCAGCGCTGTGGGCCTTTGAAGCCCAAGCTGTATCCTTTCGAAGTGCCTGAGAGACCTGCATAGTGCAGATGTAGGTGTCTTCAAAACACAACTTGATCTCCTCCTGTCGAGGGCTCCTCATGAGCTTATTTCACAGCAGGAAACACAGATGAGAGCAGCAGCATCAAACTCCCTCATTTACCAAATGCTACATAACAGAGGAGGTTTCAAATAGTGGTGTAGCACAGTCAACAGTGGTACACAGCATGCCTGCAGCTTTGAAGCTGAAATAATTTAAAGATTTATATCATATATGTAGATAGATAGATAGATAAATAAATAAATGGAGTTAAACGCAGGTGTTATTCAAATCTTTATATTTCCAACATATGTTTCGAATAAAACATTGGTATTATTCAAGAAGGTATAAAATGATGTAAAACAATGCAGTCTTCTCATCAGGGGGGAAAAAAAGAGAAAAAACGCATCGATAAGACATTTTAACCAAAATGTGGTCACTGCATATATGATGAAGGGAATGCTGGTAAGTTAATTTACTAAGCCCTTAGACATATCAATAAATGCAACAATACTGGGCTTAGTAAATTAATTTGGTCTTTAAAGGAACATAAACAATTTGATTTCAAATGAAATATTCTATCTAGGTCCTTTCCTTATGATAAAGGTAAATCTTTTTGTTCGCTCTGTAATGATGAACTGTATTTCATCCTGTTCTCAGAAAATCCTCTTGTAAACATGTTGAAAGAATGGGTTTATCATTGCAACATTGACAAAAACATACCTTTAGTTCCTATAAGTAATTTCTACCAATCTATAAAATTCGACCTTTAACTGTCTTCTTACATTTCACTACCATTAAATATATCTATTTCCATGCCTTTAATCTTTATTCCTATTTACTTATTGCACTATATTTCTCCACTCATAGTTTTCTGCTAATTTCTTTCTTCCTCCTCCTCTTTCTATAAATTGCCTTTGACGTTATATCTGTTAATGGTTTTTTTAAAAAATCCCTTCATCATATATGCAGGAATCACATTCGGTTAAAATATCTTATTGATGTGTTTTGTTTCTCTTTTTTTTTTCCTGATGAGAAAATTGCATTATTTTACATCATTTTATTTCTTCTTGAATAATACCAATGTTTTCTTTAAAACATATGTTGGAAGTATAAAGATTTGAGTAACACCTGCATTTAACTCCATTTATTTATTTATCTATGTTATACAAAAACATTTCACTAAACCCTAGAATTTCTACCTTTATGAGTAGGTTGTTACATCCTTGGTACTTATGTGAATTTTTGCTACCCTGGTAACTATTTATTATTTTTTTCTGTTATTTGTACACATCGAAAAAATACACATACATTTATATGTGTATATATGTGTGTGTGTGTGTGTGTGTGTAATTCTGAACAAACAGTAAAAGGTTGTCATTATAGTACTCAGAGTTTCAAATGTCGGAATGACGAGCTACAATACATTCCTGTCGGCTATTAATGGCAACAGATGCTATAAAAAAATGTTGAATAAAAGGGAAGTTACTCTAATAGGTAGAAAAACGATAAAAAATACACGCAACTCTATTCTCACAATACATAGACAAACCTTCTGCGTTCATAACGTCTACATACATACACATTCACACAAATATGAAACTCCAAGTGCTATAATGACAACCTTTTACTGTTTGTTCTAAATTATAACATATAAATAAGCCTCTATTTATGTAATATTGAGGTCTCATTAAGAAAAATGAGAAAATATATTGTGGATACTTATTTTATTTGTATCACAATATGAACATAGCAAATAGTTTAATACAAATAAAATTTAAATGAGCATACATTAATGTAAAATAAAATACAATATGTATAAGAGGTACCTACACATGTAAACAGTGCTTCGGAATATTCGAACCATGTCAAGAGTTTTAGATGTAAAAAATAGCAACAAAAATAGACAAAGGAAATAACCTGTTGTTCCTAATTATAGTAATTATTTGGAATAAGTAGCATTTCTCCTTTTTTTAGAATAAATAACCACCTTATATTTTCATTTATTTTGCACAAATTCCCAAATTTCATTAAGAAGTAAGTGTAATATAATTTTTTTTATCAATCTAATAGTTTTTCTGCATAATTGAACGTATCTGTTAGTGTATTGCAATGCTACTAATTGCATTAATCTTTCTTTAGAATAATTATTGAAAATTTTCTTCATAACTGAACAATAATGCAGTACTTTAAAATTTTATTTTACATGTATACCCTCTACCATTAATTGATCTTAACAAATAAAGATATACAAATATTTGTGAGAGAACCTGTAATTTAATTCCTGCCCTAAGTATACAATATAGCTTATTCTTTTTTATCCATAACTTTAAAAATATTAAAATCTGCACATAAACTTTTTATCATATATCCCTAATCACTAATTGATTTAACTATAATCTTATTTCGTTATTTTTAACCCCAGCAAATTCATTTCTCTCTATATTATCAATTTTTTATTTTCTTTCACATCCCTCCCTATTTCTTATCTTTCCTCTTTAATTCAATCTTTTTACTTAGCGTTTTCACAATATATCTTACCCTTATATTATGTCTCTCACAACCCTTGAACATCTATATATTCTCTTAAATGGTTGTATAATGTTCATCTAAATGCATGACCATTTTTTTAAAATCCCTAATAAGTTTTTAGAAAGTTTTGATTTGCTAATACCTCCCACTATTACTCCATTGACAATCCCTCTTACTTTTCTAACAAACTAATGTTTACATTGTGTACATACTCGACATATGATTACATAGTCCTCATGCATCTTATCTAGGAAGCTCTTTACTACCAACTTGTATTCATGAGAGAAAAATATGTAAGCATTAACCTTTTGAATGAGATGGCCCTGAAGATATCTGGACACTTTGTTGTTATTTTTCATATCTAAAACTCTTAACATGGTTCGAATATTCTAAAGAACTGTATAGGCACCTCTTATACATATTGTATTTTATTTTACATTAATACATGTTCATTTAAATTTTATTTGTATTAAACTATTTGCTATGTTCAAATAAAATTAGAATCCACAATATTTTTTTCTCCTTTTTCTTATAGTAATAATTATAATGTGTGTATATATATATATATATATATATATATATATATATATATATATATATATATATAAAGAGAGAGAGAGAGAGTATATAAATCACAGTATGTGTGTGTATAATGACTAATGCATACATTTCCACAATTTTTAACCGATTTTCTCCAAACTTTACACACACATTACTTATGTCCCAAGGATGGTCATGCACTATAACATTTTGCCCAGAGCTCCCATGTAAATGGACATAAATGGACACAGTTTCTTGTATGTAGGCTCTTCCATACTTTTTTAATCTCTGTTCCCAATGCATTCACAGACGACTGAACCAAATCAAATCAAATTTTAGATTGTAATACTATGAGACCCTGTGAGTGTCAGCATGTAATTATTTTGGATTAAAATAATGCAACATTGGCACTGGTTCCGTATTACATCTCAAAACTCAAAGAATAAAAGTGAAACCTTCAACAAAGTAACAGTTATGAATAGTTTCACTTCCAAATTGTTTCACTTTTATTCTTTCACTTTTAATAGTTTCACTATGTATATATATCCATGTATTTGTGTGTGTATGTATATATATATATATATATATATCATTGTATATGTATGTGCGTGTATACATATATATATATATGTGTATATATACATGTATATGTGTGTATATGTATGTGTGTGTATACAAATATATATGTGTGTATATGTATGTATGTATGTATATATATATATGTGTGTGTGTGTATATATATGCGTGTATATATATATATATATATATGTATGTATATAATGTACTGATCTGTGATGGAATATTCAACAAAAAAAGTACTCCGTTTGGTGAGAGATAAATATTATTATTTAAAGTCACAATACATGTATTAAAGTGCTACTAATAGTTTCATATGTTGAGAGAACTCAAACATATTCTTCAGGTGCCAACCACATATCATAATGAGCTAAAATATGGAATAAATAGAAGAAGCACGATGAAACTGAGAAGGCAACATATAGTAAACAACAGAAAATGAAACTAAAGTGTCAAAAGGTAAAAAGTACTATCCTCCTGAGGCCTTAAATGATAAGGCTGGAAAGATATCAAGTCAGTCAGGAATAGGTGGAATTTTCCAATTCTTCAGAATATATTTATACATATGCATGCAACCACTGAAAATTTCTGACCTGGAGTTCAATAGAGAGTTAGGGATGTTAGATCTGAACAGGATCTGTGCTCTTTCAACTAAACATATATATGTATAATAGTAGCTAAGCCTAGTTTCACCTGGTCGGTTTGGATGATGTGGCTGTAAAACCTGCACTGTGTAAGCATTCAACTTGTTTGGGCACGTTTACATTAAAAAACAATTTTAGAATGCCTTTTTTCCGTCAAAACGCTAAAAATAACTGATTCGACCAAATCAAAAAACTAAACCCAAATACTGAGTGAACAAAGATGAACCATCCCACTTCCATTGCACACGCACACACAAACACACACGTTCACATCACCCCCCCTTTACATACACACACATATATTCACACAGAGTTGAAACGCTGTTTGATTTATTTTTTCAGTGTACAATTTTCATCATTCCACTACCAAGTATGACACCACCCCTTCCTTCCTTATTTATCTATCATCCCTTCCTTTCTCATTCATAAACACAAGAGTATTATTATAGTAGATTATCTCGGTAACCATGGGAGCTATGAAAAAAATACAAAGACCAGCAACACCACTGGATCATTCTACACATCTGTGTAAATTTTCATGCAATTCCACCCAGCCATTTGACCGTGAATCCCAAGACAAGAAAGAATCGCTGTATAGGGAATCTGTACACCCCTGTGATTGGCTAAGTGAACTATACTAGTTAGTGTAAATGAGCATGTGCAGAACAGTCTGAGAAGAGTGTCATATGCACAAGTGTACAGGTCATAGGGATTATTGAATAGAGATATCATGGAGTGCTTGTTGAAGATACACAGTTGAAGAGTAATAAGAGAACATCTGGAACGTTTGATATTATAATGGTTTAGATATAATGATGATGACAAGAAGTCATACGTCATATCAATCCATGAGGGCCTCACATCACAGGTCCTACTGTCATACTCAAATTCAGTATGTGACACTCCAGTTGTATACATAAGACAACACAATATAGTCATATGCAATACATATTGCCTACCAAATGCTCCAAACCACGCAGGCAAGTTTGAAGATTGCCTCACAAAAATATAAGAAACTCTCGTGAAATTGGAACATCACGTGAGTATGTTTCTTATGGGTGATTTCAACTTCCCCAGTGTCAAATGGCCTGAAGGCTTCGTGCTCTCAGGAATGACTCATTGCAAACAAGTACAGGCCGAGTCCATGCTCAACCTCACCAATGCCCTATTCATGGAGCAAATTGTGCTCTGACCAACCAGGGTGAATAACATTGGATCTCTGCTTCACAAACAATATGGACATTGTTCATGATGTGAAAGTGACACTGACATTAATTTCGGATCATAACATAATAGAGCTGTCTATGTATGGACCAAAAGTAGCCAGAGACATACAGCCTAAAGGAAGCACCCAAAATCTCTCCAATTTGAACTTCCACAAAGCAAACTGGAAATCGATCCAAAAAGAGATTTTCAGACAGGATTGGCCGAAATGTCTCTCCACACCAGACATTGGCATGAAACTAGAATGTTTCATGTCTGTTATACAAACCATATGCCAGAAATATGTCCCAGAATACAAGGCCAACACAAAAAAGAACATGATCCCAAGGGAGAGTAAGCTCCTCATGAGACAACAGACAAAAGTTGCAAATCGCTTCATCCAACATCTCAAAAGTAGTGAAAGGTCTCGCCTAAAAACAACACTGATGGAGATTGAAAAAAGGCCGGAATAATCCTATGTGAAGGAGAGAGCAAACAAAGAAGCCTGGGTTATAGAAAACATCAAATCAAACCCAAAGGCCTTCTTTCATTATGCCAAAGAAACAGCCTTGGTACACTGCAAAATAAAACCCCTCTTCCAGAAGGATGACTCCCTCACAGATAAAACAATCAAGGTCAGTGAGGTACTGAATGACCAGTTCGAAAGTGTTTTTACCACCCTGTTGGAACACAGACAAGTGAATGAACCAGTGGATTTCTTCGCTGCCTCACCTATATCCAATGAGGCGGTTATGATGGATTACATTGACATTGGGGAAGAAGATATAAAACTAGCCATAGATGAGGTGGATGCAGGCTCAACTGCTGGCTCTGATGGTTTCCCAGCAATCCTCCTCAAATCATTTAAATATGCCCTGGCAAAACCACTACAGGTTCTCTTCCAGAGCTTTCTTGCAAATGGCAAGCTGCCAAGCAAACTGAAGGAGGGAATAATATGTCCAATCCATAAAGGAGGAAGCAGAGCAGATGCCAAAAATTATAGGCCTATCTCTGATTTTACACATCAGCAAAGTCATAGAACAAATAGAGGAAAACTAATCGCATTCCTTGAAGAAAACGACTTACTGAGTGATACTCAGCATGGTTTTCGACCCAATAGGAGCTGCATCACCCAGCTTCTACAGCACTATGACTGAGTGTTGGGGCAAATGTGGTATACCTTGACTTTGCAAAAACTTTTGATAAAGTTGATCATAGTATGATATGCCACAAACTGCATAATCTTGGCATAGCTGGAAAACTTGGAGAGTGGTTCCATGACTTTCTAAAAGATAGAAGTCAGGCAGTGGTGGCCAATGGAGCCACCTCAAAGAAAACACAAATAGTGAGTAGTGTTCCACAGGACAGTGTCTTTGGACCACTGCTTTTCATAGTAGCCCTCTCAGATATGCCCTCAGCAGCCCAGATAGCTACCCTTGCTAGCTATGCAGACAATACGAAAATCTCACAGAAAATACAAAACCCTAACGATGTTGTACACCTGCAACTCAATTTACAGTTGGGCTGAGGACAATAATATGCAGTTTAATGCTGGAAAGTTCCAAGCCCTGTGCTACCAGCACCCAAAACTGTAAAACTTACAGGATATACTGGCACATGGGGTATTACAATCCCAGAACCTAAATCCGTGCGGGACCTGGCTATCAACATGAGTGACAATACCTCTTTCCAAGTGCACATTACCAAGATGGTGACAAAATGCAGATGGCTGGCTTGCTGGATCCTGAGAACCTTCAGAACCAGAGAGAAGGAAGCCATGATGGTCCTCTGGAGGACATTTTCCTCAGCCACCTGGATTATTGCTCCCAGCTATGGTCACCCAACAGTGTAAAATCAACAGCAGACTTTGAAGCAATCTAGTGAAGCTTTACAAAAAAGATCGTCTCATTGCAACAGCTCAGCTACTGGGAAAGGCTGAAACAGCTAAGACTCTACTCCCTGGAGAGAAGGCGGGACAGATATGCAGTAATATACATCTGGAAGATCCTGGAAGGGATTGTGACAAATTTTGGCATTGAAAGCTACACAAATGCCAGGACAGGTCAACTCTGCACAGTGCCAAAGATCCCAGCAATGCCATCGTGCTTCAGGACCAGTTACTGTAAAACCCAGGTTTCACGGGCTCACAGCTTTTTAATATTCTCCCAAAGAGCCTGAGGTACCTACACAAAGTGGATGTAGGTGTTTTCAAATTAAAACTGGATCTCTTCCTGTCGAGAGTCCTAGATGAACCTACCTCGCAGCAGGAGGTGCAAATGAGGTCAGCGAAATCAAATTCCCTTGTTCACCAAATGCCACAGATCTTGTGTGATAGTGCAGAGTTTTACTGAAACACATATGGCCTTCCATTGCATACACTGTTTATCCAGGGCTTAACAATTATTTCCAGAACCTCAATGTAGGCAGCAGAGTTAACTCTAAGGGCTTGTGGAAAGAAGTGAGGAGGCATCACATGTCCTTCATTGCTGACAACCCTTAAAACGATGACAGTTGCAGGAAATTTTGTATGGAACTTCAGAAGGGTCTGCACATAACCATCTGTCACTTCTATTAAATTTTTTCATCTTGATCAAAGTTTTTCTTGTTTGAGAAAAACCAAACCAAATCTTCTGATGCAGTTATTTTCTTTTGCATTTTGTGACAAATTTACCTTTTCTCATCATATAAGACTTCTATCTGATGTCTTTGTGGACAACATTTCTGACTGTTCCTTCTGACACACGGAGATCTTTTGCAATTGACCTCATGGACTTTCTGGGATTGTAACCAATGGTCTGTTGAACTTGCTGGATAAATTCAGGTGTTCCAATGATTTCAGAGCATTTAGAATGCTTTTTCTGCTTTGATACTGGTAATATGTTTCCATCTTTAGTTTCTAGCTCCTTACAAACTTTTAAAACTCAAGATATTTCTAAATCATTATGCTCAGCCTTTATAACCACAATAAGAGCATGCCTCTTCATTTTTTGAGTAAGCTGAAGGTCTGCCATTATTATTTTCTGAAAGAAAGATTATACAGAGTTAGCAAAAAATGCACCATTGACCCCAAAAAGGTATGTCGTCAAATACCTTATACACCCTGTATATTATATATTGTATATAATATATATATACTTATATATATATATAATAATATATACACAATTATATATATATATATATATATATATATATATGATAATCAAGATAGAGGAAGAAAAGTAAAGTAAAGGCTGAGGAAAGGGTAGATTGGTAGATAGAGTTTTATTTTCAATTTGGTGTAAAATGGTTTTCATATTCTTTCTCAAGTATGTGTAAGTTTTATAAGAATAACAGTTGTAAAAATCTCAATGCTATAAATATATATCCGATCATTTATAGAGATATGTGTCTTGTTATTACCATTGGCGCCACATTCAGAAACAACAGTAACATCCATCATCATTATTATTAAAAAAATAATAATAATAATTAAGTGGTAAAATGCCCACGAAGAAGCTTTCTTGACAGACACCAAAACATCTAACATACATTGATGTCACCTTATATGGTATGTGAATATTGTTAGGCAGCAACTTGGCATTCATTTGCATTATTTCTCCTTAATCATCTTAGCTGGGCACAGCATCTGTGTGAACTAACCATGTAATGTTCATAGTTTGTTTCATTTGAAGGGGTGTTCATGCATATTATCTCTGTTTCTCTTTCCAATCTTTTTGACAAAATGTAGTTCCTCTGCTCCTCTTTCAAACATTTAATTTTGGAAAGAACTTTTTGATGAAGTGTAGCTTCATTGCTTTTCGGAACATTGGGTCATATCTTGAACATTTGTAAAAGGGAAAGATTTTGAACTTACCTTCACTGCATTTTTCTAGATGCTTGCTCAGTGGAATCTTGTTTGTGCAATTCTTCTTGTTGGATGTGTCTGTGGATTCTTGCATGTTTGTTTCACCAATATAATTTTCCTTGCAACTGGGGCAAGCAATGCAGTATATGAAATTTTGTGTCTTGCAGTTCATATCTGCATTTACAGGAGTCCGCTCTTGAATATTATGTGGGAACCACTTTCTAAATATTTGAAGTTGTTGTTGTTGTTGCATGTTCCACATCTGCTATCTCCACATTCTTTTACAGACAATTCTGATTCATTCTCTGATGTGAATTTTGCTCTTGTGAGGTGTTTTTGAGATTTTTTGACTGGCGTCTACTGTTTCGTAAGCGGTTTTCGTCAATGAGATTTTTCATTTTGGGGCTTTGTAAAAAGTATTGGTAGGTTTGATTTTATGGTGTGAAAATTGTTAGCTACTCCAGGATTGTGTGTATTGATAAATGGAATCATGTGTTCATGATTTTTTTCCTTTGGTATCATTAGTTGTGATATGTTCAGCTTCATCACCTTTTTAATTCCATTGTTTATTAATTTTAAGGGGTATGTCTGTTTTGTTAGGAAGCCTTTGAGCTCATTGTGTCAGATTTGGTGTATTTTGGGATCAATCACTATAGTAGATACGTCTTACCATACTGTGTATATGATTAATTTTCAGAAACATTAATTTCAATGTCAGCTTTGTGAGGTGATGTGATTTTCTCTATACATATTTTTGTTATATTTATCTTTCCAAATTGTTTGCCACTTTTAATAATTTTAATAATAAATTTGTGAAATGTTTTAATAAAGCTGATTGATTTAATCATTGTCATTTCAGACTCTTGGATACTCTGTAATGACACAAATGTGCAACAAGTTCCTATGAAGGAGGTGTTCAAGTCCCAAGTGTACATCTTAATCTTCTCCCTACTAAATCCTTCACAGGAGCTACCAAATGACATTATCACTTCCACCTCCACCACTGCCATCCCTGATCTTGCAAAAACCTATATAGAAACTACAGACAGCAGCAGGTCAACAACAAGGGACTCTTTCACTCATATACCGACTACCTCGGAGAAGAATACTGACCCCTTCGACCTGTCTCCTCCTCCTCCTCCTCCTCCTCCTCCCAAGACTGCAGTAAAGTCCTTCCCAACCAAAACGGTGGCCACTCAGCAACGCAAGATTCCATGTTTGTTATATTTTGAAAGCCCCTATTACACAAGAAGCAAAAGCCGACGCAAGCGAAGAGTCTGTGTTTCTCAGACACTGTG
>NC_069003.1:17903831-17907195 GCF_001194135.2 Octopus bimaculoides
TGAGTGAGTGTGGTAGTGACATAAATTTGACTGACTCTGACTTGACCTTGCATAAAAACATTTCTTTCCTCCTGTTCATGTATGTCAGCATTCCTGTTTCTTTCAGAATACCATTTTTCATCTCAAAGACTAAAATAATTCATACAGAAAGCCATAAGAATTTTTAGGTGTTTGCTGATATTCACATGTAGCTTTTTTTCCACTTTTTTATACTAAAATTGAAACAAAGCAAAAATTGTCATAAAAAAAAGAAAAAATGAACAACAATGTCTGGTTTTTGCATTTATTTATTAATATTTTACCCCCCCCCCCTTTTTTTTTTGAGAGAGCAGTGAGTTGGCACAATCTTTAGCATGGTAGGCAAAATGCTTAGCAGCATTTCATCTGTCTTGACATTCTGAGTTCAAATTCCACTGAAGTTGACTTTATCTTTCATCCTTTCAGAGCCAGTAAAATAAGTACCAGTTGAGCACTTGGGTCAATGTAATTGCCTTACCCATCCTTTGAACTTGCTGGCTTTGTGCCAAAGTTTGAAATCAATATTTTAACCCTCTTGATACTGGCCTACTTGAGACCACTTCTGTTTAACAGAAATATGGTAACAAAAAAGTTAACTACTCTATCATTCTCTGTGTTCTGTAACCCATCTGAGACTGTTCCTGGTTCTATATTTCCTGTTTAAAGAGATCTAAATCAAAATCTTCCATGCTAATTTATGTCCCAAACACCAGCTTAACAATTACAAAGTTATTTTACTAAATTCTTCATTATTTTCAAAATTAGTTGAAAGAAATGCAGTATATTTCAACATAAATATGGTAACAAAAAGGTTACACTATTTTTCTGTCACAGTTGGTGAACCATGACATGGTTGGTTGTGGGGTTTCTGACAAGCCACTTGCTGGTTCATTGCATTTTCCTCAGGCAGGAGTCTGGAGGGAATGCCTTGTAACTCAAGACAGAAGAAATATTACAAGTGATCTCCTTTAATCCTTTAGCATTCAGATTACTGTGTGAAACGTAATACTTGTTTATTCACATTGGTTTCAACTAGTCAGGCATTATCTTGTAGCTTTGAGATTTTGCTGTGATTGTTTCTGTTTAGAATGACATCCTAAGTTATTGTGAGAGGCATGATTTGATCGGTTTGATGATAAAACAGACAGAATATTTGGACCATATATGGCCATTTTAACCCTTTAGCATTTAAGCAAACCATATCCGTCCAAAATATTCTACCTGTTTTGTGTTCAAACTGACCAGATCAGGCCCCTCATACCTATCCTACAATGTCACTCCAAAGACAAACAATTTGTTGTAGTGAAAATGGTACACTTCTTCCCACATGACAAAGTGGTATGAAAAGCCACTATAAAGTCAGACAGTTAGTTGTTGTAGGAAGTCAGTAGTAGTAGAATTGCTGTATGAGTTCTCAGTTGGAGTCAGTTACATGATATATATGAGTTAAGTCACCATCAGGGTAGACCTTACAAAGTCATCTTGCAGAGCTATCAACGATGGCACGATAGACGAGACAAAGATAATAAGATGCAGAATGCTGCTACAACATAATAGTGGTGACAAGAATATTACAGTGCTGACAACATACAAGTGAACGAGGATCCACATTATAATAGTGGCGATGAGGAAATAAACAATTCACACAGAGAATGTTGGGAGAAAAAAAAAAAATTTTTCACAAGAAAATAATTCATGCAAATGACAGAAAGTTTTTCACTTGGAGAAATCAAAAACTCAACAGAGGAATAACAAACATTTTTGTTATATATATTTTATAAAAAATCCATATATTTATGGAAAACTTGTTAGAGGGTTTAGTCGAGTTGCAAAAAGAGCAACAACAACAACTCCAAGAGCAACAACAAATGCTACAACTAAAGAAGTTGGTAACAAAACCAGAAAATACGTTTTCACCAGACCATGTAGCAATTTCAATAAATGAATTTAAATATGACCCAGAAGAAGGAGTCGCTTTCGAGGCACATTACCGAAGATTTGAACAAATTTTCGGAAAAGAATGCCAAGACTGGACAGACAAAATGAAATATCTAATTCTGAGGAAACTGGCAACAATAAGGGATGAGAAATACTGTAACTTTATATTGCCTAAAAAAGTTTCTGACAAATTTCACAGACACAATTAAGATTTTTAGGATGTTTAGTGAAAAAACATCATTGTTCAACACATGGAAGTATTTGAATGCTGAGAAAAGCGATGATGAAGACTTTACTGCATATGCGAATAGAGTGAACAGAGAGTGCGAGAGATTTAAACTGGATAGAAATAACTCCAGACTCATTCAAGTGCCTGGTTTTTGCTCAAGGACTTACTGCTAAAAAGCTGGAAATGAACCAGGATATGACTCTAGAAACTGTCAGAAGAGTGCGATAGGATATTAAAAGTAAGGCACAACACTGAAGAAGTGCAACACAGATTGTTTACAGATAAAACCAGTGTGAGAAAGTTGGAAGACGGATAAAGTGTTTCACAAAAAACACAATATATACCAGGGGATAAACCCATGTATGGCATGTGATGGTCGGCACCCGAGAAAAAAGTGTTTGTTCAAAAAAGTGAAGTGTTTTCATTGTGGGCACACAGGACACATTAAATCGCACTACAGAGCTAAGATGATGAAAAATTGGATGAAATCGCCTGCATCACCAGATATTTTAAACATCTCTGCAGTGATTCCTGATGGGCCAGGGGCTTTCCTTGTCTTCATATCCTTAATTACTTAATTTACCAAGGTACTGTCAATTAGGATAGCTGGTCACTCTGCTGGGTCATCTTTTGGCTGACTCTGTTTCTCCCATTCATTCTCTTCATTTAGCAACCTTTCAGAGTGGTGTCTCTCTCTTTTGCAGCCTCATTAAATGCATATGTGCCATCATCCATGTGGACACATTTCTCTCCCCCAAGACATCACGATTCTCTCTCACACACATGAAACACTTCAAGTCTTTGGTCCTCACGATGCAGAACATTGGTAAATTTTTTCTTACCTGCTTCCCCTCTGCCTAAGTAAATCTGTCTCCTAGCTTCCTTTCTGGTGATCAGATACAGTTCCCTGCTACCACCATTCTTCCAGTCCTTCCATGCCTGTTTCTTTTCCCTAATAGCCCCGTCAATTACATTGTTCCACCACCACATTTCCTTGGGTCGAGAGGGACTTTGCACCATCCACAGATCTGGTCAGTAGCTCTCAACAGGTCGTCCTGCAGGAACCTCCAGTTGTCTTCCACATTATGTGATGCTATATCGTCCTCTTTTTCATCAAAATCTTTGAGTAATATGTCTCTAAATCTCTCTCTCTCTCTTTATATATATATATATATATAT
>NC_069003.1:17907324-17909562 GCF_001194135.2 Octopus bimaculoides
AGGGCATCCAGCTGTGAAAAGCAAGCCAAAATAGACAATGAAGCATGGTGCAGTCCTCCACCGAGCCAACATGGAAAGCAGATGCTAAATGATGATGATATATATTTATATATCATCATCATTGCTCAATGCCTGCTTTCCGTGCTGGTATGGGTTGAATGGTTTAAGAGAGGACCGGCAAGCCAGTAGGCTGCACCAGGCTCCAATCTGATCTGGCAAGGGTTCTACAGCTGGATGTCCTTCCTAATGCTGACCACTCTAGGGTGCCTTTCATGTGCCACATTCAGATGGTGCTTTTTACGTGCCAGTCAGGGGGCACTCGCATCAACCACCTTCACATGTTGCTTTTTTTATGTGTCACTGGCATGGGTAGCCATTCAGGCGACACTATCATCGACCCACTTAAATGGTACTTACTAAGTACCAGCATGGGTGTCAGTCAGGTGGCACTGGCCACTACTACGATTTCGATTTCACTCGATTCAAGTACATCATTTTGCCTGATGACACAAGGGTACTTTTAAATGGGCCGGTTATGCAATACTGGCATCAATTATGGCTGCGATCTCACTTTACTTGTCGGGTCTTCTCAATCACAGCATATCTCCAAAGATCTCGGTCTCTTGTCATTGCCTCTCTGAGGCGCAGCGTTCAAAGGTCATGCTTCACCACCCCATCCCATGAGTCTACCTCTTCCACTGTTAGGGTGTGACACTTTTTTTTACACAGCTCTCCTCATCCATATGCAACACACGACCATACCAGCGCAGTTGTCTCTCTTGCACACCACGTTTGATGCTTCTTATGTCCAACTTTTCTCTCAGGGCGCTTACACTTTGTTGTGTATGCACACTGGCATTACGCATCCAGCGGATCATACTAGCTTCATTTCTTTCAAGCCTACGCATGTCCTCAGTAGTCATGGCTCATGTTTCACTACCATGTAGCATGGCTGTTCGCACACATGCATCATACAGTCTAACTTTCACTCTGAGCGAGAGGCCTTTTGTTGCCAGCAGAAGTTGGAGCTCTCTGAACTTTGCCCAGGGCATTCTTATTCTAGCAGCTATGCTCTCAGCACATCCACCCACACTACAGACTTTGTCACAGGTAGCGGAAGCTATCAACTACTTCTAGTTTTTCCTTATGGATAAGTATAAGATATCTAAGTTATAGAATCAACTGTAAGGGGTAATTAAATTAGAGGTGTACTAAATGTATAACAGTAAAAGCTAAGCCTATATGGGCACGTACCTATTTGTTGAATATTACAAGATTAAAAGCTAAAAAATAAAATTACCCATATGATTTGCTTGAGTCAAGTGAAATCGAAATAAGTATTTTTATATCGGGTAAACTTATATAACAGAACACTGAAAAAAATTTCTATATAAAAATTACCAGCACTATGAAATTATGAAAGGACATAAGAACATATAAAAATACCACACACACACATATATCTATATATGTTACGACAAAGATTCATGAACCTTAGTCATATATTTTATTCGTCAATGCCTCCATGAGGCCCAACACTTGAAAGGGGCTTTTCACATGCATGGCATATACAACTCTCACCAACCACTTGTCTATCCCTACTTTCCACATTGGCCACCAGATAAGGGATCAGGGGACCCTGTCAAAAGCTTTCTCCAAGTCAACAAAAATCAAGTGCAGTTGTTTGTCTTTGGCTACGTATTTCTCCTGCAGCTGCCTTACCATACAGCATCATTGATAGTATAAGTTATTGAAGGCTTATGTTCACTAATTTTGTAGTGTATGAGCAGATTTCAATTTGTTTACGAGTATAATTTACAAAAAGTTAAAATTTTATTAGTATAAAGAATGTGGTTGTTTCCCAAACGATTGGCTTAATTTAAATATAAGATATTGGGTCATCCCATAAATAATGTGGTTTTTTCAACTAAAAGTCAGATGGGAATGGGATAAACTACCTGCACCAACTTGCTATAACAGCAGGTAGTTATTTTATCTTGTCCTTATTCTTAGTGCAAGTTTTGCAGAGTGCAGTTCGATTTTAACAGTTATTTTTTCAAAGCTATAATGGAAGTGACAAAGGAGCATATTTTGCTTTATCAGTTCAATAAAGGCAACAATGCAATGGAAAGTGTGAGGAATATTAATGCAGTATATGGGGATCGGACAATAAGTGCAAGCCAGTGTCAACAGTGGTTCCAGAAATTCTGAGCTGGAAACTACAGCCTAGAAGACGAG
>NC_069003.1:17909981-17911797 GCF_001194135.2 Octopus bimaculoides
GCATATACAGTTTTGATCTTTAAAGAAAAGGTTTACGTCCTGCTCATACACCTACCAACCAGTCAAAAGTGTATACTGGTGCATTTTATTGTGGCACCAGTGCTAAAGAGGTTGCTGTATTCTCGATAAGAACCATATAAAAGACGAAGAAAATGATGAAAAGCTTTATTTGGGTAAAAACACTTTATTTTTTTTTTTTTTTGGTCAGATAACATGAAATGACAAATGAGCAAATTCTTTTTTTTTTTATTCAATTTAGTAGCTTCACAAGATGAAACCAAGTGCAGTACATACATCATCTTGTAGAACAATTAATATTAATTAAAGATGCTGATGAGGAATTGGATAGATTTAAACTCTGCCCCCCACTCCCAGTTTATTTGTTTTTATAAGATTAATAATTTATTTTAAAAAGTAGTTTAAATATTTTAAAATAAAATATTGGAGATTGGTTTTGTTGATTGAAAGTATTTTGTATTTGTCTGAGTATAGTTCAATCCATTAAATTAAGGTATTAGTTTTATTAGAGATAAGCATTTTCTGTTTGAACATTCCATTAATTTAGATATATTAAATAGAAATAACAATAATATAAGAAACAAAACAAAGGATCACTTTTTCATTTATCAGTCAAGTACAAACAGCTTTAGGTGTGCTCCAGTCCTATTCTGGCCTTCACAGTTAAACATACTTTGTGTGTACTTGCAAGTGTAGTGATGAATGAACCAGTAAATAAATATACGAGATAGCATACTTTTGTTGGCATCAAAAAATAGACTTTTTTAAACACTAAATAAATTTAAAATTTCATGCTATGAAAAAACAAAACAATATTAAAGTTAATGATAATATATTTAATGAGTGGAATATTAAAGAAAAAAGAGAGAAAAGTTTAAGGATGAATGGATCTTTATATAAATATACAACATTGTATATTTAACAATGTAGGGAAAATACAATTGTTTAGCAATTAAATAAATCTGATCCCAATTCAACAGTCTGACTATGTATATATTGGGTGTCATAATCAAACTGAAAGATTACTCAATACCCTTCTCTAGAGAACATCATATTTTCTTTTACATGGAAAGAGCTGAAGCTTTGACACGCACTATATATACACACACACACGCACATATATATAGATATATATATGCACTAATGTGTTGAAGGAATTTTGCTGAGATTCTGGTAAAAGTAAATTATCCCTATACCTGTTACTGAGAAATAGTACCAAATGCTTGCCCCCACCTGATTTTCCTTTGCTACCACCACCAAAAATACATTAAATACAAAAGACTCCACTGAGTGGTCCCTGAGTGTGTATTGTATTTTTAAAGTGACTCAAGTGCCAAGAGTTTTGTGCATAGCACTTATATATTTAGCTTGTTATCAAACATTTACATATATATATTCTTTTTTTCTTTTACTTGTTTCAGTCATTTGACTGTGACCATGCTGGAGCACCACCTTAAAGGGTATTAGTTGAAGAAATCGACCCCAGTACGCCTGGTACTTATTCTATTGGTCTCTTTTGCTGAACTGCTAACTTACGGAGACATAAACTCACCAGCATTGGTTGTCAAGTGATGGCAGGGGGACAAACACAGACACACACACAAATATATATATATAAAGCAGGCTTCTTCCAGTTTCTATCTACCAAATCCACTCACAAGGCTTTGGTTGGCCCAAGGTTATAGTAGAAGACACATACCCAAGGTGCCACGCAGTGGGACTGAACTCAGAATCATGCAGTTGGGAAGCAAGCTTCTTACCACACAGCCACGCCTGTGCCTATATATCTATATATATA
>NC_069003.1:17911933-17916695 GCF_001194135.2 Octopus bimaculoides
GTGCTGTTTATATGAGTGCATGAAAGCTAAAACAATGAAATTAAATGCATAAGGCTCCAGAATTTTACAATCCTTATTGAAAATATATAGGTCTCCTTTGATAAGGGTAAATAAATAGATTGTCTTTTCAAAGATTTGGAGGCACCTGCTTTTTTTTTTTCCTATGCCAAAACATTGTTTTAATAAAAATTTAATTTCTGAGCTGCGCTGAGATTCAGGCAAGTTTCTGTTGGGATTGAATTCTGAATGTGCTGTGTGTGTGTGTGTGTGTGTGTGAAAGAGAGAGAGAGAGAGAGAATATGACGATGTCTATATTCTTGATTAATATCAACAAAACAAATTTCAACAAAACTGGTTTGTAAAGAACCGGTTAAAAAATAAAACAAAGGTAAAATAAACTCTTAAATAATGTGTAATTAAAAGCTTCATTTAAAAAAAAAAAAAAGATTGTTCTTTCTTATTTGATGGTAAAAATCTGAATAATTCACTCCTGTCTTTAAGAGATTGGGGTGAGAGTCACTGTAAATTTGTTAGGGTTTAATTTACATAATGGTGAATAACTTGACTCTAGTTACAACGCCACCCAATAGATTGTCAATAAATTTGTCTTCTTGCCAAAAACATATCTGGTGAAACTGTCATGTTTTTATCCACAGTAAAATATTAAATTTGCTAAACACTATTTTAAAAAGTTTGTATCTACTGCAAAATTTACATTTAGTCAATAATAAAAAAAATAAATTCAAAGAGCAAAAACTTCATGTCACAAAGTGAATAGTAAAAGACAGCATTGAGAGAATCCAATGAATTGCCAATATCTTGAAATACTGGATTCTTTAACAGGAGTGTCTGAGAGAGACAAACATGACCTGTGTAAGAGACTAGAAGGGAAGTCACTGAAAAAGTTGCAAATAATAACATAAGAACTTTGACAAAAAAAAAGATTGAGTGTTAACTAACAAGTCAAACAAATGATCAATTAGTTAACTGGATAGATATTTAACCAATTGATTAATAATAAAGGAGTGGAATTGAACCAAAGTTCAATTTAATGACTATCCCGTTCATTCTTTTTTTTCCCTTCCCTTCAGTTTACAATAATGGTATTCTTTTTTTTGTTTTTTACTATATTTATTTTATTACTAGCAGGACCTGTGAATATTTCATGGAATTAATTGTTAACTTATTGGGTCATTTCTGAAAACTTTATCCAAAAAATCTGAAAGCATGGCCTGTGTTGTGTCTGTATCGAAAGACAGTCACTCATTTGCTACTTACTGAAAAGTGAATGAAATTGGAATTCGATGATTATTTAATGCACTTTAAATACACAGCACTCTCCCTCTTTCTCTCTCGTTCTTCACATTACCCTCTTTTTCTCTTGATCTTTGCCTTTCTCTTCAACTAATCATGTGGAAATGTTACAGACAGGCTAAGGAACAGAAGAAAAAAACTTAGTTAAAAAAAACAAAATTACCCATTTCCCTCACCGTCACCTCCTGCTCTGCATCCTCCCCTCCCTT
Organism: Octopus bimaculoides; assembly: GCF_001194135.2. Taxonomy (NCBI): domain Eukaryota; kingdom Metazoa; phylum Mollusca; class Cephalopoda; order Octopoda; family Octopodidae; genus Octopus; species Octopus bimaculoides. The sequence continues at coordinate 17,913,457 of NC_069003.1, forward strand.
CCCCCTTCAACTAATCATGCAAAAGTGTTACAGACAAGCTAAGTGATGGAGGAAAAAGCAGAATGATTATAAGATTCTTTTTGCAGTTCTGTTTCCAAGTAAGTTTGACTTCTCTATTCATGACAAACACACATATGTTAGACTATATACTCATATAATGAGCCCTATTGTTTGTTCTATCAAACATACATACATACACACATATATATACTTTGGGTCATCCCATAAAGAATGTGTTTTTTTTCAATTGCATGAACTAAAAGCTAGAGGGGGATGGGATAAATTACCTGCATCAACTTGCTATAAAAGCAGGTAGTAATTTTACCTTGTTCTTATTCTTAGTGCAAGTTTTGAAGAGTGCAGTTCGATTTTAAAAGTTATTTTTTCAAAGCTATAATGGAAGTGACAAAGGAGCATATTTTGCTTTATGAGTTCAATAATGGCAACAATGCAACAGAAATATTAATGCAGTATATGGGGATCGGAAATAAGTGCAAGCTGGTGTCAACGACGGTTCCAGAAATTCCGAACTGGAAACTACAGCCTAGAAGATGAACCTCATCCTGGAAGATCTGTAGAGCTTGATGAGGATGTCCTGCAAACCCTGGTGGAGCAAAATTTCATTGTAATTGTTGAGGAACTTGCAGAGAAGCTTGGATTTGACCATTCAACCATTCATTGACTCCTGCATGCCATTGGAAAAGTCAGCAAATTGAGTCAATGGGTTCCTCACAAACTTTCTGAGTCTAATCATATGCAGAGAGTGAATGTGTGCTCTTCTCTGCTGTCATGTCTCATGAATGAACCTTTTTCGACTGAATAGTGACTGATGATGAGAAATGGGTTCTCTATAAAAATGTCCAGTGCCACAGATAGTGGGTAGCAAAAGGAGAAACACAGGCACCCCAGGCTAAAGAAGGTCTTCATTCATGTAAGGCGATGTTATCTGTTTGGTGGGATATGAAAGGTTTAGTCCACTTTAAACTTTTAAACCCAAACCAAACGATAACAAAGGAGATCTACTGCGAGCAGCTTGAGTGCTTAAATTAGTGCCAGAAGAAAAAGGACCATCTTTGGTTTCAAGACGAAAGGTGTTCTTCCATCAGGAAAATGTTCAGCCACATCTAGCGAGGATGATATTCCAAAGGTTGGAGCAGTTTCAATGGGAAATGATACCCCACCCACCATATTTGCAGGACATTGCCTAATCTGATTATCATTTATTCTACAGTCTTCAAAATCATGTGGTATGAAAAAAATATGTATTCTGTAGACGAGGTGAGAATAGTACTGGAGGAGTATTTTTCGTCACGGACAAGTGAATTTTGGAAGAAGGGCTTTGCAAGTCTACCATATAGATGGAAGAGCATTGTAGAAAATGAAGGAGGGTATATTTTAGATTAAAAAAGAACTTCATTTATCTTAATTTTGAAAAATAAAAGAAGTATAAAAAAACCGCATTATTTATGGGATGACCCAATATATATATGTGTGTGTGTGTTTTTGTATACCTTTTACTTGTTTCAGTCATTGGATTGCAGCAATGCTAGAGCACTGGCTTAAAGGGTTTTCTTACTCAAACAAATTGACTCCAATACTTATGTTTATTGCTCATTTTACAACCATTCTATTTTAATCTAATGCTGTTTATATATATATATATATATATATATATATATATATATATATATATATATATATATATATATATATATATGGGAGAATATACGAAACAACAACAACAGACGAGGACAGGTGGTGTAAATAACAAAAGGATGTATTAGTATGACGCTCGGGAATACGGAAAGTCTTTGACGTTTCGAGCTACGCTCTTCAACAGAAAGAATACGGAGACAAGGAGAAAAACACGGAGAAAAAAAATTGAATAGTGTTCAGTCAACGGTCAATCATACACAATGTTTGATTAAGAGATTTTATTGTGACATATGCTGTTATGTAAGATGTGCCACATCTATAACATTCAGTAAATCAATAATTGATATGTTAAGACTTGTAGGTCAAACATAGAGGGAGAGGAGGAGGCTTCTGATTTTCTTGCTCATTGTTTAATCTGCGATATATTTATTGTGCATGTGGAAACTTTAATGTTTAGCAATTCTTTTTTTTTCTCTGTGGATAAAAAAAGCATACCCACCCCCAAAACATCACTTACCAACAATGTGTTCAGCATGACAATGAATTTACCAACAATGGTCAGGCATGCGATAGAGTCACCAGATGAGGAATTTATCTGACTCCCAAATGAGATTCCAAGAAGTTATCTCTGTTTCACTAATATCAAGACATAAAATAAATCATTACATAATTCTAAAGTGTGCAAATAGATTTAATACCCATTTGGTTAAAATAAAAAAGGGATGGAAAACACCTAGACACCACCGCCACTGCGTTCAACAGGTATCACAGCACTCTCACCACCACGTACAGCATATGCAAATCGGCTGTTAGAAATGGCACCAGTCTTTAGTGCACTCATCATCTGGAAAGATAGAAAGAGATAAATTAACTTAGATTCTACAGTTGTATTCTTCAGTGAGAAATTTTACTCTCTCTCTCATACATACACACACACACACACACACATATGTATACACGCACACAGGCATCGCTTCCCAACCACATGGTTTCAGGTTCTGTCCTACAGTGTGGCCCCTTAAGCAAATGTCTTCTACACTAGTCCTAGGCTAACCAAGGTCTTGTTAGTAGATTTGGTTGATGGAAACTGAAAGAAAACTGATGTATGTATGTGTGTGTATGTAGGTATATCTATATTAATAAAAGCGAAATTCTGTCTGTCTGAGACCCCTGTATCTCAGCCTACATTTGCTCTATATAGACATATTATACCTTTTTGGAATCAAGATGATCTCAGGATTGAAAGTCTGCCCTTCAGTTGGTTCTTGCACATCCAGCATTGGGATCTGATTTAAAAGCATTTGGGTTGCTATTTCTAGCACATAAAGCGACTGAGAGGTGCAAGAGTTACCTCCCTTAGCTTTAGGTTTTACTAAGGAATTTAGTGGTTCTTTCAGCCATGCTGGGGTAAGGCCTTGAAGAATTTTAATTGAACAAATCGACAGCAGTTCTTTCTTTTTTATGCCTGGTACTTTTTTTATTGGTCTTTTTTTTAACTGCTAAGTTAAATGAATGTAGACACAGCAACACCAGTTATCACACAAGTGGTGGGGGACAAACACAGACACAAAGTCACAATACAC
>NC_069003.1:17916967-17918608 GCF_001194135.2 Octopus bimaculoides
TATATATATATATATATATGTATATATATATATGTTTCTAAATATGTGTGTGTATGTATTAACATCATCATGTGAGTGGATTTGGGAGACAAAATCTAAAAGAAGACTGTGTGTGTACCCTGTCTTGATATTATGTGATGGTTGCTCATTTCTAGCCTTCCATGAAAAATATGTCCAGCCATGGGAAATATTAAACTATGATGATGGTGATGGGGAGGTCTCCTTGCCTTGATATTGCATAACAGTTGTAGATAAGAATCATTACCATGATTCAGAAGTAGGTGAGAATTGGTGATAGGAAGGGCATTCAGCTTTAGATCTGCCTCCATGAATTTTGTCCAATTCATGCAAGTTTGGAAAAATGGGCACAAAAAGGATGATGACAACAGACACAGAAAAACATTCACACCCTCACATACACTATATTAATTACAGTTAATTTCTAACCACTGCTTCAGGATTGCCCATTAAACATTTTAAATCAGAAAAGCTATAGACATGTATGAGAGGAAGTGCTATTAACCATGGATCTTTACAATATCACAGACATCCAACCATACATGTCTATAGCTGTTCAGATTCCAAACTTTTAATAGGCAATCTTTAAGACAACTTCACCAGTGGTTGGAAACTGACCAAAGAGTTATTAATATATTGATTTTATAGATATTTTAGCTATATACCTTGTTAATTGATCACCTGATGTCAAAACAACATATGGCTCCTTTCAATTTCCATCTGCCAAATTCATCCACAAAGTTTTAGTCAGCCCAGGACACCTTGCCTAAGGTGCTATGCAGTGGGACTGAACCTAAGACAATATGGTTGGGAAGCAAGCTTCTCAACCACACAGCCACCTGTGTAAACATGTGTGTGTGCATATGTATGCATGTATTCATAGCAACTACAATGAATCTTCCACAAAACAATTAATTTTTAACACATGATCAGAGTCAAGCACAACTGAAAAGTATAAAACAAGAACTGAAAAATTAAATTTGAGGCAGTCTTTTGTCAAAAAGTATTTTTTTCTTTCTATGAAAAATATTTGAGGGTGGGGAGAGGAAAGATACCTGCAAAATTTATAAACAAAAATTTCAAGGCTTCAAATACATTGGAGAAAAAAAATTTTTTTTAATTACCTGCAGGAATTCTCCCATGTCAACTTGTGCATTTTTATTCAGATCAACTTCTTGCAAAATTTGATGGAGATGGTCCTCGCTGACAGTTTGGTTACTTTTCTGTGAGAAACAAGAAATGTTTATCCATAAGGTAGAAATATTGTCATTGTTTGTCTTTTATTGAAATAAATGATAATTATATATATCATCATCATTTAACGTCCACTTTCCATGCTAGCATGGGTTGGGCGATTTGACTGAGGATTGGTGAAACCAGATGGCTACACCAGGCTCCAATCTGATTTGGCAGTTTCTACAGCTGGATGCCCTTCCTAACGCCAACCACTCAGAGAGTGTAGTGGGTGCTTTTACGTGTCACCCGCACGAAGGCCAGTCAGGTGGTACTGGCAATGGTCACGCTCAAAATGGTGTATTTTATGTGCCACCCGCACAAGAGCCAGTCCAGGGGCACTGGCAATGATCTTGCTCGAAAATCCTTTATATATATATATATATATAT
>NC_069003.1:17918774-17919824 GCF_001194135.2 Octopus bimaculoides
CATTAAAGAATAATTGCAGTTTTTATCAGAAATATTTCTTTGTTTCCAATTTAACCATTCTAACAACAACCACTAAAATAGTATCTTGCTCTACTAATTTATTATGGCTACATTTGAACAGAGATATTTACCAGGTTCCTGTACCCATTTACCACTATCACCATACCCATCACCAACCATCATCATCATCATCATGTTTATGTCTGTATTTCAACGCTTGCATAATTTGGATGAACCTTCTCCAACACAGCCTCTGACCACTTTTCTAGTTCCTTTGTCATTTCCTTCCTGAGATCAGTTTTCACCTCTCCTCAGTTATCCCTTACCTTTTACTTGTTTCAGTCATTAGACTGCAACCTTCAATTTTTAATCGAATGAATTGACTCCAGTACTTATTTTTCAGACCTGGTATTTATTCTACTTTAGTCTCCTTTTGCTGAACTGCTAGGTTACGGGGATGCAAACACACAAACACCAGTTTTCAGGTGGTGGTTGGGGGACAAACACAGAGACACACACACACACGATGGGCTTCTTTCAGTTTCTGTCAACCAAATCCACTCACAAGACTTTGGTTGGCTTGAAATTATAATAGAAGACACTTGCCCAAGGTGCCACGGTGTGGGACTGAACCCGGAACCATGTAGTTGGGAAGCAAGCTTCTTACCACATGGCCATTTATGTTTCATTGTTTATACACAAAGACATTGCAGATCCAGCAAGAGAAACCACACCAAAGATGGAATATACTAAGTGAGACCTTTCTATGATAGCAGCAGCTCCAAATTAAGAAGCAACTCAGATCATGACAACACCTCCAACCCATGCCAACATGGAAAAATATATTGATGATGATGATGATGATGCTGACCTTTTAATTTTTTTTTTTTACCATAACAATTTAAATACCAATAACTACTTCTCCCTCAATCTTTGATAAACATGAACGGTTAAAGTGTTTATTTTGTTCACATCATTACATTTTAATGCCAACTTGGCCATATAATACACACACACACGTATAAATACATTCATTCTAAATAAAAAAAA
>NC_069003.1:17919834-17922449 GCF_001194135.2 Octopus bimaculoides
GTGATTTTATTTAAGTTTGGATTACAGTGAAAGCTTAATATCAAAAGAGTGGTTGTCAATATGAAGTGAGGCAATTTGTCACAGCTGAGTGGGCATTCGGCTTGTTTTGGAGAGAGAGAGAGAGAGGGGAGAGAGAGAGAGAGAGAGAGAGAGAGAGAGAGAGAGAGAGAGAGAGAGAGAGAGAGAGAGAGAGAGAGAGAGAGAGAAAGAGAGAGAGTGCAATTTATTGGGCATGATTGACACAACACCTTTCCTCATACACATAAACACTGAAAGAGGGGTGGAGAACGAGAAACACTAAAACATTTTATGCCACATAAGTCAGCAATACCAAAGCAACTGTGCCAAAATGTTTCATCCCTTGACATTAGCAGAAGTGGTGAAGAAGTGGTTGTTAGCAACAGCAGTCAGTAATGTGTGAAGATGTTTACATCAACAGTAGCACCATTTTTTAAAAATGTTTTCATCAAGGAGAAAAGCTAACCAAAAAAAAATGCTACCTAAAAATAATCATGACTTTTCTGTTGATACAATAATAATTAATGTTTCTTTAAATTGAATAAAAAAACAGTTTAATGATGTTATGGAAATGTTTCATTTAGAAATTTTGTGTTTAGATTCGGGGTGGGGCAAATGAGTTATCGAGACGGTGTTTCTAATTTTGGTGAAGGAATAATGAACCTCATTTTCAACAATCATTTCATTATATTTTTTAATGTCTTTTTTTCATCTTCCGCATTGTTTCAATCAATCTCATTGAATACAAGCCAATGAAGAAACCCATTATGTTGTCAAACTGCTAAAAGTAGCAGCTGAATCTTCCTCACATTCACATCCTACCAGTTTAAAAAATAATGAGACATTGGATAATTTAGTTCAGGTTCAGGGTAGACTGTTTTAAAAAAAAACAGTGGATGATTGTTGATCAGATGCCTTTCATCATAGATTTACATTAGGTGGGGACCAGACAAACTGGTGGAGTCATTTGAATAGTCATGGGCAGCATGTGGCCCACGGGGCTTTCTGAATGGCACACCTAATGAAAATTTACCTTAAACTTTCTATGCATAATGCAGTCTGAGAGATAATGAGCCATGGTTCATGTAGCCTGTGTTATAACATAGGCAAGAAATACTTTATGGTATCTGTTCTGACATTCTGCACTCTTGAGTTCAAATCATACTGTGGTCAAGTTTGCCTTTCATCCTTTTGGGGGGTTGAAATAAATATATCAGCATTGAATTATTGGAACTGTTAGAAGATCGAGCAAAGATATCTTGTGGTATCGGTTCTAGTTTTTTTGTGTATGTGTGTTCCAACAGCAACTCCTGCAACAACAATGAGGCCAAGCTGCAGCGGCCTAAGTGACATATTTGTTCATGAGCAGCAGCTAAATGGGTGTTGCATGGTGATGTTGTTGCTGTTTAACCTTGCAGTCAGGAGTGGTGCAGGGTGATATCTATCTTGGACTACATTATCCAATATGTCCTTGTTCTCAAGAGATGGAAGGGTGTGTAATGGGAAAGAAATGACTTAATTCTAGCTGATCAACCAACCACATAAACGTTCCTTTGTTGGCTTAACAAGAATCTTGTACTTCATATACAGAGTAGGAGAGAAAGAGACAGAGTGCCGTGTTACAGTTACAACGAAGGAGATAAAGAGTAATGTATTTTAGATGGAATTTGAGAGAGAGAGAGAGCATCATGTATTAGATGGAATAGAGAACACCATGTTCTGGACATAGTAAGAGAGAGAGAGAGAGAGAGAGAGAGAGAGAGAGGGAGAGGGAGGGAGAGAGAGAGAGAGAGAGAGAGAGAGAGAAATGTATTATATAGGATAGAGAGAGATAACTAAGTTTTAGATGGAATAAGAAAAAGAGAGATAGTGAATTTCTACAACATACATATAGGCATCCCCTTGTGTTACGTAAGCATTGCATTCCTGACAACCTTAATGTGGAACTCTGTAACAAGAAACCTATTTTACTTATTGACTTTCTTGACTTCATGTTCACATTTTCAAATTCCATGCGATTGGCATTAGGAAGGCCATCCAGGTGTAGAAACCATGCCAAAGCAGACATTAGAACCAGATGCAGTCTCCTTTGACTCATCAGATCCTGTCAAATTGTCCAACTTATTCCAGCATTAAAGATGCATATTAAATGATGTCCAGCAAGATTCTCAGGAATGTAATGCTTCCACGGTAGCACAATGGAGTGCCCATATCAAACCAGAATAAAGAGACCCAAGACCATAGTTTGGTTAAAATACACAATAATATAATAGGCTGTACCTGAAATAGTTGGTATATCTAGATTGATCGAAACAGACATTAAAAATTAAGAGACATATTTTCAGTAAATATATATATATATATAAAAAGGGCATTAACTGTGTATTAATGCCTCACGCTATCGAGGGACTAAATAAGTAAAAAAAACTACCAAAAATAAGCAACATATTTACCGAAAGCGAGGGAATGCAGCTTTTCAAAATTTATATCTTATATATCTTGACCATACGTGTACTGATGAACAAAAGAATACAGGTTACTTCACAGTTTTTTCTGTATTTGATTGAGAAACCAGTGGTCTACCGTTGAGTTAAATG
>NC_069003.1:17922728-17966698 GCF_001194135.2 Octopus bimaculoides
ATATATATATATATATATATATATATATATATATATAAACATACATGCACACACATATATATCATGTACTGTTCCATTATTGGCAGGATCAACAAAAAATGTATTCCATCTATTGCGAGATAAATATTTAACAAACACAGGATTTAAATGTGAGCTTACTATAACTTTCAAGTTCTGATTACAATAATCAGATGAGCTTGTACAGCATGTCATGTATTAGCCTGAAAGACTGAAGGATAGTACAGCAGTACTGCTGTACAAGTTTGTCCAACTGCTGTAATATCAGAACATGAAACTTACAGCAGCACACATTTAAATCCTATGTTTGTTAAAGTAATATATATTATTAGTTTGGTTTTTGAGAAGTGGCTGTTCTCACCAGTTCTGGGCTAGCAAAAGCTAATGCTGTTAACATTACTCTTGAGCAGTCACAAGTTAATGCTTCAGGAAAATCATGTGTAGGGCAGGAAGGACTGGTTCTAGTGGCTAGCGTAAGATCTAGGGAAGTGTAAGGTGGATACACCAGGGGTGAGAAGATTAAGAGAGCTGAGTAAGCCGAGAGCAGATGACTTGAGACCAGTCAACTGTGAAAGAGCAGAAGTCATTTTAGTAATGGTAGAAAAGAGAAGACACAACTAAAGAATCTCACATTTTTCACATCACTGTCTGCTGTTTTGGCAGCATCTTTACCATTTTTTATTGGCACCTTTGCGCATTGATTTCAAATCATTTCAAAAGCATTGAGATATGATCCTAGTTAACCTTTATTGCTCAGATAACCCCTAACACTTTATGGTTGAGTGAACAGTGCCAGGATCTCTCTACACCTTTACGGCTGCATACCCTTTCACACAAGTCAGTGATGAAGTATCTCTATAATCACTAAATCTGCCATAAATAACAGCCAATTCACCCTCAAATTACATGCTACCATCATAAATGAAAGATGAAGGACAAAGCTACTTCCAGCAGGATTTGGACTCAGAATGAAAAGTCATCATCATCATTTAATGTCTGTTGGCCATACTGGCATGCGTTGGATGGTTTGACCAGGGCCAGTAAGCTGAGAGGCAGCACCAGACTCAAGTCTGATCTGGCAAGGTTTCTACAGCTGGATACCCTTCCTAATGCCAACCACTCCAAGAGTGTAGTGGGTGCTTTTACATGTGACTGGCGTTGCTGCCAGTTGCGTGACATCAGTATCTGCTATGACCATGATTTCACTTGGCTTGATGGATCTTTCTTCTCAAGCACAGCATATTGCCAAGGACCTTGGTCATTTGTCATTGCCTCTGTGAGGCCCAGCACTTGAAAAGTGCTTTTTATGTGCCACCAGCACGGTAGCTAGTTCAGCATCAGCCACATTGCCTCCATGAAACCCAACACTCGAAAGGTGCTTTTTACATCTCATGGTACCAGTTATGTGACACTAATAACAGCCACAACTATGATTTCACTTGGCTTGAGGGATCTTCGCAAGCATCGCATATTACCAAATGTTTCAGTTGCTAGTCATTACCTCTGTGAGGCTTAGCGTTCGAAGATCAAGCTTTACCACCTCATTCCATGTCTTCCTGGGCCTCCCTCTTCCACAGCTTCCTTTCACTGGTAGAGATCAACACTTCTTCACACAGCTGTCCTCATCCATACTCATTACATGACCATACCAATGCAGTCGTCTCTCTTGCACACTACATCTTATGCCTTTTATGCCCAACTTTTCTCTCAAGATACTTATGCTCTGTTGTGCATGCACACTGACATTGCACATCCAGTGAAGCATGCTAGCTTCATGTCTTTCAAGCCTATACATGTTCTCGACTGTCACAGCCATGTTTTACTGCTGTGTAGCATGGCTGTTCGCACACAGGCATCATACGATTTGCCTTTCACTCTAAGGGAGAGGCCCTTCATTGCCAGCAGAGGTAGAAGCACTCTGAACTTTGCCCAACCTATTCTCATTCTAGCAGCTATGCTCTTGGAGTATCCAACCCCACTACTGACTTGGTCATCAATGTAATGGAAGCTATCAACTACTTCTAGTTTTTTTCCCTTGGTATTTGGAGTCTATTTTCTGTACATTTTTAATGTTAATTGTACCTGTATACCTTCCACGCACAAAAACTAGTTTCCCTGTTAACCTTCCTTTGATATGGCTGCACCTCTTATGTGTCCATAGCTTACACCGTGCACATCTTATGGAATTTCTACCTACACCTTTCTTATATGGAATTTCTTACAATGCAATTTATTCAACACAAACAACACTGCCACTTCCTTGATAATTCAATAAAGAGGTAGTTCCAATGACAAAACAACTAGAAACAATAGTTCACTCATGTATGTCCACCCTACATACATACACATATCTATCTATCTATTTTTTAGCTTTTACTTGTGTCAATCATTAGACAGCAGCCATGCTGGGGAACTGCCTTGAGGAATTTTTAGCCAAATGAATCAGCTGCAGTACTTATTTTTTTTAAAAGGCTGGTACTTATTCTATTGGTGTCTTTGGCCAAACCACTAAGTTATGGGGACACAAACATACCAACACTGGTTGCTAAGTAGTAACAAAAGACAAACACAGCCACAAAGAAACACACATACAAACACATATCTACAATAGGCTTCTTTTAGTTTCTATCTATCAAATCTGCTTATAAGGCTATAGTAGAAGACACTTGCTAAAGGTGTCATGCAGTGGGACTGAATCCAGAACCATGCAGTTAGGAAGCAAACTTCTTGCCACACAACAATGCCTGCACAGGAAATTATCTGCATCTGGCTGCAGCTGAGACTAGCAGCACTAAAGTTGAGTATAATGAATAATTAGAGAGTAATTGAAGTGAAGAGCTGGCAGACGGGAATTAAATGGTAAAAAGTAATGATTCCATTAATATGGATATGACAATGAATATTTATACCAGGTGGAAAATATAGTTGTGTTAAATGTTACATAAAAATAGCTAGAAAATATAATTTTTAGCTAAACCATTACATAACTGAATAATATTCCTGTGTTAGTGTTTCTGTTACTTAGACAGAAATGCACCTGTGTTAGCTATATATCTATATAGCTGAAGTAATATCATCATCCTCATTTAACTTTTACTTTTCTATGCTTGCATGGATTGGACATTGTTTGCGGCAGATTTTCTACAGCCAGATGCTCATCCTGTCACCAATTCTCACTTGTTTCCAAGCAAGGTAATGTTTCTCCATGGCCAGACATGTTCTTGCAGAATATTGAAAATGCACGACACAGCTTCTATGACAGTGACAACCATTTACCACTACTACACAATACCAAGAAAAGAAAATACACACACACACATTTATACATACATATATAATTACAAAGAATACGGAAACTGGTACATCTTCAAATTTTTCTTTTAATTTTTCTTGATGCAGTTAGCCAGAACCTGGACAATACCTAAGAGCTCTTATGGTATCCACCTAGATAATTTATCTGTATATACTCAGTGTATACACATACATACACATATGATGGGATTCTTTCAGTTTCTGTATACCAAATCTATTCACAAGGCTTTGGTCAGACCGGGACTGTAATAAATGATAACCCAAAGTGCTACACAATAGAACTGAACCTGAAACCATGTGGTTGGGAAGCAAACCTCTTGCCACAGAGCCATGCTTGTACCCATACATAGCTGTATTAACTATTTTATTTTACAGTTAAAATAATACACCTGTATTAGCTATTCCCTTATATAACTTAAAATATCAGCTTGAGTCAATGAGAAGGCCTGTATGTGGTAGCTCAACATGCTAGAAATGGCAATCAAATTTTTCTCAGACTTAACTCCATCCTTGCCTAGCTTCTTACTACCAAATACACACTAAAATTTATCCCCACTACCCCACTATTTACTAACCTACTGTGCAAGGGGAACCCATAAAAACCAAAAGTAAATAGCACCATGCATGGTCAGTGTAAAATAGGAATAAATACCTTGAAATATAAAATTGGATTTCATTAAAATGCCCCACCAACTAGTACAGAACACCCTTCTCCCCATTAAAACAACAAGCAAAACAAAATTAGATTGTACAGAAGTGGGATCAGAAAGTTCCTGGAGCAGGTGTGAAAAATAGGTCCACCAGTATTCCAGTAAGTAATGGATTTCATATATTGTTTATATTTGGACACCATTCCCTTTGAAATAATACCCTTGGGAATGTATGCAGTGATCCCAGCACATCTTCCAGACCTCAAAGGTGTTGTGATAGTTCTTTTCTTGAAGGCTATTCAATACCACCAATAATTCCATTTTAATTTGATTGACCAAAGTGAAGTGACACTCTTTTAGGTTCAATTTTGTTGTATAAAACACAGCAAAGTCTCTGGAGTACAGGTCAAGAGAAATATGGCAGGAGTAGAATTGACTGGAATGACTGCTGTTTTGTTCTTTATGAAAAGCCTGTATTGTGTATTTGGGTTTTCCATGAGAAAATCCAGATAGACTCTAAAACACATTCCAAACACTGAAGGGAGCTGGAGATTGTATGGCAACAGCCCTCAAATCATGATTTTGTAAATTTTCTGTCATCAAATTTTCCCTAAATTTGTCATCTTAAACATCTCAACTGGCCTTGAAATAACCATAATACTCAAAAACTTGTGTTCAGCCAAAAGAATATTTACTAAAAGTTTGGCAAAGCATTTTAAGGGTCTCAACAGCAGATTTACCAAGCTTCATGCAAAGTTTGACACTGATTTGTCAGCCATTATGTAAAAAAAAAAAACATTACAGAGGTGTACTAACACAATGTTATAGAACATCATGTTATTATTGAATACAAGTTGACAACATGAAGCCTGTTTATAGACTGACTTAGAAGGATGACTTGTAACGATCATCAGCTGTGTACAGTTTTGCAATGACCAGAACAGAGACAACACTTGCAGTCCAGAAACATTCTGATAATATCTCATAGACTTTGAATCATCATTAGCAAAGTCAATTAATTTCAGAAAAAAGAAGTAAAAAATCTGTTTAAATTACCTTGAAATTCTTCCTGAGGTCATTGACTGTAATGAAGCCCTTGTTGTCAGTGTCCAGTGATTTAAATTTAGCAATGTACTCATTGATTTCGTCCTTTGTGAAATTAATAGGTACGTTAGCAGAGGCAGCTTTGAGCTCAAGACCCATTTCCCGACGAAGGAACTTCTTGCAATGTTCAATTTGATCCTGCATATAAATTCAGGAAAATAAAATGAATTTACAGAAATAAATTAAAATTGAAAAAAAAAGACCTAAAAGAAACAAATTAATTTAATTAAATATATTATTATTTATATTTGTATTGATATTTTTACACACAGAATGAAAACTTTTCTTTGCAGCCAAGATAACAATAATGATGTATTATTAATTTATGTTTTATCTTTAAATTGTTTCAATCATCATACTGCGGCCATGCTGGGGCACTGCTTTGAAGAAATTTTAGTCAAATGTATCAACTCCAGGACTTAAATGTTTTTGTAAGCCTAGTACTTATTCTATTGGTCTCTTTTGCTGGACCACAAAGTTATAGGGATGTAAACACACCAGCACCAGTTGTCAAGTAGTGGGACAAATGCAGACACACACACACCACCCTAAAATATAGAAATACAAAGTAAAATTGCAACTTTGTTCTGTTTTCTTTTCCTTTTGTAGTTTACTTTCTACCTTCTCGCATTGTTCTGGCCTTACACAACAACCTTCTTTAAAGTTATATCACACAATGCTTCACCAAAACTATCTTATATGTGTGTATATATATATATATATATATATATATATATATATATATTGTGTAAGGTATAAGTTAGAGGTTATGCAACCATCTAAGGGATAGCTGTATCCGTAGGCACTCCTGGTGTATTACCTCAGTATGTATAGTCCTTGTTATAAGGTATATGGTAGTAGGTAATTTAAAGGTAAAACTGTGGTTTAATATATATAAGAAATGGAGTAATAATTAACAATGAGAAGTGGATCATTGGTGTTTTAAAGTCATTATTTAATTAAAATAGGAGTATGTTTACAGCTGTTTCTATTTATAAATAGGGTAAATTTGCATTTACCTCGTTACAATTGATAAACATTTTCAGAACGATTACATAGCAAAGAAAATGTTCGTTAATTCAATAGTCACTAACATGTTAGTGACTATTGAATTAACGAACATTTTTCCTTTCCTTTCCTTCTATTTTATCTTTGCCATGTAATTGTTCTGAAGATGCTCTATTTCTTATTGTCTCTCTTTATATATATATATAGGTTATGAGAGGTAATGGTGTCAGTAAGAGCCAAAGGCGTCAGGTAATGCTGAGTAAGTGCTATGGATAGACCATAGTTAAGCTCCAGGTTCAGTGATTATGTGAATAAGAAGTCCAACGTAGGTGAGATAAGCTGAAATTTATATATATATAGAAGATAAAACTTACTTGGAAAAGGATGCATGGCTTTTGATCATATAATAATATAAATAATACAGATGTAGCTGTATCTGTGGCCTCCTCTGGTATTGCAGCAACTTTACTGCCCGGTGGCAGGATAGTGCACTCAACCTTTAAGCTAACATTTGATTTGGCAAGGTCCAAAGTGCCTTCCTGTAACATCGCCATAGCGTCTGAAAAGGGCTTGCTTCTCCAGAGTTGCCAGCTGATAGTTTGGGATGAATGCACAATGGCCCACAAGCGATCCCTTGAAGCTTTCAACACCACACTTCAAGACATCAGAGACTGTCTCACTATGATGGGTGGTATAACTCTCCTCCTGTCTGGCGATTTCTGACAAACGCTTCCTGTAATACCCAAGGGAACCAGGGCAGATGTAGTCAGGGTCTGCCTAAAATCCTCCCCCCTGTGGCAAAATGTTACATTGTCTCTCAAAACAAACATGAGAGCGCAGCTTCATGGTGACCAGATGGCATCAGATTTTGCATCTGACATATTGTCAATTGGAAATGGTATTGTTCCACATGATGGAAACTGTCACTAACTCACCTCTGCACCACTGTCAGTAATTCCTATGAACTAGAGGCACATGTCTTTCCAAATCTACAAAGGAACTACCTTGACGTGAATTGGATTTCTGAAAGAGCCATTTTGGCTCTAAAAATCAGCACAGTGACCGCTCTCAATGCTAAGCTGCTGCATTCACTTCCCAGAAGGCTGAACGAGGTAAGGGTCAATCGATTCTGTACCCGACGATGACCAGGCAGTGAACTATCCAGTGGAGTTTCTTAATTCCCCTGACCCACCTGGGTTGCCTCCTCAAACACTGGAAGTTAAAGTCGGAGCTCCTGTCATGTTGCTGAGGAATTTAGACCTTCCGAAGCTTTGCAATGGGACACACTTGGTTATTAAGAAGGCTACGCAGTATGTTCTTGAAGTCACCATTTTGTCCGGCTGTGGCAAAGGAGAGGACGTTTTCATCCCCAGAATCCCCCTCATTCCATCTGGTGCAGATATTCCCTTTGCATTTCGCCGTCTGCAGTTCCCGCTTAGACTATGTTTTGCAATGTCAATCAATAAGTCACAGGAGCAGACACTATCGGTGGCAGGGCTGCATTTAGATGAATCATGCTTCTCACACGGTCAGCTATACGTCAGTTGTTCCTGGGTGGGAAGCAAGGAAAGTCTCTTCGTTTACTCACCCCAGGGTAGAACGAAAAATATTGTCTACCAAGAGGTATCAGAATGAGACTCCGTAATTGTTTACACTGTGAAAAGGTAACGTACAGCTTTACAATGCAGCTGGATTTAGACATCATCCTCTCAGACGTGTGTAATGGACTTTACATCCGCTTTTACTCTAAAACTAACAGCACACAGTCAGCCCATTTCATAAAGAGAAGCCTATTAAGTTACACCCCTCTTAGGGCAGCATTTAGGTTTTTTTTACAAAAAATAGGAGGGATAGTTACTCCAACAATGGTTTAAGGGGCGATCGAGCATCTTTAAAGATGTAACTTCAACCGACCAGTGTTTTCTTACTCTGCAACATAAATGGTGTGGACAAACATCATGACAACTAATCAACATTCAATCGCTCTCCCCATTTTAATGAAGGTCATACTTAACGATTGTTTAAACAGTCCAATCCCCAAAAATGCTCTCTTGTGAAATACACGTTTTGATTCACTCTCTGTGTCTACATCTGATAAACCCAAATATAACTCTACACACCATTGCAATGCACACTACAACTTTGCATTATCGGATGGTGCTGGGCAGCAGTGATACAGAGAGGTATACAACACGAGTCACTACATGGACGGACAAACACTTAGTGATGTCAGATTGCATTGTCAACTCTAACCTTAACCTAAATAAAACTCTATAAAACTTTGGAATGCCCAATTCATTTTTGCACTACTGATTTGAGGTCCGGACTGCTGTAATGTAGACTGACAACATAACTAGACCCTCTAAATATTTACTACTTTCTGACCCGTACAACGCTGAGTATTATTGCTAGTATATATATACACACACACACACACACACATGACGGGCTTCTTTCAGTTTCTGTCTACCAAATCAACTCACAAGGCTTTGGTCAGGCTGTGGCTTTGGTAGAAGACACTTTTCCAAGGTGCCATGCAGTGGGACTGAACCTGGAACCATGTGGTTGGGAGCCAAGCTTCTTACCACACAACCACGCCTAATTAATAACTATGTGGGATTGAACCCAAGACCATATGGTAAGGAAGCAAACTTCTCAGCTACACAACCATGGCTGTGTCAAAAACACACCACTGGGACACAAATCTGTTGTGCATAGCAAATGAAGTGTATTGACTCAGAAACATGTGATAAGGAGAACAGTTTGATAAAGAGAATTTTTCTCCTGAGATAATTTCCATGTTTGAGTGGATACAAACATGTTAAATATAATTGCACACACTTATAATTTCATTGTCATCATTACATCATCATTTAATGTCCACTTTTTCATGCTTGCTACAAGTCAAATGGAATTTGTTGAAGGTGGACAGTCATTCATAACATCAGTGAGTGTTTGATTAGCTTTTTCTGATATCAAAGACAATGAATTCTCATTGGAGCATTTGGTTGGATGCAAGTACCCATCACTGAAAAGGTCCCCAAAAAGACTGAAATGCATCTGGCGCTCTTGGTGGCTGCTGCAATGACTAATTTTCATCTTTCTCTGATAGTTTTTTTCTTTTTAACACAGCAAGTCTGCAAGAGATTTTATCTCATGACAAATACTGCAGTAACTGGATTATTATAAAGTGTATACATTAAATATGGTACAAACATGGCTATGTTAACGAAATACTGCCTCAACTGTATATACTAGGAGTTTTTCAGTTTCCATCCATCCATCAAATCCACTCACAAAGCTTTGGTCAGCCTGGTGTTGTAATAGAAAACACTTACCTAAGGTGATGCACACCAGGACTAAACCCAAGACCACATGGATGAGAAACAAGTTTCTTCACCTAACAGCTACACCAGTAAAAATTAAACCTTGTTCAACAATGAAATATGGACAGCTGTAAACTATGGACTCACCTTTTTCTGGTTTTCATTCCATCCAAGTTCCTCAGCCATTATATCTACCACTCTGGGTAGAGCCTCCTCTGCTGCAATAGCATTGCAGAATGATAGACGTGTGCGGCGTGCAAGAATATCAACAGCGGATGTAGCATATTCTCGAACAGCATATCGGACCTACAGAAAGAAGAGACTAGGTTAATAGGGAGTTCTGTGACAGAGAGAAAGGGTTGAGAGATTTCAGTACTTCCAAGTATAGACATGGAGAGGGTGTCAGCAGAGAATGGAAGAAAAGCTCTAAAGAATTTCTACCTAATTTATTAAGTGAAGTACCTCAGTGTAGTGATCTGGGTGTATTGATCTGTATCAATCAGGAAGAAAAGGGTTAGGTTTGTTGATAGAGAACATCATCATTTTCCATGCTGACATGGGTTGGACAGTTTGAGAGGATCCAGTGAGCAGCAGGGCTGTGCCAAGCTCCAGTATCAACTTTGGCAGTGTGTAATAGGTACATTTTTCATGCCACCAGCACTAGTGAGGTCAACAAACAACTTGCAAGAGAGGAAAAGAACTGGAACAAACTTTCCCAACTGAGTAGGAGTATATTTAAGAGTGGGGAGGTGGCTCTATGTCAGGTGTCGAAAGACAGAAGTATGATAGAGGAACAAGCACTTGTGTGTGGCTTCAACACATTATAGTAGTTGGGAAGGAGATAAAAATGACAGTGCTGGAGTACCAGAGCAAACTCTCATTGTACAATAAGTTGAATATAAGAGAGGATATGGATAGTGGAGTAGAGATGGGGAGGAGATAGTGAGTAGGAGGAAAGTAAATTTGAAAGTTATTTATCTGATACAGAAATAGAATCATTCTTTTTTTCTTCACTGTTTTAATATTTAAAAGGAGGATAAAGACATACATAAAAAAAAAGTTAGGACTGAGAATCAAATATGAGTTTTTACTGTAAAATAATTGAAAATTCTTTTAGTCTGTTATCCTTTTTATTCGTTTCAGCTGTTGAATTGTTGTCATGCTGGGGCACTGTCTTAAAGGATTTAGTCAATGATACTGACCCTAGTACCTACTCTTAAGTCTGTTACTACCTATTTTATAGATTTTTATTTACTGAACTGTTTAGTTACAGGACACAAAGCAGCATTGTTTTGTAAGCAGTGAGACTGTAAAAACAGGCACAGAAGCAAGTGTGCATGCTCATACCCTCTCATACACTTAACAGGCTTCAAGTGTATGTGTGTGCATATGCTTCTATATACGCAGATACATACCTACAAATATACATACATTCACCCACATACCTACATATACATACCCATACATACACCCATACACACTATCTCTATATATATATATATCTACATATATATATCTATAGTGAGAATTAACAAAAAACAAAAAGAAAAGACAAAGGCGGGTGTGTAAACAACAAACAGATGTATTAGTTTAATGCTTGGGAAGTGAGAAAGTCTTTTACATTTCGAGCCTACGCTCTTCAACAGAAAGGAATACAGAAATAAACAGGGAGAGAAAATAGAAAAAGGTTTAGTGGCTAGTGACCTATCATGGTGAATGCCGGACAGAGGGGTCACACAGGAGAGCTAGGAAGGAGAGGATATAATAAAGTAGTGGTGATCCCAAAACAAAGGTCTGCGTGCATGTGTATGTGAGAGCATGTGAAAGGGGGCTGGTGATCTGACGTGTGTATGTGTAGGTGTGTGGATGATGGTGTAGGTGCTGGGAAGTGGTCAGTGCTAGTGTGTGCACTGGTGTGGGTGCTGAGAAGCGGTCAGTGCTAGTGTGTGCGATGTGGTGTGTGGCGGAGTGGGGTGTGGGGGAGACGAGATTGGGGGAAGCAGGGGTGGTGTCTAAGGGATGGGGCGGGGTGGGATGTATAGGGATGGTGGGGTTGGAATGTGTAGGGATGGGGTAACGAGGGAGGGGGTGACGAGGAAGGGAGAGGGTGGAAGGGAGAAGGTAGGTAGGAGTGAGGAGAGGAAGTAAGCATCAGAGCAAGAGAGGAGAGGTGGGTGGGAGGAAGTAGGAATCTATATAAAATATATATGCATGTATTTTTTAATGAAACTGAAGTTGTGAGTTTGTCTGCAACTTGAGTTTCATGTGACTGCAACCTTCAGGAAAAACTTTACCTGAAGATCACTGTGGCATAAAACTCTGGCTGCAAGAAAACTTTCAACTTCAGTTTCAATAAAAAAAATCATATCCTCCACAACATGTATTGACCAATCTTTTCTCATTCATTCAACATTAAACAATGTATATGAATGCGTGTGTGTGTGTGTGTGTATCTTTATATACACATACAATAGACTTCTAAGTAGTTTCTGTCTACAATATTTCACTTTCAAAAAACTTTGGTTGTGATGACAGTAGTGTTAGCATTTGAGGAAGAAGTGGTGAGGGTGATTTGTGGGTGTGGTCCGCAAAGTGGAAGAGGGATTGCTGAGAAAGAACGGTTCTTTGATGAAATGGTGAATGAGTGGGACTTAAAAAAGTTATGAATTGGTTTTGGACATGGGTGATTTTAATGGACATGTTGGTGATCTGAGCTTTGAGGGTGTGCATAGGGGAAATGGAATTGGGGAGAGAAACGTGGAAGGAAGGATGCTGTTGGAGTTTTTTGTGATGAGAAAGGGTTGTGTGTGGCAAACACGTGGTTTAGGAAAACAGAAAAGGAAGGTGACTTTCAGCACAGGAGGGAATGAGACAGAGATTGATTTCATGTTGGTTGGCAGGAAAAACAGAAAATATCTGAGAGATGTGAAGGCAACACCAGGAGAGTTGCAGCATTATTATATGGGAAAAGGTTCTCATTGAAGACGAAAAGAAAGGTCTATAGGAGTTGTGTGAGAGTTGCAATGCTGTATGAGAATGAGACATAGTGTTTGAGAGAGAGAGAGAGAGAGATGGCAGTTTTGAGAAGGACTGAGAGAGCAATGGTGAGAGAAATGTGTGGTGTGAGGCTGTTTGATAAGAGGAGGACTGAGGTTTTGATGGGGATGCTGGGGTTGGAGGAATCAGTGGAATGGCTGGCAAGGGCGAATGGAGTGCGGTGGTACGGGCACGTGTTGAGAAGGGATGAGGAGCATGTTCTGAAGAAGGTGCTAGAGTTTGAAGTGAATGGACGGTGAAAGTGAGGTAGACCAAGGAAAATGTGGAAGGGACAGGTGGAGGAGGAAATTAAGAAGGGAGGACACCCATGTGAGATGGTGTGAGGGCGGTTGCTATAGCATTGAAGTAAATCTGGCCACCCCTGTTAACGGGGACAAAACCCGGATTCAAAATGATGGATGATAGATGATTTGGTCACCAAAGCTACATAAAAAGACATTTGGTCAAAGTGCCATAAAGTAAGATAGAACCTGAAACTAGATGGTTGCAAAGCAAACTTATTAACCATGTAGCTATGCTTGCAACTAAAAAGCCTAATCCTGCATAAATGATTTATCTTTATTCTGATTGGTTGGCTTATTTTTAATTTGATTGGATTTTAACATGGGATTTGCCAATTCCTGCTATATCAGGAATTTAGCTGAGAGTCATCGTCATCATTGTTCTAATGTCCACTTTTTCATGCTTGCATGTGTACAGTGGAGTTTATTGAGGAGGATTTTCTAAGACTGGACACCCTTCCTGTCACCAACCCTCACCTGTTTCCAAGTAAGGTAATATTTCCCCATGACCAGACTTATTTTTCAAGGAAGATTGAATCAAAGAATACTGCTTGCATGATGGTGACACTTGTTTACACTATCACAATATCAAGACAAGGAGACAATAAACACACACATGTAAAAAGCTTCTTTCAGTTTTCATCCACCAAATCCACTTTGGTCAACTTGGGGCTGTAGTAGAAGATATTTGCCCAAGGTGTCATGCAAGGGGGGTGAACCCAGAACCATGTAATTGGGAAACAAACTTGTTACCAGACAATTATGCCTGTTTTAAGCCTAAAATTCCAAGTAAACCAGAAATGTAGCTTGAACTTTTCATGTTATATTACCTCAGCTTCAATATAAGGGTATTCCTCATGCAGCCGCCGACCAAAAATAGGCCATCTTTTACCAGTCATTCCAGCCATTTTAGCCACTTTGTATGCCCTGTCTCCATATGTCCCTGCAAGATGTTGTGCAACCTATAAGGGAAACAAAAAATATATAAAAAAAACAAATGGGAAAGAAACAAACAACAAACTAAAAAAAAGGGGTAACAAAATACATTAAAATTTAAAATGAAATTAAAAAACTCAAATATTATCATCACCACTTCCACCTGTTTCTTTTCAATATTTAGTTATATAATCATAACAATCCTTTCTACTATAGGGACAAGACCTAAAATGTTGGGGCTAGTCAATTATGTCAACCTCAGTGGTCAACTGGTACTTATTTTATTGACCCCGAAAAAATGAAAAGCAAAGTCTATCTTGGTAGAAGGATGATAATAATAATAATAATGGTTTCAAATTTTGGCACAAGGCCAGCAAGTTCGAGGTAATGGGTAAGTAGATTATATCAACCCCAGGACTTAGCTTGTACTTATTTTATTGATCCCAAAAAGATGAAAGGCAAAGTCAATCTCAGTGGAATTTGAGTTCAAAACATAAAGATGGATGAAATGTCGCTAAGTATTTTGCTTGGCATGCTAACAATTCTGCAGCTCGCCACAGCAGCAGCAGCAGCAGTAGTAGTAGTAGTAGTAGTAATAATAATAATAATAATCCTTTCTACTAAAGGCACAAGGCCTGAAATTTGGAAGAAGGGGACTAGTTGATTACATCAACCCCAGTGTTCCACTGGTACTTAATTCATTGACTCTGAAAGGATGAGAGCTTAAGTCAACCTCAGCAAAATTTGGGCTCAGAATGTAAAGAAGGATGAAATGTTGCTAAGCATTTTTTCCAGGGTGCTAACAATTTTGGCAGCTCACTGCCCTAGTAATAATAATAATAATAATAATAATAATAATAATAAATCTTGGCACAAGGCCAGCAACTTCAGAGAAGGGAGCAAGTTGATCACATTGACCCCAGTACTCAAATGGTACTTATTTTATCAATCCCGAAAGAAGAAAGGCAAAGTCAACCTCAGTGGAATTTGAACTCAGAAACGTGAGCATTTTGCCTGGGATGCTAATATTTGTGCCAACTCACCACCTTACATAATAATAATAACGATAATGTCTAGGATTAAAATGATGAGCTGCAGCAAATATTCTGCTCAATACCACAGATTAGCTTGACCAGTTGAGTATGTCGCTTAGTGGCTGGTGATATGTGCATCTCTGATCATGAGCAGTCGAGGAACATCATGGACACAGGCTGAGATGGATTCTTTGGGGTTTGAATAATTCACCTCTGCAGCTGTGTTTCATTCAGGGACCTATTGAGCAGGACAGGCTACTTGGCCTGAAGAAAATTCTAACTGAGCCCCACCTGCAAGGTCATGCACTGTTTATCATGCACATATGGTTGTGATGCATGTGCCTGGCGTGCCCTTATCAGATGGATAAATATATTGGGCTTCGTGTATTTGTATCGCAGTGTCACTTTGATGACATGCGCTGCTCTCTCAGATAATAATAATAATAATGGTTTCTGATTGAGGTACAAGGCCAACAATTTTGGTGGGTAGGTACATGGCTGTTCAAGATACAAAAAAAATAGCAACCAAATCTCCCTCAAATTCCACCTTACTATCTTACTATGAAGCAACACATTGGATAATTTGATCTTAAATACATAATACCCAAGAAGAACAGGATGGTCATGGCTGGAATGCTTTTTGCCATAGTTCTCCTCAATCAAGGCTAACCTGCCTAGGGCTAAACAACAACAAGAGTGTCACACAAAAAGATAAAAAATAAAAGCTGTTTTAACATGAATTAAAACCTTACTTCATTTTCTAAGCCAAAGTCTTGTACAAGCCGGATAAACAGAGTTGGTGACCATTCGTGGGCGCCATCTAGCAGAAGACCCTTGGTCTGACAAGTTGGAGTCTTGGGTTTCAATCCACAAACCTTGACTGCTTTATCGATGGTTTCTTCAGCCATATGTCTGTAAGTGGTCCACTTTCCCCCTGTAGAAGCCAATGTTGTTGCCATTATATTCTTTATATAAATTGACACTTATGTTTTATTTCCTTCTTAAAGTAGAGTATATGACAGATATTAATAGGAATATATATTTCAACCACTGTGGTATAGCTACAATAATAATATTACAGTGATACTAGAATTATGATTTATTATTTACATGGTAAATGAACACTAATGAAATAAATACTAATGTTCAAAATAAGAAATGTTTATTGAACGAAATATTAGATTAAGAGTGAAGGCATGTGGCCAAGTGGATAGGGTTTTGCATTTGCAATCACAAACTCATGGTTTCAATTCTCAGGCTAGTAGTGTATTATGTTATTGAGCAGAACATTTCCTTTTATTTTGCTCCAGTACATTCAGCAGTAAATGGGTAATTCTGCAATGGACTGGTGTTTCATTCAGGTGGAATGTTGGCCTACCTGCCAGCTTAGCCAATGGGATGGCAACATATGAAAACTGCAATACTGCAAGGAGGTGCACTGTGACCAGCAGTGTATAACAACACCTGATAATCTGGTAATACAGTAATATGATATAGTAATGCACTGATTATATTAAAACAAATTTCTCATTTGCATATTTGCAATAAATATATTTTATCAATAACAATAGATACAGGTGTAGTTGTGTGGTTAAGAAGCTTGTTTCCTAACCACATGGTTTCAGGTTCAGTCCCACTGCATGACATCTTGGACAAATGTCTTCTATAGCCGTAGGCCAACCAAAGCCTTGTGAGAGGATTTAGTAGACAGAAATTGAAAGAAGCCTATTGTGTGTGTATGTGTGTGTGCATATCTTTTACTTGTTTCACTCATTAGACTGTGGCCATGCTGGGGATACACCTTGAAGAATTTTTAGTCGAATGAATTAACCCCAGTATTTATTTTTTTTGTGTTAATCATAGTACTTAGTGTATCAGTCTCTTTTGTTGGACTGCTAAGTTTTGAGGATGTAAACACTGGTTATCAAGCAGTGGTAGAGAACAAACACTGACACAAAGGTACACACACACACACATATATATACGACAGGCTTCTTTCAGATTCCATCTACCAAATCCATTCACAAAGCTTTGGTCAGCCCAAGGTTATTGTAGAAGACACTTACCCAAGTCGCCAAGCAGTGGGACTGAACCTGGAACCATGGAGTTGAATGTTTGCATCTCCTTTACATCGCATGATAGTTGTAAGTAAGTGTCACTGTCGTACAAGTAGTGTCACTCATTTCCAATATGATGCAAAAACATGTCTGGCCATGAGAAAATATTATCTTACTGGGAAACAGATGAGGGTTGGAGACAGGAAGGGCATCCAGCTGTAGAAAATCTGCCTCAACAAACTCTGTCTAACTCATGCAAGCACGGAAGGGTGGATATTAAAATGGTGATGATAATGAATATTGATTAATTCTCAATAAATTTTAGATGTAACATTGCCTGATATTACCCACAATGGCCAAAGTATATTCTAACATAATGTGTCCTATGACAGGTAATAAATATTTTCGAGTTAGTAAATAGTAACTAAGGGACACAAATCCAATAAGACCAGAGCGATAGCAAGACAGCAAAATCGAGATAATTTGCAATTGTATCAATAGAAAAAAATTTAATATTGATTTTTAACAAAGAAACAAGATCACAAATTGTAAGTGAGAGCCCCAATTTATGACTGGTACTTTATTTTATCAGACACCTCACCACACTGCTATAGAAGAATGAAAAGTAAAGTTGACCACAGCAGAATTTTAAGTCAAAAACATAAAACAGCTGAAGAAATCCTGCTTAATATTTCATTTGATGCACTAATAATTCTGTTAACAACAACAACAATGATAATGATTTCAAATTTTGGTACAAGGCCAGCAATTTTGGGAGAGAGGATTAGTTGACTCTAGTGATCAAGTGGTACTTATTTTTTTATCAATCCCAGTGAAATTTGAACTCAGAATGTAAAGACAGACAAAATGCACAAATAATAATAATCTTTTCTACTAAAGGTACATGGCCTGAAATTTTTTTGGGGGGGAGGGTAAGGCGATTACATCAAGGTCAGTACATAACTGGTACTTATCTAATTGACCCTGAAAGGATGAAAGGCAAAGTCGACCTCAGTGGAATTTGAACTCAGAACATAAGGACGGACAAATTTGCCACTGAGCATTTTGCCTGGTGTGCTAACAATTCTGCCAGTTTACTGCCTTAATAATCATAATAACTAGACTACCTGTGACCTGTTGGGTCACCAATAGTTCAAGGTATCCCCCAAAAAACATGTATCTCAGGAACCAATGGTCCAATTTACACAAAACTTGTTTTATTCCGTTTGTATTCACATTTCAATGGTACCTTACTTTCAGAGTATTTTTCCATTATGTGCTGGTTTTGCTATTTATAAAAGTTTTCACAGTAAAAGGCAATAACACCAGGTTTCACTGCTTAAACTTGTGGAGACAAACGAAAAAAAAACCATGTATCTCGGGAATCTGTGGTCTGATTTATGCGAAACTTGTTTTATTCTGTTTGTATTCACATTTCAGGGGTCCCTTACTTTGAGAGTATTTTCCCATTATGTACTGGTTTGGCTGTATTAAATTACAGACAAGCACGCATGCAAGCAAACACAGAAACAAAACTAGCATAACTACAAATGTAACATTCACTAACTTTGTTACCTCATAACTTCCAGAAAAATGGATATTTTTTAATGAAATTTCCAACAAATACCATTTAGATGCTGTGGATTCAGAGTATATCGGGATTTATGAGAAAAATCTTTTTGATGGGGTAGGGAGAGGAGTTTCGGAAAATTCACATGATCTGACTTTTTTTCCCCATAACTTTCAGGAAAATGGATATCTTTTAATGAAATTTCATACAAATACCTTTCAGATGGCATAGATTATGATTATAAAGAAATTTGTGGGGGAAATTTTTTCCGAAGGTGTGGGGAGAGGAGTTTCAAAAAATGAAGTTTCGGATCAGGAAGACCATTTTGACAGAGTCAGAAGAAATGCCACTAATCATTTCGTCCAACAGGCAAACAATTCTGCCAGTTCACTGACTTAATTCTTTCTAATTTTTGGCACAAGGCCAGCCATTTTAAGGGAAGGAGGGATTGATAACATTGACCCCCAGTATTCAACATTATTAAGGATGAAAGGATGAAAGGTAAAGTTGATTCTTGGCAAGATTTGGGAGAAATGTTGCAAAGCATTTTGTCCAATGCTGAATTCTTATTCAACATTTTAATTCATCTTTTCCAGCTTTGGCACAAGACCAGCAATTTTTAAGGGAATGTTAAGTCATTCCTTTCAGTTTTGTCCACCAGACAAAGGAAAACTGCCTTGCCTGCCCAATTAAAGGAGGGCAGCAGGGCAATCATCACTATAGACTTGGCTGACAGACAGATCCATCCCACATGCAACAGCAGCTGTTCAACATAACTTCACAAGTCAGCAATGCCCAGACACTGAATGAGTGCAGGCAGAATGGTTTTGTCAGTCTGCAAACACCTCAGACAAGCCTGTCTGACAGCACATCTGCAGAGTAGCACTGTCAAGCCAAAGACATCTGGAAATGGGTCCAAAACTGGCTGCTTTAAGGACGGCTTCCAAGTAGCGATGGTCGACACTATTGAAAGCTTTTGACTGATCTAAATTGATCAGGACCCCACCAAAGCCAGCTTTAGTTCCAGCCCTCTCTATGACGTACTGCTTGGAATTGGGCATGTTTGTGCCGATCCAACCAGACAACCAACAACAAGCACCAACATTTTTGCTAACACCTTGGCCAGAATCTTAAACTCAGTGTTTAGCAGAGTTATGCGCCAAAAATTCCCTAGCACATCCCCATTGTCGGTGTCCTTTCTCAGCAGTGTTACCACACCCTAACTAACAGCACTAGGAATTCCCCCATTCTGCTGCCAGTTACTGTAGACGTCTGCCAAGAAGCTGCCAAACAAATCTGGCAAATTTGTTTGACATGAATACATAGAATATGTAGGGCAGACTGACCAAACCAGGCGATTTGAGACTTCTGCAATCACTCATTGCCTCCTGTATTTCAGTGGCTGTAATTGGCTTTCTGCAGAATCTCACATCTGTTACTGAGAGCTGTGGTAGGCCATCCAGGTATGAAGTAAAGTCTGCTACCATCATCGACCCATTACCTTCCCCAAACAGCTGTGCAAAGCACTGCTGGAAAACTGCACACGTCTGCTTGGAACACGTCCTGATCCGTCAAAGACTTGATTGTGGTTTTGTTTCTGAGTCATGTCTTTACCATTCAGGCCCATCAGATGGCTTTAGTTCCTTCATGTTTTAGTGCATGTGTCTTAGCTCTGACAATGCACCCTTTGTGTTTCGCCTCAAAGAAATGGTCAAGAGCCATTCTTACTGCTAATACGTTGGTTGTGATGCCTTTACTAATAGCCTCTTCTAGTTTGCTAACTAGTTCTCCCTCTAATCTATTTCATTCTATTGCTAAATCTTTGCTGAACACTATCGGTTCTACTTTAATTGCTCTCCTCAGAGCGATCCACCACCGGTTGTTGACAACTGCTCCCATCAGCTGCCACTTGACTAGTTTGCTAACCTGGTCTCTGTAGTCTTTGCGAGCCAGTAAGGACACATTCAACTTCCAGTAACCGGGTCCGTCTACAGGTCCTACTTAAGTTGACTGAGCATATCACAAATTTGTGATCTGTGTAGCCAACCAATTTAAATTGTGGTCAACCTATGCTATCCCTATCCTCTGACCTAACAAATACTCTATCTAAATACGATCTGGATGACTTGCTGTAGTTGCTCCAGTCCACTCTGGCACATCAAGGAAATCCAGTCAGCACCTGTCAGAAAACTGGAAAGTCCTGAGCAGGTTTCCGAGGCTTTTACACCCCCTTCTACTGTGTACTAAACCCACACAGTCCTTCCATGTGTCCAAAATACTATTCCAGTCCCCCACTAGTACTAATGTTTCTGGACGCCTGAAGAAATCTGATCTTCCAGCCCCTGTTGGGGCATAAACCGCCACCAGTCTAAAGGTGCCACCTTCACTGCCCTTCACATCCAGGACCACCATCCTACCATCCAGGCCCAGGAAGATAGCCTGTACTTGGAGATCTAAGGATTTCCGGAGTAGCATTGCAACACCACCACCCAATCTCCCACTGAGAATACCTAAACTTGACCAGTTTTGTTTTGGTATTTTCTTGACCTCCAAGATTGTCACATCTTCTTCATCTAAACCTGCCAAGACGGCCACCACTAACCAGGTGACGGATATTCTAGCTTTTTCTTCACTCCCAAGTCTCACCTCGATAGTTCTAAACTTCTTTCCTCGAGTGATATGGGTCTTCTGTTTCCACACACACCCAAAGCATTTTTGTATTTCACTCTCAGATGCATTTTCCACCTGCCGAGATTTAGTTCCAATGCAATGGTGAGTGACTGTGCATCTCAAGATATTCTCTATGACATCAGAAGGAGGGTTTAGGGCTACCCTTCTCTCGTTCCTTTTAACAATTTCCCTTGCTATTTTTAAATCTTCTTCATCTATGCAAACATTTTCCAAATTTCTCACCGCAATTGCAAAAGAAATCATTGTAGCAGAGGTGGTTGTGGTATAGTGGTGATATTTGCATTTCTATGTTTCATTTCTTTAGTATTGTTGTTGTTGTCACTGCTGCTGCTGTTGCTGTTGTTGTTACTGTCATTGTTGTCACCGAAAGTGTTGATGCTACTTAGAGACGAACCAGTATTTACCTTGGTGACATCATTAAGCGTAGGCCATTCTATTATCAGCTGTCTTTAAATAATTAAAGAAAATTGCAAAATATTTACTTTTGCCAAAAGTAGTTAGAATTCAAAAATTATTGATGCACACCCCCTGCAAAGTAGGGGGTGATTCTACACAAAAATACTATCATTGCAATCCAGACAATCTCAGAAATGCAATGGTAACAATAAAAATGAAAACATGAGGCCAAAGAAGGCTAAAAGGATTACAAACATTATTTCAACTTAAGGAGCTTCAAATTTCCATGACTTTGCAGTATGGGAACCATATTATTATTATTATTATTATTATTAATAATAATAATAATGGTTTCAAATTTTGCGACAAGGGCAGCAATTTTAAGGGAGGAAATGAATCGATTACATTGACCCTATTGTTCAACTGGTACTTATTTTATCAACCCTGAAAGGATGAAAAGCAAAGTCAACCATGGCAGAATTTGAACTCAGAATGTAAGCATTTTTCCCGGCGTGCTAATGATTCTGCCAGTTCACCACCTTCTTTATAATATCAATAACAAAGTCTTTAAATAAACGAATGACAAGACTTGCAACTTACCAGCAATGGTGATCAGATTATCATCAGACACTTCAATGATGTGGTTCCGAGCTAGAGATTGTGTATCGGATTTGTTTGGGTCTCTGACTAGAGGACGGATGCCACTCCATGCTGACAAGACATCACCACGACGAACTGAAAATGGTTCAGAAACATTTAAAGGAATTTAATAAAATTAAAATGACTTAAACAATTATACACATTGGGTGGAGTGTAGAAATGGAATGGAGACTCGTAAAAATACCCTATATTTCCACACTGTTGCTAGAGTTATTTTAATGTCCGTTTTCAAGTTGGTATGGGAATGTTGTTTTTGTTTCTTTTTTACAGCTTAGTCAGAGGGAAAACGACAACACCTACGACCATTTTGCATGGTAGGGGAAGTCCCTGGGGTAAAGAGAGAGGAGTTACTGCAGTAGGGAGCAACATCATATCAAGATGATGTTATATAGAAAAGAAATGGATGGATGGCATGAGTAGATGAATAGATGGCTGGCTGGGCATGGAGGTGAATGGATAGGTCGATAAATGAATAGATGGCTGAAAGTGTTGGTTGGCAAACTGGAGAGTTTGATTAAATGAACAAATGGATGAACCGGTGGATGCAAAGATGAATGGAAAAGTTAGAGTGGGTGGATGCGGAGTGGGAAGGATGCATGGATAAACAGACAGACTGATACAGACAACCATGGAAGATTCCTACAAACCTCTGACATCAGGATTAAGATAATTTCTAATCTCTGTTAATATAAATTGAATTTCCTTCTCAGTTGGTTGTGGAAAATCTGAAACCTCACATTCATTGTCTGTGGTACCTATAATATAAACAAAGAGAACACATTAGATCTGTGGTACCATTGATGTAAACACAGAACATGGTGGTGGTGGTGGTGGTGGTGGTGGTGATCTGGTGTATAGTAATAGCTTTTGGCTCATGATGACAGTGATGATGATGATATTAAATTAGAAAAAGTAACACTGTACCTGCTAGAGTGACTTTCTGCCAAGGTAGAAAAAATATCACCCTTCCATCACTGGTTGATGGATCTAGTAAACCCATGTGAGAGGGGCTTGGAAAAAAAAGATTTAAATAAAATTAAAACAAAAATTAGAGAGATTTAAAAGAAAATTCAAGAGGAAGTGGAGGAGGGGAGGAGAACAAGAAGGTGAGAGAAAAGGAGGAGAAGAAAGAAACCAGGCAAGAGAGAAAAATGAGAAATAAAAGAGGTGATAGTGACAGGAGATGTAACAGTGAAATGGAAGAGAGAAACAATGAGAATATAAGGTCAGTCATTTGAGAGAAAGAATAACAAACATTTTAGGGTTTTTTTTGTTGTTAACTATTCATTATGAGTACATCTTTTCTATTTACTAATACCTTACCAAATCACATTACCAATGCTGTTTTACACCATCTTGCCAGATCCAAATTACCTAAATCAACTTACTGACCCCAGAACACCTTATCTATCCTTATCCCCACAAACAACAAACCTGCCCAACTCCACAACACCTTACCAGTCACATACCATCTTACTCACAACTCACATCTTACTCCCACTGACCTCACAACAAACCTGTCTCACAACAGTACTTGCTTATATATATATATATATATATATATATATATATATACACACACAGGGTGTCCCAGAAAGATTTTGTTTGTCTATAACAGTTTGTAGACAAACATGGAATTGAAAGCAAAATGTGACCAGATTGTCACTTTGAAAACAGCTGGAGTGAGCAACAAGGACATAACAAAACAGTTGAATGTGTACTGTAAAACAGTGTTCAATACCTGGAAATGATACATGAAGTCTGCTACTGCCTCTAGCAAGCTAATTCCTGGTAGAAAATGATCAATTCATATCAAACAAACTGTTGGAGCTGTGAAGAAGCAAATGAACTGAAATCCCTGCAGGTATGCAAGACAAACTGCAAAAGCTCTTGATATTTCAAAATCGTCAATGCACGGGATTTTTAAAGAGGATTTAAAACTAACTGCATACAAGAAAAAATCCCAGCAGTTAATTTCAGCAGCTTCCAAGAAGAAATGGCTCGACAGGGGTAAAACCACATTAGCTGAGGGGAGGTGCACTGCTAACAAAGTGTTGATCTGGTCTGACAAGAAGATCTTCACTGTGGAGGCAGTTACCAACAAGCAGAATGACAGGCTTTATGCATGTAATACAGCTGACTTGCCCAAAGGTCGTCAGAAGACAGCTTCACTCATGGTGGTCACAGTTGCATCTGATGGGTCCAAAACTCCCTTGATCTTCATTGATGCTGGTGTCATGATCAACAGTGAAGTTAATGTGGAAATGTTGGATGGGAAAGTGTTACCCTGGGTCACAGAAACCTTTGGTGATCGTTACATCTTCACTCAATATGGGGCTCCAGCCCACACACCTAATTTGACACAGCGGTGGTGCAAAGAGCATTCCAGTGGTTTCTGGGACAAGACAATATGGCCTCCCTTAATCAATCCCATGGACTTTGCTATCTGGTCCACCTTAGAGAGTAATGTTTCTGCTCGCTCTTATTCAAATGTGATATTTATGAAGAAAGCCCTTCTGTCTTCATGGGTCAAGTTGGATGAAGAGGTGGTATGGTGCTCATGCAACTCAGTGACCACTCATTTGCAGGCTATGATCAAGGTGAAAGGTGGTCACTTTGAAATGTAATTACTGCAATGGATTGACAATTTACATTAGAACGTGTGTGCCAAATTTCATTATCCTACCTTAAGTTTATTTTGAATAATCATGAACTATCACTGGGTAAATATTTCTGGGATGCCCTGTATGTATAAGATTATCATCATTTAACATGTATTTTCCATGCTGGCATAGGTTGGATGGTTCAAGAGGAGCTGACCAGAGAGTTAGAGGACTCTGCCAAACTCCAATGTCTGCTTTAGCAAGGTCTCTATAGCTGGATACTTTTCCTAATGTCGACCACTTTACTGGATACTTTTTACATGGCATTAGTGAGGTCATCATGTGAATTGCAAGACAAGACACACAATGAAGGGGGTATAAAGGTGGCTTTATGATACATGTCATATGACTGATCACGCTATTGGATGTTGTTATATATATTGCTGCTTCACATCATTTTAGCTTTCAAATGATGCCACCCTGCTAGCTAGACAAGCAGGACAATATCTCCCCTGATTGGAAGGCTAATCTGTTGCAGGGTTATCCATTTACAGCTGAGTGGACTGGAGCAATGTAAAATGAAGTGTTTTGATCAAGAACACAACATGTTGCTTGGCCCAGAAATTGAACCCATGATCTAGTGATCAAGAGTGCAACACCCTTAACCATTAAGCCATGTACCTTCACATTCTATAATACACACACACACACACATCATATCTTATATCACCTTCTCCTAATTCCTCAGCTCCTCTCTCTCATTCAATAACTGACAATATAAAAATGACTCCTACGACTGGAGTCAACTTCCTGAATATTCACCTGTAGTAGTCGGGTAAAATTATGTGAACTCCTGAGCTAGGTTTACAAATATTTTTGTTTTCTGCGTTGGACATCATCCTGATTGAATCTGTGTAGGGTCCTGTTGCATTGATGACACAGCGAGCTTTTACTGTCCATTCTTCTCCTGAAGTATCAAATAGTAACAAACAGGAACACAAAAATATAATATACTTTCTGATGAATGACATTTAAAGATGACAATGACAGAGTCATGTTTATATATCACTTTATACATACATTTCATGGAAGATATACAATGTGTCCATATGGCGGATCATCTGTCACTTAACTTCAACAATATGCATTTCTTGTAATTTTGACAATTAATGTTCAGATGTTTGGCCAATTGAATTATCTGCTCATCAAATTAACAGAAATGTGGCTGAGTATTCAGCAGACTTGTAGTTTTAATCTTTATGAATTTATTAAAATAACTGTCATTACTTTTGTGCTGGTGTTTGGAACATAAAAAATTAACATGAAATTTTGATGGAAGAAGGTTTTAACTTATTTCACATTAAAACAGGAAATTTATATTGTAGCACCAGGGGCAGTCTTAGCTGAGTTACACATTGACTGATACAGTCACACAATAGTCCTTTTGTTACCATATTTCTGTTGAAATCCACAGCCTTTGTTTCACTTAATTGTGAAAAATAATAAAGAATTTACTAAAATAACCTTGTCATTATTTAATCTGGTGTTTGGAACATAAATTAATATGAAATTTTGATGGAAGGTTTTGGTTTCGATGACTTTAAAACAGGAATCTTAGCTGAGTTACAGAACAAAGACAGATAGGGTCACAAAATATTTAACCCATTTGTTATACTTTTCTTGGAATACAATGCTTTTGTTTCATTTACTTTTAAAAATAATGAATTTAGTAAAATAAGTTAGTCAGTTTAATCTGGTATTTGGAAAATAAACCAACATGAAATTTTGATGGAAGGTTTTAATTTAGATCACTTTAAAACAGAAAGTTTATATTATAGAATTAGAGGCAGTCTTTAAGTGATCAAGTTGTACAATATTTAATCCTTTTGTTACCATATTTCTGTTGAAATACACTGCCTTTGTTTCATTTAATTTTGAAAAATAATTATCATTATTATTAATCTGGTGTTTAGAACAAATTAACATAAAATTTTGATGGAAGGTTTTAATTTAGATCACTTTAAAACAGGACATTTATATCACAAAAGCAAGGCACTCTCAGGCAGATTGGTATTAAAAGGATTCCTATAATTCTCAAGTCAATCAACTGGAC
This sequence comes from Octopus bimaculoides, assembly GCF_001194135.2. Classification (NCBI taxonomy): domain Eukaryota; kingdom Metazoa; phylum Mollusca; class Cephalopoda; order Octopoda; family Octopodidae; genus Octopus; species Octopus bimaculoides. Next base: position 17,949,545 of record NC_069003.1, read on the forward strand.
AATTCACGAAAGGTTGGACCCTTGAAATGCAGTTTCAATCCATCCGATAGGCTTTACCAATGTCTATTTACCCAATTTCACCCACAATACATCAGTCAGTTTGAGATTATGAAAGAAAACAATTGCCCAAGACAGCATGCTGTGGGTATGTATACAGGATTGCACGATTGTGAAGCAAACTTCTTAGCCACTCAACCATGCCTATATCTATGTGCATGTACATGTGTGTGTACATCTGTAGTGAATACTTCTATCGCCATTATATACAAACAAACCATCTTCTCTCACTATAAATAGTAACAAGTGTGGGCGTAGTAGAAAACAACTCATTCCCTGTCATCACCTGACTGATTATTATTTGAAGCGGCAACTGCCTCGTACCGTTCCCGCCAGAACGCAAAGTGACCAACCACAGCCCCTAATAAGGTCAAGTGATAGTGTTTTTCTGGAGCCTACCCTCAGCTATAAATAGCCTAGATTATACCCAGCAAATTTGTCGCGCCTCAGATCCTAGATCTGGCTGGCGTTGACCACACACGCGTAACACAGCAGCAACCAGTTTCCTGCGACGACATCGACACCATCATACAACTACGAACTACAAGCATTGCCCCCCGACGTCGCCAGCAGCAACACAACACTACGACTACCAGCATCGCCGCCAGCGTCAACACGACACTACGACTACCAGCATCGTCCCCGCCAGCGTCAACATGACTCTACACGTACACAAGCTACCAACAGCTACAACAACCGTTACACATCTATGTGTATATGTTTATTCATTTGTTTACTTCCACTTTTCCAGGCCAATATGGGTTAGATGAATACCTATTATTGAGACATTGTTTTAAAAGCAGTTGCTGCTCTTGTTTCTAACTTTCAACTGTTTTCTCAGTCAGTTATTCTTTTGTTCCACAAGTCTTTAAAAATACAGAGCTGGAGGATACTTTCTTGACATAGCATCACCTTTTTATTTCACTTTTGCTCAATGCTTTCATGCAAAGATGCAGAATGGAAACACCTACGTACACACACACACACACACAAGTATATATGCATGGTTGTGTATTAAGGAGTTTACTTCCTAACCACATGGTTTTGGGCTCAGCCCCACTACATGGAGCCTTGGACAAAGTGTCTTCTAAAGCTCTGCTCATAGGACTAAACAATAACAACAGATACTGACAGAAACTGTCAAGAGACAGAGTTGGGAAAGACAGAGAGAGAAAGAGAGAAGGGAGACAATGACAATAACCTGTAAGACAGTCTTTTACAATGGCACCACAGATCTTCTCTTTTCCATTTTCATCTTTTTCCTTCACTAAACTTTTTGCTTCTACACGGTTGGTCAAAGAGCCTCCCATCCTGATGGCTGTCATGGCCAGTACAATGTTCATCCGGGCATCTTCATGTTGACCTGGAATCAAAGTGAAATATGTGCTTATAATTTCTTGTTTGTTTGTATGTCTGCAATCAAAATCAAAGTGAGATGACATAGACAATGATTAATAGAAAAGGACATTTAGACACAGAATACCTCTTGTCAACCATGGGATTCAGAATCAGTGGTTTTGGTACATATAAATATGGAGGATTAGTGCAATAGAATTACTCCTCTGGATGGCTCAGTAATTGTAAATATCACTGAAGAAGAAGACATTATGAAGAAGGATATCTTACAACAGGAAAGACAACAAAGTTCAAGTGAGAGAGAAAAATTAATGACAAACACAGACAAGAGAAAAACAACGCAGATATATATCCAATCAACATCTACACACTGAATCTATCTATCTATCCAATCAATAGTAAGGAAGCTTCTATATGATTGTTCAACTTGCTAGAAATAAGTAGCAATCAAATCTCCCTCAAATCATACCCAACTATTATCATAAATATGGAATGGACACAATAGACAACACAGTTTCACCATATTCCTAAAAAGACAGGATGGTCAGAGTTGGAATGTCTGATCATAGGTTTGCTCAATCAATGTTAACTTAGAGTTATATAACAACAACAGCCACATCCTATGACTCTCTATGCAGTCAGTATTTTCAACATCCAGTTGTCTAGTTGCAAAAACAAACAAAAACAAAGAATAGAAACCAAGCTTACCGTCATAATAAACAAGAGCACCAACCAATTCATCTCTCTTCAACATTGGGAACAATTCCAGAGCCTTTGACTTGGACAGGAAATAGCTGCTTTTCAATTTCTGTTTTCCAGCCACGAAGTCATACATTTTAATTCCAGCCCAATAATAAGGCACTTGCCACCATCTAAATGACCATATGCCATTAATTAGTGTTTAATTAACATTAAATCAACAACAACAACATTCTATAATAAGCATTTAGAAACCACAATATTCACTTTGACAAAATTTCAGGATGTAAACACCTCAATTTATTTCAAAACACATTTTTTTTTATTTCAAATAAATTATAGAAACTATATGAAATGTTTTGATCTATTTAATCCCAATGAAATCTCTCTCTCTCTCTCTCACTCAAGATTTTTACTGATTCAAAAAGCTTATGAAAAACTGAATAATTTTCAAGATTTCCATATTATATATCAACATTTATGTCCACTTTCTCATGCTCACATGGCTCTGATTGAATTTGTTAAGGCAGATTTTCTATGACAGGAGGCTCTTTCTGTTACAAACTATATCAACCCATTTGCAAACAAGTTAGGTAATATTTCCCAGTTATTCATACATGAACAACACAAATGGTTGGACAGGTTTCCATGCAAGACTGCAAATGAATGACACTGCTTTCATGGCAGTGATACTTGTTTAGAATTAGTGTGGATGCCAAGACATGAAAACACAAACAGACAGACACACACACACATCATAGAAGAATCTTGTCCAAAGAACTGCACAGTGGGACTGAGCCTGAAACCATCTGATTGTAAAACAAACTTCTCAACCACATAGAGATGCCTACAATTGCAATCAGAAGATGCAGCACAAGGCCAGATAGCTGTGGGAAGCGATGACCTTCAGGAGGTAAAGGTGTATGTCTACTTAGGGTACACAGTAAATATATGCCAAGACATAGATGCTGAAATCTCAAGGAGAATAAGGACAGAATGGAAGGTATGCTCCAGACAAAGCTAGACAATACCATGTGTGCCAGACTCTTCAATAGCACTTTCTGTAAGTGACATGGACTATTACACACAGGATAGAACATTGATTGGCTACAACACAAAGGGCTATGGAAAGATCCATGCTAGGAACATCACTAAGAGAGCATATTTGAAATAAGATATTTCAAGAATGGAGTGGAGTGAATGATGTGATTGCAGAGTACTGAAAGCACAAGTTACACTGGGCCGGAAATGTCACAAAGCTCATAGACAACTTGTGCAGTTGCCAAGTGGTATCCAAGAGATCAGAAAAGGCTACTTGGAAGACCTCCACGATGATGGGAAGATGATTTAGTCAAGCAAATTGGATCAAGATGGAAAAGAATGGCACAATCAAGACAAAATTGAAAGTGCATTGTGATCAACAGTGTATAACAGCATCTGATGATCTGGTGATACTGTGACACTGTGATTATATAAACCAAAAGTAGTGGAGCATGGGAAAATAAAATTTTGCAGGGAAGGGAAATGTTACAAACCAGGCAGTGTAAGGAAGAAGAATGATCCAAAATGAGTGGAGACTTGGAAGTCCTCTGCTGACCTTGATAGTAAATATCACTTTCCACTTTTTACCACCGAAAGACCTGACCTCATCAAATGGTGCTAAGAAAGGAAGATGGGAAAGATGACAGTTTCCTAGGAAGCATACATCAAAGACATTTTTCTTTTATCTTTTACTTGTTTCAGTCATTAGGCTGCAGCCATGCTGGGGCACTGCTTTGAAGAATTTTCAATTGAATGAAATGACCACAGTACTTTTTTTCTTTTTAGGCCTGGTACTTATTCTATTGGTCTCTTTTGCTGAACTACTAAGTTATGGGGATGTAAATACATGCCAATTGTCAAGCAGTGGAGGAGACAAAAACACACACACACACACACATCATCATCATCATCGTTGTCGTTTAACGTCCGTTTTCCATGCTGGCATGGGTTGGATGGTTCGACTGGCGTCTGGGGAGGCAGGAGGCTGCACCAGGCCCCAATCTGATCTGGCAGTGTTTCTATAGCTGGATGCCCTTCCTAACGCCAACCACTCCGAGAGTGTAGTGGGTGCTTTTTACGTGCCACCAGCATACACACACACACATACACACATACATACATACATACATACATATATATATATATATATATATATATATATATATATATACACACACACACATACTTGATGGGCTTTTTTCAGTTTCTGTCTACCAAATACACTGAAAAGGCTTTGGTTGGCCCAAGGCTGTAATAGAAGACACTAGTCCAAGGTACCATGCAGTGGGACCGAACACAGAGCCATGTGGTTGGGAATTAAGCTTCTTACCACACTGCCATACTTGCACCTTTACACAAGACAGAAAATATGGTAAGTTGGTTGAACTCTATGCAAACAATGGACATGAGACAATTATGCCTTCCTGTAGAGATAAGTATTAGGGGATTTGTTGGAACCAGGGTACACTTGATACTCATGAGTCTTGCACTAACAAGGAAGGATAGAAAAAGATGTTATCAGAAAATCATTGGAAGTCACTGAGAAAGCAAACCATGAAATCTGGCTCAAGAAAGAGCACAAGCAGTGCAACAAGAACAAACATTGAGGATGATAGAAACATCTGATCCAGTGTCACAACATCTGACTCAACAGAGCTCTTGCTTTTGTGTGGTTGTTTTGTCACCTACATTGGTGGGTGATCTCTGGCAGCCCTGATGTGACAGGGAAAAGGACTGAAACACTTAGAGAACTGCTTCACTGCATTTGGAGAGTGTACAGCAACACCCTCAGATCACAAGTATTTACTTTAAATGTGTGTGTGTGTGTGTGTGTGTGTGTGTGTGTGCGTGTGTGTGTGTGTGTATTATATATATATATATATATACATATATATATATATTCACACACCCACTTTACAAAACTATATAAAAATAGGACTATCCACATTAAAAAAAAAGCATATATAAAAATATGAACACACACATCTCATCTAAAACTAAAGATTTATGTATCTATAAAAAATTCATATATGTGTGTGTGTGCATATGCATGTGTGTGTTTGTATGTATGTATGTATGCATCCTACTAAACTGCCCAACCCATAGCAGCAGGGACAACAGACATGAACTGATAGTGATAATGACTTTATATCACAAAAAAAATATATTTACATTTTTATTTCACCCACAAGGAAGGTTTGTAATATTTCAATCTACTTCAGATCTTCTGGTTTATGTTACATTGTGCAAAAAATCTCTCTCTCTCTCTCTCTCTCTCACACACACACACACACACAGCTATCAGGCCATAAATATATTCACTTTACTTAACACATGTACTGAGTACTCACTTGAACTAAACTCTTCCAAGTCAGATATCAGTAACACTGTGTGTGTGTGGTGGGGGGAGTAATTACAATATATTTCTACAACATTCAGTCAAGTATTATCAAAACTAAACATGAATAACCAACTAATATTACATCAACTATAATTAGAGATAAGTCTGTTTAGATTTCTGCTTCTTACGTTTAATTAAAAATTGCTGGTTGATAACATTTTAATATTTCTGAGGAAAAATGCAGCAAGCTGGCAAAATAGTTTGCACAGAGGGCAAAATGCTTAGAAGCATTTTGTCTGTCTTTACATTCTGAGTTCAAATTCTACTGAGGTTGACTTTGCCTTCCACCTTTCCAGGGCTGATAAAATAAGTACCAGTCAAGCACTGTAATCAACTTTGGCCCCTCATCTAAAACTGCTGGCATTGTGCCAAAATCTGAAACCAGTATTACATTGGCTATAATTAGAAATAGCTTTCTTTAGAATTTATGTTTCTAACACTTAATCAAATACTAGTAGCAAAAAACATCGTAATATTTCTGAGAAACTAATAAAAAAAGATTAAAATTAACTCATAATATAGGTACAGGCATGGCTATGTGATTAAGAAGCTCACTCTGCAAGGATGCAGTTTTGGGTTCAGTCTTACTCTGCAGCACCAGGCTGACCAATGCCCTGTGAGTGAATTTGGTAGGCAGAAACTCTGTGTGTGTGTGTGTGTGTGTGTGTGAAAACAGGAAAATTTCAAGGTGTTATTTATTGCCCATTACACATTTCATTTGCTAATTGGAGTTACATGTATATCAGTGTGTGTGTGTGTGTGTGTGTGTGTGTGTAAATATATATATATATTCTTTTCTTCTTTTACTTATTTCAGTCATCTGACTGTGGCCATGCTGAAGCACTGTCTTAAAGGGTTTTAGTTGAAGAAATCAATCCTAGGACTTATTCTTTGCAAGCCTAATACTTATTCTGCTGATCTCTTTTCCCAAACCACTAAGTTACGGGGATGTAGAACACCAGCACCAGCTGTCAAGCAGTGGAGAGAGGACAAACACAGACACAAACACACACGTATATATATATGTGTGTGTGTCCAGCATTTGTCATGATGGATCACTAGCCACTACACATTATTTATTTTCTCTCCTTGTTTCTTTCTGTGGAAGAGCACAGGCTCGAAACATTAAAGACTTTTTCACTTCTCAAGCGTTAAAGTAATACATCTGTTTGTTGTCTACACCACCTGTCTTCGTCTTTTGTTTTTTTGTGAATCCCCCACCCCTTATATATATATATATATGACAGGCTTCTTTTAGTTTCCATCTACCAAATCTACTCACAAGACTTCGGTTGGCCTGGGGCTATAGTAGAAAACACTTGCCCAAGGTGCCAAGTGGTTGGGAAGCAAGCTTCTTATCACACAGCCATGCCTGTGTGTATATATATATATATATATATATATATATATTACATGGAAAAATGCAAGCAAGAAAAATAATATTCTTAAGATTATAAATATGAAAAAGTACAGGACAAGTTATTAACACTTGGTAAAGTTCAGGAGAAGTTATTACATCTGGTAAAGTACAGAAGAAGAAAATTTTTACTTAAAATATTGCAGCTAAAGATAAAATTTCAAATATGTTTAGATTTAGAAAATATTAGCTTTTATTAAAACTAAAAATTTTATTGCAAGTTATTCTATTTGTTATTACTTGTTCAATTAAAAATTAAAAATAACTCAATCAAAATATTTTATCTTTAGCTGCAATATTTCAAGTAAAAATTTTCTTGTTCTGTACTCTACCAGATGTAATAACTTCTCCTGGACTTTTCCATGTGTAATAACTTGTCCTGTACTTTTTCAGATCTTAAGAATATTAAGAATATTGTTACTCTTGCTCACATTTTTCCATGTAATCCATGTTTTTTTCCAGGCTATGCTATTATGCTAATTAATAATGTGTCAAATGTGTCAATTAGCAGTGTCATTGATAATTTTTTCCTTACCTCAATGATGCTGGTGACATATATAAAAAATCCCCTAGAACTATATTCATAACAAAGTATAGAACTATATTATCACCCTCAAATTTGAGAAACAAACATTTTTTTCCCATGTTTTTAAAATAAAAAAGTTAATTATACTTGGATCCAATTTATTTTTCATGATATTTTACCTCACAACTTTTTTGATACAAATTTTTGTCGCATAGAATCAAAACTATGAAAGTTTTCATGCTTTTTTCTATCACTGAAGCTAAGACAAATATATTTTACTTTTGAAACAAAAAAAAGTTATTTAGATCTAAACTTGATTGGTGGCATTATTTACTCTCTTATAATAATGTTGCTACAAATTTTGTTGTAAAATTTTTTCTACTGGACCAAATCTCAATTTTTTATGCCAAAATGTAGCTAGGGACCAGTCCTCTTCAAAACTGTTAATGGTTTTCCATTTGGTTAAAAACCAAATTAGCAACAAGCTCTTAAAGGTGCTGCATGTGAGTAAATTGTGGCCTTAAGAATATTATTTAACTTCTACCGTAGTTGAATGATATCATCATAATCATCATTTAATGTTTGTTGTCCATGCTGGCATGGGTTGGACAGTTTGACCAGGGCTGGCAAGCTGGAAGGCTGCACCAGACTCCAGTCTGTTTTGGCATGGTTTCTATGGCTGGATGCCATTCCTAATGCCAAGCACTCTGAGAGTGTAATGGGTGCTTTTACGTGCGACTGGCATGGGTACCATTTGCATGACACCGGTATCTGCCATGACTGCAGTTTTACTTGGCTTGATGGGTCTTCTTCTCAAGCATGGAATAATGCCAAATGGACTTGGTCATTGCTGCTGTAAGGGCCAACACTTGAAGCCCGGCACAATGTCAAATGGTCTCAGTCTTTACCTCCGTGAGGCTCAACATTCAAAAGATGCTTTTATGTGCCATCGGCATAGGTACCATTTGCATGACACCAGTATCTGCCACAACTGCAATTTTACTTGGCTTAATGGGTTTTCTCAAACACAACATAATGCCAAAAGTCTTGGTCATTGCCTCTCTGAGGCCCAACATTCGAAAGAAGCTCAATCACTTTGCCTCCATGAGGCTCCATGTTTGAAAGGTGCTTTTTACATACTACCTGCATGGATGTTGGTTGCGTGACACCAGAATCAGCCATGACAGTGATTTCACTTGGTTTGATGTGTCTTCTCAAGCACAGCAAATCACTAAAGGTCTCGGCCATTAGCCATTATCTCTGTGAGGCCCAAAGTTCGAAGATCATGCTTCACCACTTCGTCCCATGTCATCCTGGGTCTAACTTTACCACAGGTTCCCTCCACAGTTAGGGATCGGCAGTTCTTTAAGCATCACATGACCATACCAACGAATTCGTCTTTCTTGCACACCACATCTGATGCCTTTTATGCCTAACTTTTCTCTCAAGATGCTTACACCCTGTCAAACAGGCACACTGATATTGCACATTCAGTGAAGCATACTGGCTTCATTTCTTTCAACTCTACACATATCCTCGGCTGTCACAACCCATGTTCCACTGCCATGAAGCATAGCTGTTCATACACAGGCATCATACAATCTGCCTTTCACTCTGAAAGAGAGGCCCTTTGTTGCCAGCAGAGGCAGGAACTCTCTAAACTTTGCCCAGCTTAATCTTATTCTGACAGCTATGCTCTTGGAGCATCTGCCTCTGCTACTAACTTGATCACCTAGGTAACAAAAGTTAACTACTACCACTAGCTTACTCTCATGGCAGTTGATGGAGCCTATTTTCTGTACATTTTTAGTGTTTATTGCACCTGTACATCTACCACAGACAAAAGCTATTTTCCCTGTTAACTTTCCTCTGATATTGCTGCACCTTTTATGTGTCCAAAGCTTACACGGTGCATCTCATAGAGTTACTACCTACACCTTTTCTACAGACTAAGCAGGGTCATCTACCTGAAGGGTCCTACTTACTATGACTTTGGTTTTTGGTAGGTTAACTCTAAGGCTCTTCAATTCAAGACTTTACTTCCATACCTGAAACATCTTCTCTAGTTCTGATAGTGATTCAGCATGCATATATATATATATATATATATATATATATATATATATATATATATATATATATATATATATATATATATATACATACATACATACATACATATACACACAAATATACACACACATTTACTAACACAAACATCATCATATCATTACCACATGCTTAGACAGACACAACCTGTATTTACATTCAGTACAGTGATACATATATTTTAACTTACAATACTGCTTTTGTTTTTTGTATAAATTGTGTGTGAGAAGAAACCAGTTTCAATAATGTCTCTACTAGCATTCGTATTTGAAATCCAATTTTCTCTACAAAAATTGTTTTATTTATATATTTATATGTACACGTATTTTTTGTTTTTATATATGTACATAATTTATGTATCATTGTACTGAATGTATCTAAAGTTTGTGTCTAATGATGATGATGATAATGGTAGTGTGTGTGTGTGTCTACGTAGGTGTGTGTGGGGGAAGTATGTTTGGGATATGTATGCGATAATGTGTGTAAATGTGTGTACATATGTGTATGGATATGTGTGTGGAGTTGTATATATGTACATTGATGTATGTGCATATATATATATATATGTACACTTATTACTCCAATCCATAACTATCACCTTTTTTTGTATTGCTTGATTCTCTGTCTGAAGAATTTCTAATAGATCACTTTCATGTTTATCCTACATGTACAATTCTGCAATTTCTATCAGCAAATGAAATACGTGTAATGGTGAATAAATAATATCAAACATTTTTTGCAATCTCCTGTTTTGATGTATAATTTACTCCGCAAATCATATTTTCAGAATTTTCAACTCTTATGCATACCTCATATATATATGACATCTACATAAAGAATTGGAATAATGGAATACTGGAATAAGTACATGCGCTTCAAGAGGATACAGCTTGGATTTTAACTCTATCTACACACACACACACACACACACACACACACACACATACACATATATATATATATATATATATATATATATATATATATATATATATAGGTAAAAGGTAAAGACCCTCTTCCATCATGGACGACCATAGGATTACACTGAGAAATTTTCCCTCCAAGGCACAAGTCTGGGCAAGGTTGTTTATGGGAGACCGGCAGTCGCCTATGCATATCAGCCTCCTCTCTCCATGCCACTGATGTCATCCAAGGGAAAGGCAAAGGCTGATACAGCTTGGTTCCAGTGATGTCACAAATCATTTCTACAGTTGAGTGAACTGAAGCAACATGAAATAAAGTGTATTGCTCAAGAACACAACACACAGCTTAGTTCAGGAATCAAACTCACTACCTCATGATTGTGAGCTCTAACCATTGAGCCATGTGCTTTCACACACACACATATATATATATAGGCACAGGCGTGGCTGTGTAGTTAAGAAACTTGCCTTGCTGCCACATGGTTCCAGTTTCAGTTCCACTGTGTAGCAGCCCATCATGTGTGTGTGTATTTGTCTCCCCACTCATACACCTCTTGACAATTGGTATTTGAGGATGTAAACATCCCCATAACTTAGAAGTTCAACAAAACAGACAGATAAAATAAATACCAGACATATCAAAAAATAAAGTACTGGGGGTGAAACAAGAGGTAAAAGAAACACATCTATTACTCCCTTTTGACCCCAGAGCCCATACAAAATTTCCTACCACCCACTTTGAAAAGTCCTGCTCTAAATGGTAGCTCAACCTGCTAAAAATAGTAACTAAGTCTCTCTCTCTTTCTCTCTCTCCCTCAAAGCACACCCTTCTGTCTTACAAAAACTAAAAGTAAAGAGACATTGGACAATATATTCTCAGATATCCCAGATACATCTATAACTGAAAACAGTTTGGATGGTCATGAATGGAACCCTTTTGATCCTAAGTCTGTTCCATCAGGGCTGATTTGAGGCAGCTAAAATCCCCCAATGATTTTGAGATCCTTTTACACAATGGCCCTTCCCCTCATCCCAAATACTGTTAGTGCTAGAACGAGATTCTTCCAAAGTTCCTTAGACATACCTGCATTTTAACACTAGAGAGACATATGGAATAGCCCTTAACTCGTGATGGGGGTACTGTATGGGTACTGTTGTAACATACAATGTTTTAGGTATTTTAAAACAGGAAAAGCCTATCCCTGTCTAGGTTCCAACACAAGTTTCTTACAAAGAGGAGTGAAAGAGAAAGAAAGCAAGAAAGAGAAAAAGAGAAAGGAGAGAAAGATAAGGAAGAAAGACATAGAAAGGTAAAAAGGATGAGTAAGAAAGAAGATTCAACCCTAGGATTTGACTGGTACTTTGTCAACTCTGAAGAGATAAAAAGGCAACACTGACTTGGGTGGAGGTTGAACTCAAAGAGCCAGATACTAGAATTTATAGCACAAGGCTTGACAGGCTAACTGCCAATTTCCCTGATGATACAGTTTTGAATTCTGATTACATGAGAACATAACTGGTAGAGCATCTTACAGACCAAACATCATTCACCATTTAATGTCCATTTTTCATGCTGGGTTGGATAAAAGGAGTTGGCAAACCAAAGGACTACACCAAACTCTGCTGTCATAGTTTTCATGGTTGGATACCCTTTCTAACGTGAACTACTTTTACAGAGTGGACTAGGTGCTTTTCACATGGTACCAGCACCAGCGAGGTCTGTTTTGGCATGGTTTTTACAGCTGGATGCTCTCCTTAAACAACTTAATATTTGGTTACATCGTTTTACATCTAGATTTTGGGTTCAAATCTCACCCAATTATACTTTAACTTTTGTCTTTCCAAGATAAAAAAAGAAGTAGTTGGGGTGGAGTTTGGAAAGAAGTGGAGGATTCAAATATATCCAAGAATTTGATGACTAATAGTTCAATGGCAGAGAGAAACCAGTGAAAGAAAGAATAAAATACAAAAAGAAGAAAAGAGAAAAACACAGGAATGAATGGAAGGAAGGAAAGGATGAAAGAAAGGAAGGAAGGAATAAAAAATACTCCTCCCAAAGAAGATGTTTTGCAAGAGAGAAGTGGTCAAACTTTTTTGTTTGTTTTGAAGGAAATTAGAGAAAGATCACAGGGAGAAGTGCATGTTAAAAAATGGTCAGAACTTACCTATACAGTGGCAACATAATGGGGAAAGCATAAGCTAAGTGCGGTGCTATTTGTATCAAGTTTGACCTCTCAATTAAAGCTTCCTTAACCATTTTATACTGAAAATAAAAACAGACTATCACAAAATATCCTGGACAAGATCAGTAACAGAACAACAAGAACATGTGCGCATACACAGCAGAGATCAATGTCAATCTGTGCCAAGCAGCTTCACTCTATGGCAACAGTTTGGATAGTTATTGATCAGACCTCGTATATATATTTTAATCAACACTAAGTCATCATAAATTAGGTCTGGTATCTCTCATAAACCAGTGAAGTTAATGATTGAACACTGTTGATCAACACAAAATAACAGCAACAATCAGGTTTGAAACCACAAATATAGTATTTTAAATACTCAGCTCTCCACAAGCTCTCTTCATAGGAACAATGCTTAGTTCTGTATACATGTATACTAATGATTAAAAGTATTCCAGTTGTGATCATCTCACCTGTTTCTCAGACACAGCCTATCTAAGACTTCATTATTCATTATATTTTCTGTTCTCTTTTTGAAGATTGAAGATATAAAATGATGATGATAACAATAGTGGTGGTGATGATGGGATACGATACATGGAAGATTGGGTTGTTATTTCTAGCCAATCAAGTGACAACGTTGAGATTCCCTCTTATGTATTCCAGTAATTGTTTAGCCCCAAGCCATATCTGATCCAGCAGCAAACCTATGATCAAAGATAATCATTCCATGACCTTCCAATCAATATATCTAGGACTATTGTTTTTCAATGTGTCCTTTGGTTTAGCTCTCCCTTTTCTTAATTATTCAGAAACAAGAAACAAACTTATGCTAATTGTTTGTTAAAAAATTTATTGTTTTCTTTTTCTCCTCTTTAATGACTTTATCAGAGGAGGGAGTGTCCATATAGTCTTTAGTCATATTCTCTTCTATTGGTGGTTTTACTTGAATAGAGAATATGACCAAAGACTGCGTGTACTCCAGCCCATGCAGCTGTGGTAGGTTCTACAAAGGCGAAACATGCCATCCCCTCAAAATAAGGGTAGACTAACATCGTAAAGCTGTGACATGAGGAGATATTGATAAAATGGGTGTACCTGATCATGTATGGAAAAATGGAGACCACCTCCCCCTGTGGGATGAAGTTAAAATAATAAACAGAACAGCACTGGAAAATATGAAAATTAAAAGAAGCAGCACATATGCTAGGACATAATAACCTCCTAAGCAGACCTAGTGCAGATATGAGTAGCATATGGAAAATAGGATAGGAAAATATTAGATTTATAAGCCCTAAAATTCACTCTATAACTGCCCACGGGCATACAGTGTAGTGGTTAAGAGCACAGGCTACTAACCCCAAGATTCCGAGTTTGATTCCAGGCAGTGACCTGAATAATGATAACATCGAAAAATACCTTAGGAGTAAGAACCCAGGTTCGAAATTTCCCCAAGACACCTGATGAAGGCTGGAGGGTATATCAGCTAAAACTCTGTACTTACAACAAACAAGATGAGGACAAATATCCATCAAATGTAAATAATGTATTATCATCATCATCAGCAGCAGCAGCAGCATAATTATCAGCATTTATAGTGTTTGTGTGAAAAGGTTTGCTAAGTAAACAGGGAGAGAGAGATAATTAGCAAATTGCAGAGACGTGCAAGAGTAGCTGTGTGGTAAGAAGTTTGCTTCCCAGCCACATGGTTCCAGGCTCAGACCCGCTGTATAGCACCTTGGGCAAGTGTCTTCTACTACAGTTCCAGGCTGATCAAAGCCTTGTAAGTGGATTTGGTAGACGGAAACTGAAAGAAGCCTGTTGTGTGTGTGTATTTGTCTAAGTCCATGACTGCTTTTGGCTACAATGAACCAGAGAGGTTACAATCATTTTTAACAATCATCATCATTTAATGCCTATGTTCCATGCTGGCATGGGTCAGACAGTTTGACAGGATCTGATGGCTCCAAGGTCTGATATTATGCTCCAATGTCTGCTTTGGTATGGTTTCTATGGCTGGATGCCCTTCCTAATGCTTTATAGCAGGTACTCAGTGCTTTTTTGTGCCACCAGCACTAACCAAAATATAAATTTACCTGTTCGTAATCTAAATTAAATACAGCCTTCTGTAGATACCGTACACCTCCATGAATCAACTTTGTACTTCGGCTACTGGTCCCAGATGCAAAGTCATATTTCTCAATCATTGCAGTCTTCAAACCTGAAAGTAGAGAGAAGTACTAAGATGAATAGCATTCAGATTCATAAGCCATTAAATAATTAGTAATTTGTTAATTATTAGCCTAGTTGTTAGGGCACTGCACTCACAATCACAGGTTGGATTCCTGGACCAGGCAGTGCATTGTGTTCTTGAGCAAAACTTTTCATTTCATGTTGCTCTGCAATCAGTTCAACATCTGACATGTGCACCTATGCAGGCAATGTTGACTTAAAGTGGGGAGTGGGTTAATGTACAACACAAACATTCAATTACTGTAAACTTGTGGTTCTCAACCATTTTTTTTTTTATCTATGGAGCCTTTTGATAACTATCTGATGTTTAAAAACTAGTTTTATACATACTTCTTTCAAAATTCCTATTTTGTTTTCCATGCATTAACTTGTGTAGGTTGAACTATGTAAAATGTTTGAGAAAGAAACACAGCTGTTTCTTGCAATAATCCATCTAAAGCAAAATTTTTCAACGACTCTTCATATACTAAAGTGGGTTCCCAATTTACTATTTTGGTTGCATGAACTCCCAAAAATCTTATATGGACACCAGGAGTCACATGGACCCTGGTTGAGAACCACTACTATAAACGAATCAACTGTGCAAGTTGTTCAGCAATGACTCAGGCCTATTATTATTGTTGTTGTTGCATAACTTCAGGTCAGTCATGTTCTGGTAAACTTATGTTCAAAGACGTTCCAGCCATGTCTTTGCTTCTTGTTGTTGCCTCAGGTCAGCCTTAATCTATCATCAAAAGTGTTCCAGCCCTGATCATCCTAGGTTTTACTCAGACACAGTGTGTCTAGGACTATATTTTTCTTTAATGTGTCTTTACATCTTCCTATTCATTTTAGCCCCAGGTCAACTCGAGCCTAGTAGGCCTATGATCAAAGATGTTCCAGCCCTGATCATCTCATCATTTATTCAGTTGTAGTATGTCTAGCACTACATCATCTAAATGTGTCTTTGCTTCTTGTTGTTTAGCCCAAGATCAGTCAACTTTCATTGTGACATAGTTGATCTAGGACTACACTATCTCATGTGTCTTTGCCTGTTGTTATTTAGTCCCTGGTCAGCTCTGATCTATGATCAAAGTGGTCCAAAACAACCATCCCCATTGCAGACTGAGTTACCAAATTAGCAGAAGGTGTCAACTATTTCAAGACAACCTCCCTGAGCAGTTAGATACGTCGTTGTCGCCGCCGCCACTGTCATAAGTGTTTTAATGTCTACTTTTGCATGCTTGTGTGGGTCAGATGGAATTTGTTGAGGCAGATTTTCTATGGCCAGATGCCCTTCCTGTCGTCAGCCTTATCTGTTCTCAAGCGAGGTAATGTTTTTTATGACCAGACATGTTTCATTGAAGACTGGAAGTCAATGACATACTTTGTATGATAGTGTTGCCTGTTTCACCCTTTAAACCAGCCATATTCAACCAAAATATTCTGCTTGTTTTACAAACCAACCAGAACCCTTCAAAGTCATTTTAAAAATAAATGCAGGCGTAGCTGTGTGGTAAGAAGGTTGCTTCCAAACCACATGGTTCCAGGTTCAGTCCCACTGCGTGGCACCTTGGACAAGTGTCTTCTACTAACTATAGCTTCAAGCCGATCAAAGCCTTGTGAGTGGATTCAGTAGACAGAAACCAAAGAAGCTCATCATATATATATATATATATATATATATATATGAGTGTGTGTGTTTGTCTCTCCACCACCACTTGACTACCGGTGTTGGTTTGTTTACATCCCCATAACTTAGCAGTTTGGCAAAAGAAACTGACAGAATAAGTACTAGGTTTGAAAATGAAAAGAAGTACTGGGGTTGATCTATTTGACTAAAAATTCTTCAATGTGGAGCCCCAGCATAACTGAAACAAGTAAAAAATAAAAGATAATTACACCATCAAAATCTTGAAGCTACAAGATAAAGCATGACTATATAAGTATTACATTTGACACAGTAATCTGAATGCTTCACACAATGTCACGATGAGAAAACACAAAAGCATAATCATAAAGACACATGTATATACATACCTATACATACACATGCATACATAAATACATATATATGCATACACACACACACACACACGATATATTTCTTTCAGTCTCTGTCTACCAAGTCCACTCACAAAGCTTTGGTTGGCCCAAGGCTATAGTAAAAGATACTTGTCCAAGGTGCCATACACACACACACACAC
>NC_069003.1:17967472-17977734 GCF_001194135.2 Octopus bimaculoides
GGCATTTTCAGTCATTTATTTAAACCTTCTGCTAACTCACCAAATTCAATTATTTGAAATAGATGGGTTTTGAGATTTAAATTTGGTAATTTTCTAAGACTTTAATTCTTGTGTATAAGGGGCCCACCAAACTTGAAGTTCGGGCTCCCCATGGTTTAAATCCAGCCCTGCCTAAACAAGACAGAATTAAAGGGACCTCATACCCCTACACTTTTTCTTCTTATTTTCCAACCCCTTTACAGTGTGTACTGGATGCATTTTCTCATGGTACAAACACTAATGAAGTTGTCTCGTTCACCAATCACTCCAGCGGGGGTGGGGGCTTTCCATCAAGGTACCAACACAGAAATGGGTGTGGGAAGTACCTTGTGCACAATGAGTAATATATACTTTGAAGAAAATATTTTTTTTTTTTACAAATATCCACTACCTTGCCACAACTATATCAGCGAAGTAAAGACCTTTTCTAAATGCAGTAAAACCTATAAAATATTCAGAACACTATTTCAGAAAATTATCACTGTTCTCTTTGAGCATATAATAGACAAATTTAGGCGGGGCAAAATGGGTAAAACAAGATAAGGTAAATATGCCCTTCTATTTCTCTGGAATTGAATTTGTAAAAAGAGTCATACACATAAGCATCCATCCTTAGACATCAGAGAGATCAGAAATGTAACAAAGTTTTAAATATCTTGGTCAAATGAAAGAGGATTATGGAAAAATAGCACATAATATGAAATTAATGAAACTCAACTAAATCTAAAAACTCAACATAAAATATTCTTTATAGCTTCTTCATTATAGCTTCTCCACCCAAAATTATCCAGATATTTTATTAGCTACCTCAATTACAATTGGGTCATATTAGAGGAAAAGTTTCTTGAAAATAGTACCTGTCACCTGTTTCAAACTCTCAACTTCAACAACTATGTGAACCAGGGGTTCTCAACCTTTTTTGTCTGTAGACCCTTTTCATTCCTATTTCACTCGTGGATCCACCACTAACACCATACCCATTTGATGTTTAAAAACATCATATTGTATTTTTATAATTAAATATTATTAGGACTTGTATTAAAATTGTTAAAATATTTTGTGTACTGTAGACCTATAACCAATTTCTTAACTAAATTCTATGGAAAATTAATGTTTACAAGTAAAATGAGTCATAAATATACAAGTATATATTTATTAAAATAAGAGAATACTTTAGTGTTAATTATTTTAATGCAAGTCTGGCAGTTGGTGCTGCTCTGCTAGTTTTAAAATATTCTACTCCAATGTTGTCAATGATAATTGAAGATCACCTTTTTCTACAATGTTGATTTGATTACAAGCTTTTGACAGTAAGTTAGTGACATGGCTGAAACCAGATTCAACAAGGTAAGGTAAAGGAAAAGCAGTCAAGTACAACTGTGCTTCCCCACCAGAATAGTGGATACTCTGTAGCAGAGTCATTTCTTTTCCATACATTATGTTCTCGATCTTTAAATTTTGTCTGAAATATTTCATCACTCTGCAATTCAATGACATTCTCCTGCAAACAGATATCTACATCAGCAACATTAACTTCATAAAGAAATGTCACCCAATGCTGTATATTTAACTTCAGCAAGTCATTAAACTGAGCTTGCATATCATTATGCAAGTTTTTCAAATGTTCAGTATACAAAGTCATCATAATGCAGATTACTGTTAATTGATTCCAAACTAGGAAACTGTAATAATACGCAACATATAATATTCATTTTCTAGAGCTGTACTTTCTCTAGAAAAGCAGTAATAGCTCCTTTGGAGGAGAGTTTTCTCCTTGAAGCTGTTTGCTAATCAAATTAATTTTATCAAATATATCTGATAAATAAAATATATCACATTTAGCTGCAACCATTTGTTTGCTGAAATTGTTGTTAGCCAGGAATGAGACAATAGTGTACCAAAGTGTAAAAAAAAAAAAATGACAAAGACAATTCCCTTTTGATAAACATCTCATCTCTGTGTGAATTACAAAGCATTCCAGCTCTTCATTTTGATTACGGAATTCATGAAAGATGCAGTCTTATAAATAATATTACAATATTAAGAACATCATGAAAATGTGCACTTTATTGTTTTGTAAGTGTTGCTGGTGTTATCACAAAGTTAATATATAAAATACAGCATTTGTTAAATAGGCAATAAATCCTCTGTATCTGCCAATCATAGACGGAGCATTGTCAGCAGAAGCTACTATATTTCTGAGGGGAATATTACGTTCCTTGAAATAAGTTACAATGTTTTTGAAAATTGTTTTGCCTTCAGTATCTGTTTTAAAATGTCTGGCAAAAAGCATTTCCTCTCTGAATTCATTATCATCCAAAAAAAGAATATATGTCAATAAAATAGCTTTACTATCTCTCAGGGTAGATTCATCAGGTCGAAAAGGAAATTTCTGTACTTGTGATTTGGTTACTAGTTGCTTTTCTACATCTTAGCCATTTCATCCCATGTTTCTTTTCCAGACATATTGTATCTTGGACTACAAGATCCAATGTAACTTTCCATTCTTTTTTAAAATTAAGTTAGGCTGTTGTTTGCTCTAAAATAACACTGAAGTCCCTTTTATGTTAGTCCTCACAACCTTACATTTTCTTTTCAAATACATATAAACTTAGGTAGACAGTGTACTCAGATAGGCACTATACTTGGATAGATAGTATGCTCAGGTACATGGTATACTTGGATAGATGGTATGCTCTGGTAGATGCTCAGGTGAGTGACATAGATGATATGTTCAGGTAGATAATATGTCTGGATAGACACTATACCTAGGTAAATAGTATGTGACAGTAAATGATGGTTTAGGCAGACGGTATGCTTGAGTTACTACCATTCCTATGTAGATAAGTTTGGGTAGGTGGCACATTTGGATGGGTGACATGTTAGGGCAGGTGGCATGTTTGGGTAGATAGCATGTTTGGGTAAACTGGTATGATTCATTCATTCCAATTTATCCAAATGTGTTACCTGCCCAAACTATACAAATACAAAAAGTTTAGCATGTAAATTATACTTACTGGTCTGGTGAAGTCCTTGTACTTGGGTATTAGGTAGGTACCCAACAGAGCAGCTCCTCCAACTGCCAGTCCAACCTTGACTGCCCTCTTTGACATCTGAAACCTCATGTTGGCAGTTGGTCAAGCACTAAATATCTGCAAAGACAAAAGAGATAAAAATAACATAAAACAACTGAACAAACTCTGAAGAAATTTTTAAATATGGAACATCAAATATTGGCCAATCCAAACATGACCCTTACACTGGGTTGGTCTACACATAAGGCACAGACAAAAAATTTTTTCTAGTAGCAGCTGCAACACATATTTCTGATTATAAATAAAGCCACCACCATCACCATACATACATCATCATTATAGAATGTCCATGTTCCATATTGGAACAGGTTTTACAGTTTGGTAGGATTCAAGAGATCGTGCTACAATGTCTACTTTAGCATGATTTCTATGGTTGGATGTTCTTCCTAACACCTACCACTTTAACCAGTGTATTGGGGTTTTTTTTGTTTTTTTTGTGTGGCACCACCACTAGTGAGGGCACCTTGCAGTTTGCAAGACTAAGACCTTCTTTGATTGAGCAGGGCTACTGTAGAGAATGAAGCAGCTTTATGCTATAGGATGAGGAGAGGTGGTTAAAGTGTGAGAGAAGGTGCCAGAACAGAACAGCTACTCACATTATAGAAGAGAGGGTGTGAGAAATAAAAATAACCATAATGAGAGTTCATATGCAATGGGCTTCTGTACAGTTTCCATCTACCAAATTTCATTTGTAAGGCATTGATCAGCATGGGGCCATGCTAGAAGACACTTGCTCTAAGTAACACAGATGGAAAATTGAGTAGTGTCTTCAACTATAACCCCTAAAATAATGATTTAACAAACACAATACGAAGTACAGAAAACACCACATTACACTCAGCAAATCATTAAAACATATTACATATTAGTGTTACAGATAAAGGTTTGATTACAAAATTTTAGTAAGAAAGTTATCTAACTGAAAAGGCCATACCAAAGCAGACACTTGAATGTGATGTAGTCTTTTGGTTCGTTAGATCGTGTTAAACCATGCAACCCATGTTGTGGAATAAGAATATTAAATGATGATTACACTTATATAATTATGACATTACATATCATTACCACCATCATTTAATGGCTACTTTTCCCTATTTGCAAGGATTAGATGGAATTTGTGGAAGCAGATTTTCTAGTCGGACAACAGCCTTCCTGTCATTAACTCTTGCCTGTTTCCAAATAAGGTAATACTTCCCCATGGTCGGGCATGTTTTCTCAAAAGATTGGAAATGAAGGACATCACTTGTATGACAATGACACTCATTTCAAGATGCATACATGTATATAAAGTACCAGTCAAGTACAAGGGTACTTGGTTTTATCAACTCCAAAAAGATTAAAACCAAAATTCAAACCCCTTGGTGGAGCTGTTACGAATATAACCACCAGGTATAAACAGTTTTGTCAATCCCAATAACAATGTTGCTGTTGTTATTGTTTAGCTCCTAGAGAGCTCTTACGGAGGAGACTTACAACTAAAGATGTCCCAGCTGTAACCCACCTTTCTTTTTCAGGTATGGTGTATCTAGGACTATGTTATTTAAAGTGTTCCTTCTTGCTGCTACTGTCTGGCCCCAAGTCAGCACTGATGGAGCAAACTTATGATTAAAAGTTGTGACACAGAGTATCTTGGACTATATAATCTAATGTAAATTTCAAAGGGAACTTTTGCTGCTATTTCTAACAGCTTAAACAACAACATAGGGAGACTCTTGTTGTTGATGATGATGATGAAGGTAATTATGGCATATGAAATATGTCACAAGATTAACAAAACCAGCAAACATAGAAAAAAAACAAAAAAAAAAAATGAAGACATGACAAATGTGTGAGGGAATGGAATTAAGAGAGTTTTTTTTTAATTGGAATAAAGACGATATTTATAGCACAGTAAATGTTCTGTTAGGTACTCATATAAATGTGTCTGTATTTCTGTGACACACACACATGCATAAATTACTCTGCTGTGTGTGTATGTATGTACACACACACACATTGAGCAGGACTTGGTACTTGAGAAAAGCTGAATGTCAAGTACACATATGCTCACACACCCACACACTACCTAAACAAGTGTGATTTCAACAAGATATAAGCTTGTCTAAGGCTACTGTAAATTAGAATTCTAATATGGTCCAATCCATGCTTAAACAGAACACATATATATTAAATGATAATGATGATGATGATGTCAGTTAGCCCAGTGTTTCTCATAAGGACAGAAGTGGGAAAACCTTATCACCCTTCACCAGGAGTTTGGGGGGGGGATCAAGGAGGAAAGCAGTGCCCATGACCCTTTCTGGGGGATCCTTTAAAAATTGTTGGAGGGAAGGAGGAAATTATTTTCGACTTAGAACTAGCCTGACTGTTTGCAGTAGAGTGGGCTCCACTAAAAGAACTCAAGGTATGAATTAAGGGAGACTTAGTTGCTATTTCTAGTAGACAGTGACTACATAAGTGCTCCCTCATTGCAAAAAAGGATCAATTTGGTAACAACTGCTAATTATAACAGCTTAGTAACAACATAACTTTACATCTAATAAGTAAAATGTTAATGTTGTCAGTTAGCTTTATGTTAGTCTGGATTGAGCAGACTATTATCAAAGGAGAACCAAGCTATGATCACCCCCATCTTTTTGTATGTCTAGGACTACAAACTATCCTTAGATTTTTACATAGGCAAGTTGTGATCAGACAAGTTTGCTATTGTTTCTAGCATACCAAAAGCTCCCCATTCTGCCATAACATTTAATTCACTAACAACTTGGCTGTATCCATTCAAGTCTACTGCTGTCATTTAGCTCAAGGTCAAAGCTACATTATCAAAGATATTCCAGCCATGACCATCCTGTCTTTTGTGAATAGTATCTTCTGAACTATATTATCCAATTTGATGAAAGCATCAAATTGGATAATATAGTCTATAAGTTACTAGTGTGTGATCTAAGGGAGATTTGGATGCTATTTCTAACAGGTTCTGCATACACATTGATTCAATATAGGTTATTGAAGTAACAGCTGATCGTATTCAGAGATGAACCACACAAACATCCACAAAACATCCAATGTATTGAGAGACGACTGAAATAAAGTTTACTCATTGTTTGGTTGTGAGGATATACACACCCACCTCTTGAACAATCACACACATATTCATTAAGTTCAATCTTCCATGCAAGGTTGGATTTGATAAACAAACAACATGTATGTATGTACATCATCATCATCATTTAATGCCTGGTGTCCATGCTGGCATGGGTTAGATGGTTTTGACCAGGACTAGTAAGCTGAGGGACTGCACCAGACTCTAGTCTAATTTGGCATGATTTCTATGGCTAGATACCCTTCCTAATGCCAACCACTCCAAGAATGTAATGGGTACACATACACACAAAAAGCAATGCTCCCTCACTCTCCACAGGTTCCCTCCTTCTAAGCCCCCTCCTAATTTTCTTATACTTTACTCTCTCCCTCTCAAATCCCAAACAACCACTATGCACTGTCATTCTCCATCCATCCCAGTCTTGTACCTCCCTCTCCCAATCACCAGCTACTCTACACCATGCATCACTCATAGAATAGCAAAGTCCTTAATATCTTGTTTCCTAGTGAGAATGTAATCTATAAGATGCCATTTCTTAGAACTAGGGTGCAGCCATGTCAGTTTATATTTATTTTTTAGTTGAAACATTGTGTTCATGACACACAAATCCATTTCTATGCACATTTGTAATTTCAGAAACCATTACTGCCTTCCTAAGACACCCCAGGTCTCCCAATGTGCGCCGATGCAAGCATTAAAATCACCTAAAATGACAACTTTATCATCAGTGGGTGGGTGGATACTGCATATAATCTCTGTAAGTGATAGATAGAAGGCAAGTTTATCATCCTCTGATGAATTTATAGTTGGAGCACATGCACTGATGAGTGTTGCATAGCGACCTTTTCTCAACGGAAGTCTAAAAGACATCAAATGATCAGAATGACCACATGGTAGTTCCTCAAGTTTTGAAACCAGAGTGGTCTTGATTGCAAATCCCACTCATCTCTACCATTCAAAAATAGGTCTCATCTCTACTTTTCTACAAAATTCCCTTTTCCATGAATTCTTGTTTTGGCTAATGCTACAACATCCATATCATATTGCTGTAACTCTTTTGTAACAAGTGCAGATCTTCTTTCTGGGCGAAATTTCAAACAATCATTGCCTAATAAAGTTTGACCATTCCAACATCCTATATTCATAAGCTTGCATCTTAACCTGAATTTACTCACAGTTGCAGGATGACGACCGGATCCAAGCTGTGGTACTTTGGGACACCTACTGGGCCAGACCACAGAACAAAATGTTCCAGATCCCTTTTTTGCCATTTACTTCAGTATCAATATCATCTTTCATTGTTTGATTGTGCCTTATTAGCCTTCAGCCAGCCATGGACATACAAGATGTTCATTTTCTTTTTCCCTTCCAGCAATACCTGTGCTTGATGCTTTCTAAAGTGAGGAAACGTTTTGCCCAGCAACCATTCCCACTCTCTAAACTACAAAGCATGATCCAAAAAGAAGAGCAAGTCAACATCATTGGCTGCATTTGCAGTCACAGGTTTTATATCAGAGTGTCCTTCTCCCAGTCTTTGCTCAACCAAAGGTTAACTACAAGACAGCAGTGAAGTATTTAAATTCAGAGTTACCTTCTCCTAGATAGACTGCCTTTGCCACGACTTGGGTAAACAAAGGAGCTCCATCCACCCCTTATCTATTTATCATACAAAAAAAAAGGGTAAAATAAAATGAATAAAATAAAAATTAAAAATTGAGATACAGGCACAGGAGTGGCTTACCAACCACATGGTTCCGGGTTCAGTCCCACTGGGTGGCACCTTGGGCAAGCTGACCAAAGCCTTGTGAGTGGATTTGGTAGACGGAAACTGAAAGAAGCCTGTCATATATATGTGTGTGTGTGTTTGTGTGTCTGTGTTTGTCCCCCCCAACATTGTTTGATAACCGATGCTGGTGTGTTTACATCCCCGTAACTTAGCGGTTCGGCCTGAGAGACCGATAGAATAAGTACTAGGCTTACAAAGAATAAGTCCTGGGGTTGATTTGCTCAACTAAAGGCATGGCTGCAGTCAAATGACTGAAACAAGTAAAAGAGTAAAAGAGTAATACAACTGAGTGAAAATAAGAATAAAAATTGAGATACAATTAAACAATACATACAATATACACATACAGTTTGAAATACAATATATACAATATATATATACACACACTTATTGTAGAAAGAATGTTTTTATTTTCTCTTTTGTTAAACACAATATTTTAATTATTGAGAAATATTTTGAAGTGAATGAGATTGTTTGTACAGTAAGTATTTATATGGTATAATTATTTTTAGTTTTCTTTAAACAGACAATATTTTAATGATTTTTAAAATTATTTTCAAGTGAATACCATTACAAAATTGTTTTTTAGCATATTTAAAAATGACTTTAAATATATGGTAAATATTTCATAAAAGACCTGTTTGTAACCTAGGTGTGAAATGGTTTTTTTGAGTGCATTCAACATATCTCACATCCAAAGATTTGGCTGCTATTTATAGCACGCCCTGCTACCACATAACAGCTATTTGCGATAAAAAACCCAAAATACCTGATACGTGGTAGCAGGGTATGCAAGAAATAGCAGCCAAATCTTTCCTTTCTAGGGAAAGGAACCGTTTACGCATGATTTCGATGTCATGTTCATTGAAAGTATGCAAAAAAAACCCATGAAACAAAACTCTGTTGCTGGGAAACTCAGACTTTCCCGGTGACCCAACAGGTCATGGGTAGTCTAGTCTAGTTTATATATATATATATATATATATATATATATGCACACACACAAGTAATGATGCACCGTTCCAGGTACATATTACTAATTTGGTAATAAAAATGCAGATAGCTAGTTGGATGAATCCTCCAAACTTCCAGAACAAGAGGAAAGGAAACTATGATGGTCTTTTGGAGGACATATGTCCTCAGCTTCTTGGACTACTGCTCTCAACTATGGTCACCACATAATATAAAATTAACAGCAGAACTCAAAGCAATCCAGTGAAGCTAAACAAAGAAAATCATCTCAATGCAACATATCAGCTACTGGGAAAAGCTGAAAGAGTTAAGACTCTTCTCCCTAGAATGAAGGCGGGAAAAGATATGCAGTGATATGCATCTGGAAAATCCTAGAAGGCCTTGAAAGTTACACAAACAACAGAATTGGGTACCGCTGCATAGTGCCAAAGGTCCCACCATCATCATCAAAATACAGGACCAGATACTGCAACAGCTTGGGTTTCAAGAGCCAACAGCTCTTCAAAATCCTTTCAAAATGCCTGAGAAATCTACATGATGTGAATGTAGGTGTCTTCAAAACAAAACTAGATCTCCTCCTGTCAAGCCTACCTCACAGCAGGAAACACAGATGAAGGTAGCAGCATCAAACTCCCTCATTCACTAAATGCAACACATCAAAGGAAGTTTCAAATAATGAAGGTGTAGTACAGCCAATGGTGGTGCTCCAGCATGACCACAACTTTAAAGCTGAAACAAGTTAAAGAGTATATGTGTGTGCGTGTATGTATATATATATATATATATATATATATATATATATATATATATATACACACATGACAGTACTGCCTGATTGGCACTCGTGCCAGTGGAACGTTAAAAGCACATCCGAGTGTGATTGTTGCCAGGGCTACAGATTGACTCCTGTGCTGGTGATATGTGAAAAGCACCATTCGAGCATGATCGTTGCCAGCGTCGCCTTACCGGCACATGTGCCGGTGGCACGTGAAAACCAACATTCGAGCGTGGTCATTGCCAGTGCTGCTGGACTGGCTCCTGTGCAGGTAGCATGTAAAAACACCTTTTGAGCGTGAGAGTGGTCGTTGCCAGAACTGCCTGACTGGCCCTCATGCCAGTGGCATGTAAAAAGCACCCACTACACTCTCGGAGTGGTTGGCATTAGGAAGGGCATCCAGCTGTAGAAACTTTGCCAGACCAGATTGAGCCTGGTGCATATATATATATATATATATATATATATATATATATGCAAGTGTAGCTGTGT
>NC_069003.1:17977840-17980818 GCF_001194135.2 Octopus bimaculoides
CGATCTGTGTATGTGTGTGTGTGATGGGTGTATATATACACACAGAATGCAAAGAACCAGAAAAAATAACCTCTGCTTTAGGCACAAAGCCAGTAATATAGAGGAGAGAGTGGTAGTTGATAGCATCAGCCCAAGTACTTCACTGGCACTTTACTTTATCTACCCCAAGGGGATGAAAGGCAAAGTTGACCTCAGCAGGATTTGGACGTAGAATGAAAAGAGCCAGACCAAATACTATAAGGCATATTGTCCAATTTTCAAACAATCAACTAATTGTTCAATCTGTTAATAACAGTAATCCTTTTTAATATAGGCATCACCATCATTTAGCACTGGTTTTCCATGTTCTTTCTATACTGGTATGGGCTGAACAGTTTGACTAGAGCTGGTAAGGCCAGGGGCTACACCAGGCTCCATTGTCTGTTCTAATGCCAACCACTCCACAGAGTGTACTGGGTGCTTTTCATGTGGTACCAGCACTGATATGAATTCTACTGTGGTGGACAGGTCTTCTTGAGTACAGCAATGCACCAAATATCTTGGTCCTTTGTCATCTCCTTCATAAAGCTCAGTGTCTTGAGATTGGCCTTCGATACTTCGTCCCATATCTTCCTGGGTTTCCCTCTTTTATAAGTTCCATCCACTTTAAGTGATCAGCACTTCTGTATGTAACTGTCAACATCCATACACATCTCATGACCAAACCAGTGAGTCTCTTGCACACTGCATCTAATTCCTCTTATGCCCAACTTTTCTCTCAAAAGGCAAAGCCAACTTCGGCAGCATTTGAACTCAGAACAAATTCAGAAATGCTGCTAAGCATATTACTCTGTGTGCCAACAATTCTGCCAGCTCACTGCCCTAAAAATAATGGCTTCAAATTTTGGCACAAGGCCAGCAATTTCAGGAGAGGGGATAAGTTGATTACATCAACCCCATTGCTCAACTGGTACTTAATTTTATCTATGATGAAGGGAGGAAAGGCAAAGTCAACCTTGGCAGAATTTGAACTTAAAATGTTAAGATGGACAAAATGCTACTAATCATTTTGACCAGTGCACAAATGGTTCTGCCACCTTAAAAATAATAATAATAATGATAATTAGTTTCAATTGTTACCTATTCTTTCCTCCCACTATAAATCATGTAAACAGCTGCCTCCACCCCAACTTTTCTCTATTCTCTAAACAGTAAATGCAATTACAAAAGAGGTTTGTCTAATGCATTCTTTGTTACTATAAGAACTACTAACTAATTTGTAGCTAATTACTAACAGCCAGACAATTAATCTTTTGGAAAGATATTGCAAATCCTATTTATATTCCAACCTTCAAAGCAATGTGACATTGACGCGCTATCAGAGGCAGTTGTAAAGTGCTACAGCTGACCAGCACCAACAGGAAGAGTCAATAATAAAGCCAATGATTCACATCTCACCTCTGTCACCACCCCCAACACTATAACGCTGCCTCCTTTAATAACAACACTTGACTTTCCTCAATGACTTAGTGAGGAAAAATTGTGTATGTGTGTGTGTGTACACAGGCACACGAGTGTGTGGTTAAGTTTGCTTTACAACTAAATCATTTCAGGTAGGCATGGCACCTTGAGCAAGTGCCTTCTACTATAACTTCAGGACGACCAATATCTTGTAACTAAAAACTAAGCAAAAGCACAACTAAGTGTGTGTGTGTGTGTATATATATATATATATATATATATGTATTCTTTTATTTGTTTCAGTCATTTGACTGTGGCCATGCTGGAGCACCACCTTTACTCAAACAAATCAACCCCAGAACTTATTCTTTGTAAGCCTAGTACTTATTCTATCAGTCTCTTTTGCTGAACCACTAAGTTATGGGGACATAAACACACCAGCATCAGTTATCAAGCAATGGTGGGGGACAAACATACACACAAACACACACATATATACAGATATATGAAGAGCTTCTTTCAGTTTCCGTCTACCAAATCCACTCACAAGGCTTTGGTCGGCCCAAGGCTATAGTAGAAGACACTCAAAGTGCCACGCAGTGGAACTGAATCCAGAACCATGTGGTTGGTAAGCAAGCTACTTACCAAACACAGTCAAAACACACATACACATACTGTTTGATAAATGCTAGTAAGCCAAAACTTTGAAATCACTGTCAACCTTTTCTTGTAATTGTTTATATATATAAGCTTCCTAAAGCCAACCAAATCCTGGTGTGTGTATCTGGCAGACAAAACTGAAAGTGCCCATTTGTGTATGTATCTTATCTATAAAAGGCATATACTAATAAAAGTGAAGTTCGATCTTGCTTGCTTGCAATGTTACACAGCCAAAGTGGCGCATAATGGAAAAATACTATGAATTAAGTTGCCCCTGAAATGTTAATACGAACGGAATAAAACAAGTTTTGTGTAAATTGGAGCAGTAGTTATTGAGATATTTGGGGTTTGGGGGTATAAATACCCAAAACAATGCTTAATGGGAAAATATTCTGAATATACCTTCATCCTAAAGGGGAAGAAACTCTAACCTTTTGATTAGACACAATGACTTAACAACGAAGAAATACAACTTGTTTTTTTACAGTAAATGCTTCTGTTTTCACTTTTGTTAAATACAATAATTCAATCATTTAGAAATATTTTTAAGTGAATGGGATTTCAAAAATGTAAGTTGTTTGTACAGTAAGTATTTATATTTTAGCTTTCTTTAAACAGACAATATTTTAATGTTTTTTTCAATTATTTTCAAGTGAATACCATTACAAAAATTGTTTTGGCATATTTAAAAAATATTTTAAAGTGAAAATGACTTTAAGAATATGGTAAATATTTTGTAAAAGACCCGTTTGTAACCTTGCTCTGAAATAGTTTTGTTCCATTGGATTTTTTCGAGTGCATTCAATGTAACTCAACTCTAAAGATTTGGCTGCTATTTCTAGCACGCAATGCTACAATGTAACAGTTATTTGCGATAA
>NC_069003.1:17981148-17986148 GCF_001194135.2 Octopus bimaculoides
TATATTTTTATGTGATATTTTTTGGATCATGGGTACTTGATTTTTTTTACTTCTAAAAGGGAAAAATTACTATTTCATTTAAAATAAATTAATCGTTATCATTTTAATAAAAGGGCAGAAAAACAGATAGACTATCTCTTTATGGACGAATATCAGTTGTAATGGGACGAGTTGAATCTCATAAGAATGGAAAAACAATCAACAACAAATGGGTTGTACCTTATAATGAAACTCTTTTAAGAACATTCAAATGTCACTGCAACGTTGAGATCATTGCCTCAGTGAGGTCAATTAAGTATGTCATGAAATACACACTGAAAGGAAATGACCAAGCTGCTGTTCAAATAAACAATAATAATGAAATTAGTCAATATCTAATGGGTTGGACCATCCGAAGCAGTTACATCCATTTTTAGGATTTTCAATTCATGAAAGAGCACCTACAATAGTGAGACTGCAAGTTCATCTACCAGATGAGCAAAGAATATTGCTCAGAAATTATGAGGATCTTTATGGCTGTCAATGAATGACACATGAGAACAACACTGACAGAATTCTTTTCATTGTGCATCAATGGAAACTTTGCAAAAACATTATTCTATGCTGAAGTACCCATGTATTTCACTTGGAACAGTAGGAACAAAGAATGGCTAAGAAGAAATACATGGTCAAGTTTCTGTTGTCACACCAAGAGCAGGAGAACTGTATTGTTTAAGAACTTTATTGCATAAAGTTCAAAATAGTATTTTTTCCTTTGCTGCCCTGCATCAACATTTTCAACTTGGTGTGGTTGTAACCCAATGGGTCACAGGTACATCTAGTATATATATATATATATATATATATATATATACACACACGCGTGCACATGCGCGCGTGCACACACATCACTCAAGATTTTTTTTTTTTTTTTTTTTTTTTTCTATTAATATTGTGAGTACCCCAAAAGTCACCTTGACTCTACTATTGTTATTGGTGGTATTATTGTAATATTTCTTATATGTTTATGCTTGCATCCCCCAGAATCTAATAATTTGACTGGTGGGTAGTAATGTACATCATACACCCAGAATATTTAGAAAAATCAAACAGGAATTAATCATATTCCGCCCTGATGAAGTGCCGACACACAGCTGTTCCTGAAAAATATTCAACTATATAATGATTATAAAGAATGATCTTGTATAATGGTACTTGAATATAAACTCGGTAACTTAAAGCCTGATATCTGCCATCCTCATGTTATATTATTCTTGTATTAATCTTATGCAAAGAGAAGTTCCACATGTGTATTCAGCCCTGGAACATGCTCCACTGTGGGTTATCATGTGGTAGCCAAACAACAACATAAGAGCTCTTATACATACATTATGAAGCTTTCATTCAAATTATACTATATATATAATGATAATAATAAACCTAATTATATTTGCTGCATAATCCCTAATGCTATGCATATGAGCATATGAAGACAAAATTGATTAGACAAATATATAAATTAATTGATAATCATTTCAACATGAATAATAAATATAGGCAAATAGTTAATACTAATAATATCAGGATTGGTCATTGCTTAACCAAAAATTTATTTTGAATAATTTCATCTTTAAATAACAGAAAACTTGACAATTTCTATAATAATAGAATTGGCAATAACAATAACAATAATAATAATAATCATAATAATAATAATCATAATAATGATCTTTGTATTGTGCTTGATACCACTAATACTGATTCTGAGAAAAGCAAAAGCTGGGTATGTATTCATAAGCCACTTGTCAAGTCACTCTTGACCAGTCTTTAAACACATCGAATGACGAGAACTGCCAGAATCAGCAGATGATGTTGATGTCGACAATCCTTGGCCAGTTACATCTACAATGCAAACACAACCAAATTTTACATATTGGTAAATTACAAATACATTTTTTTTTACTTTATTACAAAATAATAATTATTTGTTTGTAAGCTTAAAATAGGTTTTATTAACCGTGTCTTATTGAAAATGCATTCATAAATAAAATACAGCACTGGAGAATGGCTAATAGCAGTTTAGGCTAGAGGCCTAGCCTAGCCTATAGCCAAGCAATTCGGCTTCAGTAATTTTTCAACAAGTTACTGTCTCCTGGAACCAATTAATGACTTAGGGTGAGGTATAACTGTACATACTTTTCCATACTTGCATAGGTCAAATGGAATTTGTTCAGACAAATTTTTTCAGTCAGATGCCCTTACTCTCACCTGTTTGCAGGGAAGGTAATATTTTCTCTTGGCCAGGTAAGTTTTCATGGGAAGACTGGAAACAAACATCATTTGTATAATGGTGATGCTCATTTACAATCATCGTGTATTATCATGTTAAAGATACACACACACACACAACAGTATTCTTCTAGTTTCTGTCTCTCAAGTCCACTTACAAAGCTTTGGTCTGCCCGAGGCTATAATAGAAGACACTTGCCCAAAGTTCCACACAGTGGGACTGAACCTGAGACCATAAAGCTTCCTGACCACATACCTATCTTATGCATATATGTGGGCGGAAGGGAGAAACAGTGGTGCTGCTGTTGTATAGCCCCAGATCAGCTTTGATCAAACAGTTATATGAGACACATGTAGCCCAGCTGAACAACTAGGTGTGACCTGTATGCCTAGTGTTCCACTTATGCCATGCCCTCTTCATCTATCTACATACCATACTGTACACTCCACAAACAAGCAGTAGTTAATCACATGGAGCAGCAAAATGACAGTTTGGAAATGTAATATTCTGCCCACTGTCCAGTCTAATTCTGTATACACACACAGATTCTGGTGGTGGTCACAAGAGAAGCAAATAGTTACTGTCCCTTTCCAGGTACGGCTGTGTAGTGGTTAAGAATTTTGCTTCTGAACCATATGGTTTTGATTCAGTCCCACTTAGCAGTATCTTGGATGAGTTTCTCCACCAATGCAGTGTCTTTATTCTTGGTCTCAAAGTTTACTTCTGCTATGGCAAACCAATTCAGTATGGCTATCTGGCCATCCATAGTTTTTTGAAACATTTGTATAAGTGATTTACAATTAAAAATCAACCTCTTTTATCAGTAGCTGATTATGAGGTCTGTTCTTGTTGCCTTCCTATTTGACAGCTTCACTACAGCATTGGTGAAAGTATCAACATTGATCGTCATACAAGTTTTACTGCTTTGTTGGTGCAGTAACCTTAAGCTATTGCATCTAGTCATGTTGCATTTGAAATAAAATCTTGACCTTTGTTCCAGTTCTTCAGCCAGAATGATTTTTAGATCTTCCTGGTGAAAGGTTCCTTTTCGCAACAATATTTTCTTCTTTATTTCCTGTGTACAGCTTGCAGATTAAAAACAAAATTGTGGTTTATACTTGTTGTCATAATTTTTTAGCAGTACCAGAGTTTTCCACACTGATTCTTGAATTCAGATTCCAAGATCATTAATTTCCCTCAAGATTTAGAATAGAATCTGTCCATTTTCATTAGTTTCCGCTAGAAGTGTTGTTGGTGTTATGAACTTAATGGCTATCTTTACACCTTATAATGCCATTTAACTACCCTATTCTGCTGTGTAAATTTGTCATTTTCTCCCAGATTCTGTATCCACCTGGGTTGCTTGTGATGGGTTATTTCATTGCCATGTGCTTTGTAAATATCTCCCAGGTGTTTCTTCAGGGAAACAGCAGCAGTATACAGGTAGACATCTATATTCCAATATCAATTTTCACATTTTTTAATACAATCTCTAGCAATAGCTTCAATAAGTTTTACCATGAATAGGGTTTGTTTTCTTCCCATTCTTATAAAAAAATGTCAGGTACTTAAAAATAACCTACAGAAGGAGGTGAAATTATTTTCAAACTGTGGTTGTAAAACGTTTTTTCAGGTGTGTATTGTCCACAGTTATGTTGGTCATATCAGTATGTGTGTGTGTGTGTGTGCACACACATGTATGTGTGTGTATACACACACACGTATATATACATATGCTTGCATAAATACATGCGTGTGTGTGTGTGTGTGTGTGTATATATAAAATAGGCTTTGTAGTTTCTGTCTACCAAATCTACAAAGCATAAATCTGTATGTTCTTTTGCTGTATTTATTGTGCAGTGAATGTTACAGGGGCGTTGTAACTCCTAGCTTTTTCATCCTCATATACACCTTTGTGTATGAGTGATGTACAAGTATGAGCATGTGAGTGGGATGAGAGAAAGAGAGAGAGAGAGTGTGTGTGTGTATGTGTGTGTGTATGTGTGTGTGTGTGTGTGTGTGTGTGTGGACGCGTGATTACATTGTTGAAATGTTCATGGTATTTCATGTTCTCCAGCGTTGCTAGGGAGAAGAAAGATTTGGTAAAGGTGCTACTTTAGAAGTCTGTTTGTTTTTGGAATCAGGTTTCTAGGTGATTGATGTGTCGCAGTTAGAGTAGTTGTACATTATTTCTTCAGAATAAGACAGTGAACTGATAGAATTCTTAGAATGCTGGGCTCAGCAGCATTTCATCTGTCTTTATGTTCTGAGTTCAAATTCCGTCAAAGATGACTTTGCTTTTCATCTTTCCAAGGTCAATAAAATATGTATCAGTTGAATACTGGGGTCAATGTAATCAATTTACCCCTTTCCCCTGAAACTGCTGGCCTTGTGCCAAAATTTGAAACCAATATTTCTGTAGAGGATCTCAAATATTTTGCGTATAACAGGATAGCAAGGAATGGAATCGCTAACTCTGTTTGAGAGTTACAAAATTAAAGGTACATATAGCTGTGGAATACTCAGTCACATGCCTGTGATAAATAGATAAATAGGTAGTTCAAATGACTGAACAAGTGGAACACATGATTATTGTGGAAGCATCCTGACCACTCCCACGTGACCGAAAGAGGACTCACAAATTTCAAGAAAGTAAAGAAACTGTGTGAATTGTTGGTAGTTGACAGCATTGATCATTGCTATTGGTTACTGTGTTAGTTTAATATTGTAA
>NC_069003.1:17989953-17990552 GCF_001194135.2 Octopus bimaculoides
GTTTTTCTCCCTGGGATGAGATAGAAGTTGTTTCGTGTTTGTTTACAGTGTTTATTGCACCTGAACATCTGCCACATACAAAAACTAACTTCCTAGCTAACCTGCCTTTGATATTGCTGCACCTCTTATGTGTCCATAGCTTGCACTGGGTACATCTTATAGAGTTACTACCTACACCTTTTCTACATATTGAGCAGGGCCATCTACCTGAAGGGGTTTGTGTTTTATTTGTGTTTTATCTACCTTCCTACTTATTAGGACTTTGGTTTTAGCTAGGTTGACACTAAGGCCCTTCGATTCTAGTCCCTGCTTACACACCTGAAACTTCTCTTCTAGTTCAGATAGTGACTCAGCAATTAGTGCAAGGTCATCAGCATAGAGGAGCTCCCAGGGGCATCCTGACTTGAATTCCTCTGTTGTTGCCTGGAGGACTATGATAAATAGGAGGGGGCTGAGGACAGAGCCTTGGTGGACCCCTACCTCTACCCGGAATTCATTACTGTACTCATTTCCAGCCCTCACCTTACTGACAGCATCTCTGTACATGGCTTGCACAGCTCTCACTAACCATTCTTCTATCCCAAGTTTCCTCATTGACC
>NC_069003.1:17991477-17994104 GCF_001194135.2 Octopus bimaculoides
CTGGTCCCTCTGTTGGGTCGACATTTGGCAGACTCTCTTTCTCCCATTCGTTCTCTTTCATAGTAGCGTCTCCAGACCTCTTTCTTTGCAGCCTCGTTTAGTGCAAGCGTACCATCATCCATGCGAACACATTTCTCTCCCACGACATCACGATTCTCTCTCACACACTGTCTTGCAACACGAAATACCTCAAGTCTTTGGTCCTCACGGCGCAGAACATTGGCAAACGTTTTCTTATCTGCTTCCCCTCTGGCTAAATAAACCTGTCTCCTAGCTTCCCTTCTGGCAGTCTGATACAATTCCCTGCTACCTCCATTCTTCCAGTCCTTCCAAGCCTGTTTCTTTTGTCTAATAGCCTTGTCAACCACATTGTTCCACCACCACGTTACTTTGGGTCAGTAGGGGACTTTACACCAGCCACAGATCTGATCGGTGACTCTCAAAAAGTTGTCCCGTAGAAACCTCCAGTTGTCTTCCACGTTATAAGATGTTATATCCCCTTCTATTTCATCAAATGCTTCGAGTAGTATGTCCCTAAATCTCTTTCCATATGTAGGATCTTTAAGCTTCCAAACCCTTCTCCTCCAAGCCGGTCTACACCTGGGCATTCTTTTTGCCTTGATTTCAAAGTCGCTAACTACTAACCTGTGTTGAGGGGTACATTCTTCGCCAGGGAAGGTTTTGGCATTTATAAGCTGCCCTCTTTCCCTATTTCTGGCGAGGATATAGTCGATTTGGCTAGAGTGTCTGCCGGAACGGTAAGTGACTAGGTGACAGGCTGGTTTCCTGAAGTTGGTATTGCAAACCATAAGGTCGTTTGCATCACAGAACTCCAGCAGTCTGGTTCCCTCCTCATTGCGGGAACCAAAGCCATAACCTCCATGAATGCCATGGAAGCCCCCTGCATAACGTCCTACATGATCGTTGAAGTCACCAGCTACAAAGAGAAGGTCTCTGTCATTCATTGACGAGGTAGTTTGCAAGAGGGTGTCGTAGAATTGGTCTTTCTGCCCATCCGGTAGCCCCGGTTGAGGGGCATAGGCCGAGATGACAGTAGCTAACCTATGATGAAGAACTAGTCTAATCTTAAGTACTCTGTCACATACTCTGAGTACCTCGATTACCTTATCAACCCATTTCTCTGCTAGAAGTATTCCCACACCCCCGGCCCCGTCAGCGTTCCCTGCCCAGAAAATCTTGTACCGGTGTTCTTTGCCTGTGAGGAACCTTGCAGACCCTCCTCTCCATCTTACTTCCTGGATGCAGCACAGATCAACCCGTCTCAACAATCTCACCAGACCTACCTTTCAGAGTGCCGACGTATATACATATATACACACATACATGTGTATATATACATAGTGAAACTATTAAAAGTGAAACAATATAAAAGTGAAACTATTTATAACTTACTCTGTCTTAGGTTTCACTTTTATTCTTCGAGTTTTGAGACATAATAATGAACCAGTCCCAATGTTGCCTTGTTTTAATCCAAAAAAATTACACATTCACACTCACTGGGTCATGTAAAATTTGATTTGATTTAGCTGAGCCGTTTGAGAATGCATTGGGAACAGGCAGAAATGCAAAGGATTATATATATATATATATAGAATATATAGATTATTAATTGAGTATATAAATTACCTACAAGGTTTTATTTCATGCTGGCCACTTGATATAATCATTAACATGATTATATCCTCAATTCTTTATATATATATATATTCACTCTGTATTTTGTATTTTATCTAAATTAACTATTGCTTAACTATTTTCTCACACTGTCTCTGATGAAGGGATATAATAAATATCCTGGAAACAGCTGTAAGACCTTCTATTTATAAAGGTTCTAAAATCTTCACAGCCTTGGTGTTTTATCTCATTCTGAAAAAGTTTTATATATATATATATATATATATATATAATAATATTAGGGACAAAATCCAAAATTACAGGTAAAAACTCAATTAAAATCAATTTATAAAAAATTAAAATTAAATTGAGCTTTATAGATAAAATATATATAAAATATATAGTTTTAGGGAAAATAATCAAGTTTCAAGAACTCATCGATGAAAATCCACTATCACATATAGAAAAATTAACAATTAAAAGCACAATAAATGGGAGTTCAATGCAGCCCTGCAGCTTGCTGGTTCCCAGTTAATATATTCCACTATCCATGCCAGTATAGAACCTTGGTGGACCCCTACCTCCACCCGGAATTCTTCACTGTATGACAGGCCTTCACATTGTTTCTATCTATCAAATTCACACACAAGGCATTGGTCAGCTTGGGGCTACAGTGGAAACACTTGCCTAAGGCACTGCACAATGGCATGAGACTCAAAATGCATGTGGTTCAAGACAAAATGCCAGCAATGAATTTGAACTAGTAACTTTTGACCTTACAGTCCTATCCATTCAGGCAACTTGCTACTGTAACACAACACAACATATACTGTAAGGCATCTATCTATATCTTCCTACCTACCTATCTGTCTAAGGGGGACGTCATAGATAACTTTAGGCCCATCACTCTTGTCATCGAGAAACTGATCGGCAAGGCGCAAACGTGCGCCGTGCCGGGCCGGAGCATCCATGACAACCTCCATCTGATGCGC
>NC_069003.1:17996236-18014965 GCF_001194135.2 Octopus bimaculoides
TTTTTTTTTTTTTTTCCTTCCTTCCCCCTCCCAAAAAGAAAAGCTCTACATTGTATTTGTCCCATCTTCGTTGAGCCCTGTGTGGCTAATAAAAGAAATGTATCTACCTAATTAAGTAGGTATCTACCTACATACCTGCCTATCTCTCTCTCTCTCTCTACTATCTACCCACTTATCTACATCTACTTACATACCTACCTATCTATCCAGCACATCTCAGTATATGCCCAAATGGAATTTCAAAGGACTGAAATCTAACAGTACAGACGACCCCTTCCTACTTCCACCAAAACCACTACATCTGCTGATCTCTTGAAGAGCAGCAGAAGGAAATCCTCAGAGTCAGAGTGTCCTTCTAACAAAGACCATTAGTTCAGACAACCAAAGAAAGAATATGAAAATCCACAAGCTGTTTTGTTACCCTATCGTTTATTGACAAACTTCTACTGCTATGTTTGACCTACATTCATGGCTCTCAAAATAATTAATATCCTTTTCATAAGCTATGCAAAGAAATACTAAATATAAATCTAGCAAAGTTCTCTGGCCTCATAAGCACTGCTCAAACATAGTTAGGTTATTATGTGGAACACCAGGTAGTTGGAATTACAAAAATCTAAGAATTTTAGGTTACATCAGCTTTTTAATATTATTCAGCTTTGATACAATTTCTTGTTCTATGACAACTATCTTCTTCACTGCTGTTATTGTTATTATAATTAGTTAGGCAATATAAAATGTGTACAGTGACGTCTTTGACCATTACACTTTCACAGTGCCTTCTAAAATTACAGATTCTACCAGGTGAACTTCATTTGTTCTGAACCTGCCCACCAGCCAACAGTATATCCAGTTTCCAGTGTGTCATTATTACTACTGGTATACAGGAAATCTCATGGTGTCATATTACACAACCAGCTCTCTATAGTTTCTATTACAAGGCCATAAAACACTGAGGTGTACTATACATAACTGAAGGAGAAATATGATGGTTTAGTTGCTGTAGTATGGTGGTGATGGTGGTTATAGTAGTTTTAGTGGTGGTTGCAGTGATGTGGTGGTCACAGGGGAAGTATTTGATATAGAGCACAGAACTGGGTCCTGCAGTATAGCTCTAAATATGCCAGGTACCTCAGGTAAGAACAGTGAGATTATAAACAGGTGGAGGTGAAGTATTGAATAACCAACTAACTTGTTTACTATCCTTTACTTCTTTCTTTCTTTTTTCATATCTCTCTCAGATCTTTCCACTTATTTACGCAAGGAATCTTGAGTATCCTTTGTGTTGATTCTTAAATCAGCCAAACAACAAACAGAATTCCAACAAAAGAATAAACAAGTTGGTGAATCAAGATTTAGACTGTACCACATCACAGAACAGGAGAAAGTCTACATCAAGTCCCCATTGTAATTTAGGGGTGGTAGGTTAGATCAAATCCAGTGTAGCATTGATTAAGACATTTTGAGTCATTCCATGTTGACTCCACAAAATGTAGCAGTTAAGAGTTTGGAATCTCAACACTTTCTGGTAAGAGAATGGAATCATCAAAATTAATAAGTAAAAGGTGTGTCACTGTACTGTCTTGAGAGCTTTAGCAGTAATAGACTGACAGTAAATTGCTGTGTGATACTGTGCTCTTATAACAGTATACCACTGGGACAATGTCACAGTAGTTACAGTGTGACACTGTTACTGCTGTAACAATATACTTTTGTGACAGTGCTTTTAGTGGTAGTGACACTATTGCTGTGACAATGCTTTATTAGTGATATTGATGACACAAGGGCAGCAATTTTGCAGGAGGGGTAAGTTGATTACATCAACCCCAATGCTCAACTGGGACTTATTTTATCCACCTTGGAAGGATAAAAGGCAAAGTTGATCTTAGCAGAATTTGAACTCAGAATGTAAAGATGGATGAAATGCTATGCATTTTGCTTGGCGTGATTCAAAAAAATCTAGCTCACACATGTAAAAAAGCAGGGTCAGCTTTCACCAATGAAGGCCTTTACAGATGAAACTGCTTGGAAGTCTGTTGAATGAACAATTCCTGCTTTCAACAAATGGAGTCTTTATCCATTCCCCAGTTTAACACCACTGCTTGGGCCAGGGGTGACTATGTTTGCAGATATTTGGCCCAGCTCTCTGGTTTGAAGAACAACTGCCTATCTTGTTCTCACCAGTCTTGGAGGTGCTAAAACAGGTCAAGGGCACTGTCCCCCACCTCTAATTAAGCTGTAAGCCTCTCTCCCCCAAAATCTGCATCAGTAAAATACTGTTGAAAACAGACCACTACAAGATATATACCTAATATCAAGTCAGGACCAATTCCACATCATCCAGGAAACCACATAATCCAGCACTATCTGCTTACAATTGAGTGGTCAGTGACTAAACCAGGCCCCTGCTGAGCTTGTTCAGTGGGCTCTGACCAATTTGAATCAATCAAAAATTTTTGATAGGTTCAGTCATCACTACTTCATGACTGTTTTCTGGATGGGTTTCCTCCCCATTTCCAGAGGCTGGATTATTTCAATGTACAACACGATGGTAATCAAATTAAATGGCAACCAATCAGAACCATATTAGATTGTTTGAACCATATAAGATTGAATGTCCTATCTCATTTTTTCTGTCCAACTCAATTCCCATCTCTAATCATCCATCAGATGCTTTTCACTATAACATATCTACCTACTCACCCACCATTCCTTTTCTTCTGTCCCTATTCTCTCTCTCTCTCTCTCGTATTCACCTTTATCTTGACCTCACATTTCTCTCACTCTCTCTAGGTGGAAGGTCATGCATGCACCTTGTTCAGTAAAACATCTACTCCAGTCCCTCAATACTATATTTTCATATACCTGAATACTTTACCCTAATCAGTTGAGAGATCTTGTCTTGCAAATATTTGGTAGCCTCACCAATGCCGGTGCCATAAAAAAAAAAACACTCAGTACACTCTGTTAAGTGGTTGGTGATAAAAAGGGCATTCGGCAGCAGAAACCAGACCAAAGCAGACACTGGAGCTTGGTGCATCTGTCAAACTGTCCAATTCAAGAATGCATACTTGCAAGTATACATAATATATGTGTATGCAC
Organism: Octopus bimaculoides; assembly: GCF_001194135.2. Taxonomy (NCBI): domain Eukaryota; kingdom Metazoa; phylum Mollusca; class Cephalopoda; order Octopoda; family Octopodidae; genus Octopus; species Octopus bimaculoides. The sequence continues at coordinate 17,999,339 of NC_069003.1, forward strand.
CATTCATCAGAATGTCAAACTAATGATTTCTGGCATGAAGCTATCAGATTTAACCAAGGATATGAAGTTTTACATGAATGATGATAAACAATATTTGGAATGAATTACTTACAACCCAGCAACAAACAACTGCTACATGGGCTGCTGTTCAAATTGTAATTCTTTGCTTGAAAAATTCTTATAAGAAATGTTTAATGTGAATATGATTGATGAAGTACAATATAAGCAATGGCTAACAACAGACAGAACAATCCTAGAAAATATATCAAAATCAACAGATGATTTTGTTGAAATTTTCTGTCAAAAGCTTAAAGCACTTAAAATACATTTCACTGCAAAGGAACAATCTAAATTTTGTACTTCAAGAAAAGTATCTTCTAGTAGAGGAGAAATCTTAGTCATAGCAAATTTTTCAGAGAATTATTCATTCATCTTGCAAAATGCTACACTAAAATTTCATTGGAGCAATGCTCAAGCCACTATCCATCTATTTGTTATTATAAACAAAACAATGATGTGACTAACATCAATGTTGTCATTATATCCGACTGTATGAAGTATGAGACGGTAGCAGTCCATCTCTTCCCAAAAAAGCTAATAGATTTTCTTAGGGGCAAAGTCTTTAATACCAACAAAATTATCTACTTTTCAGATGGTGCTGCTTCACAATATAGAAAATTGTAAGAATTTTATAAATTTATGCTACCATTCTATAGATTTCCAAACTGATACAGAGTGGCACTTCTTTGCTACTTCTCATGGTAAGGGACCTTGTGATAGCTTAGGAGGTACAATTAAATGAATAGCAGTTTGGGTAAGTTTACAATGTCCTTTCAATGAACAAATCATGGCTCCAAGACAACTTTATGATTATGGTCAGCAAAACATTCTTGGAATTAATTTTATCTACTCAAATGATGAAATGCCGAATGAGGAAAATCTATTGAGAGAGAGATTTAGAAATGCAAGGACAATACTAGGAATACAAAAGTTGCATTGTTTTATCACAAACTTACCTTCAGAAATTAAGGTAAAAGTGATATCTACAATACATAATTATACTAAAATTAGAATCTCCATGCAAGATGCTGTTCAGTTTGAGGATATAAAAGGATTTGTAGCTGCAATTTATGATGGTGACTGGTGTTTAACCTGTGTTCTAGAAACATACCCAGAAACTATGCAAGTAAAATTCACCTTTCTTGAACCTAAAGGACCCTCATCATAATTTCAGTATCCTAGAAAGTCAGATGTTTTAACAGTGGGTTATTTAGACATCCGTGGAGGCGCAATGGCCCTGTGGTTAGGGCAGCGGACTTGCGGTCATAGGATCGCAGTTTCGATTCCCAGACCAGGCGTTGTGAGTGTTTATTGAGCGAAAACACCTAAAGCTCCACGAGGCTCCGGCAGGGGGTGGTGGCGAACCCTGCTGTACTCTTCCACCACAACTTTCTCTCACTCTTTCTTCTTGTTTCTGTTGTACCTGTAATTCAAAGGCCTTGTCACACTGTGTCACGCTGAATATCCCCAAGAACTACGTTAAGGGTACACATGTCTGTGGAGTGCTCAGCCACTTGCATGTTAATTTCACGAGCAGGCTGTTCCGTTGATCGGATCAACTGGAACCCTCGACGTCGAAAGCGACGGAGTGCCAACAATTTAGACATCCTTTGTAAATATGACCCCAGAACTGCTTGAGGAAAAATATACTTTGACAGAAAAAGAAATGAAAAATGCATTACAATTATTCATATCATCATATAACCAGGCATATTCCCCCTTTTTTTTTTAGGTGGGGATAGCCACAGTAAGACACACACCAGGTATTCAATTCATTTCCCAGCTTCAATGGGCAAGCCCCGTTTTATTATTAATTTCAAGAAAATTGTCTCATTAAATTTCTAAGATTTCAGGATTTTCTCTAACAAGTACCTAATCATTTAAAGCAACGCAAGAGTGGGAGGTTGAGACATGTAGCTTCATCCGCTAAGCTTATCAGGAGTGGCCCCTTAGGCGATGGGGATGCCAACAGTTTGTTTGATGATTCTAAGTGTTGGCAGTGGCATTGCTACCATTGACCATAGCGGAAAAGTAGTTACACTTAAAGTAGACATTATTGAAATAACAAAAATGCTTATTTTGGTTATCAGCACTTTGTTTTCTCCTTCAAGCTCAAATTGTCTTACTTAGTAAGCAATTGTTGATAATTTGTCATTACTTTTCACTATAATTATATTTATCAAAAATACTTCCCATTGAGATCCCAATATGAATTTTTTTTTCATGCGAGTTGTGACTAAGTAGGGCAACCTGTCTTAATTTCCTCCATTATTGCCTGGAGGACTAAGATGAACAAGAGGGGGCTGAGCACTGATCCTTGGTGAACCCCTACTTGTACCCTGAATTCTTCGCTGTACTCGTTGCCCACCTTCACCTTATTAATAGCATCCTTGTACAGGTCTTGTACAGCTCTCACCAACCACTCATCTATCCCTAGTTTCTGCATCAACCCCCAGATAAGGGATCAAAGGAGTCTGTCAAAAGCTTTCTCCAAGTCAGAAATATAGCATCAGTGGTGCTTCTACCTGGCACAAAACCAAACTACATCTCATCTAGACTAACTCTCTCTCTCTGAGTAGTTGGGCTATGACTCACTCTACAACTTTCATCACCTGATACAACAATTTGATGCCTCTGTAATTATTTCTATCTAAGGCATCACCTTTACCTTTGTAGCAGTTGACTATGGTGCTGCAACACCAGTCATTGGGTATGACTCCTTCATGACCCACCTGATTTACAATGTATATATCAGTGGCATGTGGTGACTTCTGAGGTTGGTCGTGCAATAAATACCTGACGTACATGGTGGAGATGTACCCACTTTAAAAAGAAATTTTTTTATGGAAACCCACGTTTTCGGCTATGAAGATTCCACTTCAGAAAAAAAATTGGCGAAAATTGCAACTTCAAAATTTCAATTCCCATTCCCATTTCTTCATTTTTCACTTTTTTCAGAATTTGTTTTTGGGAAAAATACAGAGATTATGATTCTGAAAAAAACAATTGATGTATGTATGCATATATGGATGTATGGATAAATAGATATTGTCTATTCATCTATGTGTATATGCATACATATGTGCTAGCATCCATGTTTGCGCGACTTTAAAATGTCCACATATATACCATTATAAATGTATTGCAATAATATTAATGTGAGCAACTGTAAGGCAATTCTTCAGTTTGTCTTGAGATTATCAATTTTTCCAGCTGATTGTTTGGCAATTTCCATAAAGAATTTTTATTTATTTAGTTTTGTTTTTGTGTCCTGTTGAAGCCGACATTTGCTTTGAGGTCAGTTAGAAAGGTGAAAAGTGAAAGACACGTTCACGCATGCGTGCACATGCCCATTGACTTTCATGTCTATCAGTTGAATAGTGGAACACATGCTCACACAATGTATGTATGAACATGCATATGAAAGGTAATGGGTGTGTATTTGTATTCACTTACAGACATACACCCATTCTCTCATATACACATACATAGATAAATACATATACACACATCGTTTTTTGTATGTATGTATGCGTGTGCATATGTACATGTATTTTTGTATATGTATGTAAGTATATGCAGCTGAGTTCATTTCTCATTCAAGTCACCATTTTTTTTTGTTTCTCAATATACTGAAAATCAGTTACCTTTTTTACAATTATATGTGTGTGTGTGAGAATACAGCTGCACACACACACAATGGGTATATTGGGCTTCGTATATTTGTACCCCAATGTCACTTTGATGGCATGTGCTGCATTCTCCCTCAATAATAATAATCCTTTCTACTGTAGGCACAAGGCCTGAAAATTTGGAGAAAGGGATAGTCGATTACATTGACCCCAGTGCATAACTGATACTTATTTCATCAACCCCGAAAAGATGAAAGGCAAAGTAGACCTCGGTGGTATTTGAACTCAGAATGTAGTGATAGGTGAAATACCACTAAACATTTTGTCCAGCATGCTAACAATTCTGCCAGCGTGCCGCCTTATAATAATAATAATCTTTTTTACTAGGGAGGTGACTAGTCGATTACATCAATTCCAGTGTTTCTCTGGTACTTAATTTATCTACTCCAAAAGGATAAAATGCAAAGTCACCCTTGGCAGAATTTGAATTCAGAACATAGCAACAGGCGAAATACTACTAAGCATTTTGCCCAGTGTGCTAACGATTCTCCTAACTTGCTGCCTTAATAATAAATGCCCTGATGCAGTACCAGGCAGTGGCTCTCGTAGCTTTTGATCTTAACTGATTGGAAGTGTTATCATGTACATTGTTTTGTCTTGGTATAAAAGATGGACTACAGCAAATATTCTGCTCAATACCACAGATTTGCTTGTCAGTTGTTTGACCTTGAGCAGAAGTATTGGGGGAGCATCATAGCCATGTGTTAAAAGGAATTCTTTGGGGTTTGAATAATTCACCTTTGGAAACATGGGTGTTTTGTTCATCATCCTTAAACAAACCTTATTCAGGGACCTTTTGAGTAGTATGGGCTACTCAATCTGAAGAAAATTCTAACTGGGCCCTACCTGCAAAGTCACACACTGTTTATCTTGATATGAGATCTCATGTCGTGCACATATGGTTGTGATGCATGTGCCTAGTATACTTTTATCAGACGAGTAGTCATGATGGGTATATTGGGCTTCGAATATTTGTACCCCCAGTGTCACTTAGATGGCATGTGCTCAAACCTATCATTGATGGAAAAAACATCAAATAAAAAGCAAAGAAGGTTTGCATGAATAATATCGAAGACAACTAGAAAGGCAAACTCCTGCATGGAAAATACCCTAGCTACCTGTCCAAGCGAGATATTAAACAAAATCTAACACGCCAATGGCTACAAAGGACAGGTCTGAAAGGAGAAACAAAAAGTTTTGTTATTGCAGTGCAAGATCAGAGCTTACTTACCAGAAACTACCATGCAAACGTCCTTAAAGATTGATCTGATCCCTCGTGCAGAATTTGCAGAAAATTCAGAGAGACAATTGATCATGTTGTTTCTGGCTGCCCAGTCCTTGCTGAAAAGGAGTACCTCATAAAACATGACAGACTAGGGCAGTACATCCACTGGAATCCTTGTAAATACTACAAAATTAAATCCCATAAGTGGTACAGTCACCATCCAGAGGAAGTAGTAAATGGCGAGGGCGTCACCATCCTTTGGAACTTCCCAATACAAACAGACAGAAAATTGACTCCAATCGACCAGACATTGTGATCAAGGACTACAACAGAGGAACTTGTCTGTTAATAGATATGTCTGTCCCACAAGATCAAAATGTCTCAAGAAAGAAATACGAAAAGCTTTCTCACTATAAAGATCTGCAAATTGAAATCACAAAAATGTGGAAGCTTGGTATTACGATAATACCAGTAGTAATTGGTGCGTTGGGAATGATAACTAAGGGAGCTGAGAAGTATATTTAGCAACTCCTTAGTGACTCTAATCTCCGTGAACTACAAAAGATAACCTTGATGGGTACAACTCCACTCTCCATCTAAAATGGAATAAATGTGATGATAATTTTAGCATGCATAGCAAAACAAAAGTGTCCATGCTACTTTTGGCCTCCGGAGGATGCCCGGTACTAAGGCAGCTGGAATAAAGTTATAATGAAAGGAAATCATATATAATAATAATATCTCTCTATTTATGTATGTATGTACCAGGTAACATGACAGGAAGTAAAATATTGATATAGCTTTTGTTTTATCGTTACAGTGTAAGATACTTCTTCAAGTTGTACATAGAAACACATTGAAAAACAATGAATTCTGCAGAATGAATGACGATGATTGTACCACGATGACTGTTATCACTTGTGAGTGCACCAACTACAGCTGAAGAAACTTCCGCTGTGCAAGTTGTGCGTGTGCATATGTACCAGATAAACACCAGGAAAATGTTTTGTGGATATGATAGATATATCAATGAGTGTGAGCGTGTGTGTGGTGTTATATAACTTATTTGTTTGTAATTTGACTGCAACCATGTGGGTGAGTGAATGCATATTTTAAGAAGTTGATTGTTATGGCCGGTCAGAGAGTAACCATAGGTTTCACATCAATAAAGCGCTTAGCCGTATAGGCGACTCGTCAGCCTCAAATGGACGAATGCACAAAACCTCTCTCTCTCTCTCTCTCTCTCTCTCTCTCTATATATATATATATATATATATATATATACATACATACACGCACACACATACGGAGAGATTCATATAAGCCTATACATCATGGGAGTGTGTGTGTGTGTGTATGTATATATATATATATATATATATATCCTATCTGAATCTCTAGCGACGGTGCCAACTCGCCATAAGTGTGTGTATGTAGTATGTGCGTGTCCTACGACAGGGATATAAACGCCTTTAGTAATCGGAATTCATTAACCTGCATCTATAATATATAGACACATTCATATACATATATATACACACATATAACATGATGTAAAGAGCGAGAAGTGTATACATTACCATGAAAACTGTCGATGTTTGAATGTAAAAAATATATTCTCCTGGTAATAGTTGGTTATGATATTTGAATAAAGGAGGAACTAAATTAATAAAGTGTCGTCGTCCTGGATGGAGATGAACGCCGGAGCATTTTCCCCAGTCCACCGAGGGTTACCGTAGAGGTCAGCGAGTGTCGTCGTTTAGAGGAGCAACAGTTTAAAAAATGCTTGTCAATAACACTAGGAGGGGAGAAGAAACTGAGACGACGAAACTAAAGGGAAAAAATGGAAATTTTGTTGTTTTTGTTTTTCACTCAGAGTTATCTCCCCTGGCCTCTATTGATTAATTATTAGTTAATTAACAATTCTTATCTTATACCCCTCTTCCTCCCATGCCAAACTAAATCTATTTCATTTTACGTCCTTGACATTGTGTTTGACAAGCTGTTTTAATTGTGGAGACTGCTTCGACTAAGTGTAAAATATATAAAGACTAAGTATCATGTAATAAATATAGTGCACTAAAAATATATTTTGTGGGTTCGAGTCTTGCAAGCAACCATTATCTTATTCCCTATCCAAGGTTGTTAATTTTTTTAAGCCAATGTATAATATGTTATCATTTATAGCTATATCTGTACAGGAATATCCTGAAAAGTAGACCCACTCTCACCAGCTAGATCTAAAGAATTTAATGGGGTGAAGAGCAAGATAAGGCCTTCCGTATGCTTATCACTCATCTGCAGTTTTGCAACCATACTCAATGGAGAAGATGCGTTCTTGATTGCAGTAGCTGGGGTGTTATCCCTTGAAGGACACCCAGTAGCATTCATAAGTTACACCTTTAGCCAGGCACAACGAAATTGGTTGAACAGAAAGAGATAGGCTCATGCAGTAGCATGGAACATAGATAGACTGCAGCATTTCCTTTTACGAAAGAAGTTTTATTTGGAATCAAATTATCAGCCTTTAAAAGCCCTGTTCACGAAGGATTTAAATGCTTCGCCAAAAATAGCCAGGTGGAGTTTGATTCTATCACAATGCGTTTTTGTTGTTAAGCATGCTCTGGGTTAGAGCCTTGCGCACATCAATGCCCTCTCTAGATTGAGGTATAAGATTAACGATGGTGGTATGATTTTCTTTGCTTCACATTTAGATAAATGCAACAGTGCGTGGCAGGACATCAGTCCTGTAATGATGGAAGGCATCCGAAAGGAATTAAAAGCAAACGCATTATATAATAAAATAAAAGAAAGAATTTTACAGCAAAATTGGAAATCAGTCTCGAATCTGGAATATGCATTTATTAAAGAGAAGGATTTTCTAACATGCGAAAAGGGCTTTATATACCATAAAAATCGTCCATTTATCTCAGCACCTTAAAGAGCCGCAGTATTAGCTAAAATACATAACACACATATAGGCATTCAACAAACAACTAAGAAGGTATGACGCTGTGTTTAGTGGCCTGGGTCAGCTTACTCAGTGGTGAAACTTGTCAAATCTTGTAATAGTTGTCAGAGTTATACCATATTTAGTAAAGGCATGGCCTATTTCTGGACCACAGGAACATGTGCATATGGATTGGGCATATGTTCCAAACATCAGTAACATACTTATAATTGTAGATGCCTATTCAATATGGATTGAGGCATTTTTGTGTCCTAATCGCTCAACTGAGGTGATAAAAAACAAGCTGCTTGAGGTCTTCGCTCATTTTGGTGTGCCCACAGCTTTAGCATGGGTCAACAGGCCTGAATTTGTTGCATTAAAGGATATGTTGTCATCAATGGGTTGCAGAAGAATTGAAATACCTGCTTATAGTCCAGCATCTAATGGCACTGCTGAAAGGGCTGTACAAGCTGTGAAAGCTACACTGAAGCATTTTGACCCAAAGACAGGGAATTTCGGCAACTACTTGAACAAAATTTTCCTCAACCATTTGAGTGCTTTGGGTAGTTGTAAATTATCAGTGGCCAAAAAGTTAATGAAAAGACCACTGAGGGTTGCTGTAAACCCATTATTTGAAATAGGTGAGGATGTAATGCACAAAACCATGTTTGACAAGGTTGCATCTAAGGTAAAATATGTAATATATGCTGGAAAGAATACTGCATAGATTAAGAAGGAGGGTTGCCCACTGCAATTAGTAGCATTTGAGCAACTGGCCCTGCTAAATACCCAGGAACCAAAATTAGATTTAAGCACAGCACCTGGCACAATGGTTCACACTGAGTCTGCAAGGATGCCTAACAATGACGGTAAAACCATATCAAGTCCCCAGGCTAGGCATAACACCAACACTGGAGTTATAGAAGTGGAGCAGCTTATTATTAACAATGCTAGCCGTTGAAGATTGAATATGAAAATTTCATCAAGTCCCCAACTGAGGCAAGGTCCAAGAATTGTAGCAGGATGTAAAAAACCAAAACATTTCGAGGAAGAATAATGTGATAGTTGCATTGGGTTGTTGATTGTGGTATCCTAATATACATATAGAAATCCCAAGGGAAATCTTGTGCAACCATGTGGAAATCATGAGATGAAAGATGAACGAGCTAGCAGCCATAAAAGGGGTGATACCACTACACATGTGAAAGATGATGTTAGGAACTGTACAGCATGGTCCTTGGAAGTGAGCTGTGTAACTTGCAGTTATGAACATTCAATATATTTTCTAAATGAGTGAAACACAACAATATCTATTTCAAGATCCCCTAAAATGATTTATTTCACATTGCTATTTTATTCCATGGAAACCCTTCAGTCAAGTGGCTAATGTATTAGAGAAATTCATTTATTGACATATTCGACTTCCACTAAAGATCTTAGGCTTTCTTTTTCGAGAAAATATCAGCATCTAAGCTAGTATGCCTTTTGCGGTCATTGGCTTGTTAAAAATGCCAGCCAACCTTCCATGAAACCACATCCTTCCATTTCAAAGAAAAAAAAAAAGAAAAAAAGAATTTATTGGATAATGTAGTTGGCTGTATCTAGAAGTAAAGAAGGGATAGCCATAGCTAGAGCATCTATCAACGCTGACTTGCTGCTAAATAACAAAATCAATATTTAAGTTGCTATTGTAAGGTGAAGTTATCTTTTACTATTGAATTACGTCTGGCTTGAAGCTGGTTTATTTCATTCATGCAGCTAATGCTCTCTCAGTGTCATGCCCAGCATTTATCATTATTTTCATTCCTCCCTGTTGACAAGATTGTTTACTTCCTGTCATGGTTAACTTTACCTTTCACTTTTTCTGAGAGCGATAAAATAAAGTACCAGTTGAGTACTAGGATCAATGTCATTGTCTATGCTCCACAATTCACTACTTTGTGACTTTGTATCTGTGTTAGAAATCAATAAACCGGAGCATAGCTTACTTACTAGTTGATAATTTTGCTTCACAATTAGGATATCAAATTGACTTCTACCATTGTGAAGGAAAAATTGGGTTGACGATAGATTACTGCTGTTGTATAGAAATCAAAAGCATTTCAAGGTTAACCTGTTATACAAATAATGACTGCCTTTTGTTTTTTGTTACAATAGTTGCTTCTTTCACAGTACAATTCAAAATATATATGTAGGCTTTGTACCCCATATTTATGGACGACTATCACTGATGAAACGATCCACTATCTAAATGATAGTCTGGATACCCTGGAAATATATAAGGTTAAGTGAGAACCTCATGTAGAGACTGCAGCCAAGAATCTTGAATGAATCCTAATAGTGCTTTCACAATGAATCACAGTGTTTGTGCTAACTGCTGCAATGTTTCTGTGAAGTAGAGCAATCCCATGAATAAAAGACAGGAGCAGCATCACCATAAATGCAAGAACGAAATTTGCTTAAGAAGTGCAAACCCAGGTTTAACCCAGGATGTTCAAAATGTTTCATTCCCCCAACCCCCAACAAAATTTTAGTGAGGGCACTAGCACCCCCTGTTCCCTGAGCCTACAAGTATCACAAAAACCTTATCATCAACAGGATATATCATGTGTCTGTCATCAAGCTCGACGCAAGATTTGAATTGAGAACGGGGACATTATACAAATACAGATATTAAAGGTAATCTTTTGAATTTAGTACATAAAAATAGGGCCACTTTAAAAGCAGGATAGTCTCACCTCCCCCAAGCAAAGCAATGCACTGGGGTCCCACACATACTTACACAGCATAACTAGATTAGTACCCGGCTCCTATACCCATACCTTCCCCTCAAGCAATTGTTCAGTGAGTCAATACCTGAAGACAAGATTGCATATAAGTAAAAGAAACTGAATTGGAATGAAGGGTAAAGATATATTCATTAATAATTAGCCATGCATTTTATGGTAGGTCCCTTGACTCCACAAACCTTCATGGCTTAAATGCTTGTTGTTTCACTCGTCACACAGAGCTAAACCTTGTCACTAAGTGGGCTCTGGAGCCAGTGGGATAATCCAGAAGTGATGGGAAGAGACCAGATGGTCTTACCCTTTGTCCCTAGGTAAGAGGTAGGTTCCATATCTGGGATGCCACTGGCTAATGTCTTAGCCTCACCATCGCCTGTGGTAATGCCACAAGCATGTTGGCTTGCTTCAGCAGATTCCATTGAACCTTGTGGGGATCTTTTCTGTTTGGCTGACAAAGTTAATTTCTGTTTGAATTGATTTCATATTCAGTGTAATGATACACTTTTATATGCTAATTAATGTCATGAAAATCATTTTCGACATAAATCAATAAATAAAGAGTTATTAGCTATTAAAGTTTTAAAATTTTAGGTAATTTTAGCCAATTGTAAACCACAGACACATTCATACCTGTTTCCATAGTAACAAGCCATATTTGAGAACTCTTTTGTCTGCAAGAAAGCACATGTTGACTAATATGTTCCAGTCATTGAGATGGTTGTCATATGTGCTAAAACTAGCAGCCAAATAGGCTTTAAATCATGCACCAGAGGAGGATGCAGTTTCATACTTGCAAGAAAAGGGTGTTATGCTAAAAAAAAAAGAAATTATGCAAAACGAAGAAACATTTTATGAGGACAAGAAAACATGGTAGGAATAATGTATTGGTGATGCATGCACCAAGGATGCATGGAGTGTGTCAGTGAGGAAAGACTCATAGTTTGAAGGTGGTATCCTTCCTCTTAGCGCTGTAGTATTTTTCCTTTACTCATGGGTTAAGGAATTGACTCCAGTCTAGTTTTGTGTTGAAGAACTGGGGATGAGCCATAGCACAGCTGTTGATTATAACAGCTATGTTAAGGAAGTATGTGTGGAGAACTTGGCCCGTCAACTAGTTAAGGTTGTTGGTCCTGGGAAGATTGTTGAGAAGTTTATTTTTTAAAGATATTTAATTTGTAATGTGCTATTTTGTTTTTGGATTAATCTTTTAAGTTTGTGCTATAAGTTTCTTATTTTGAGAAATATTTAGTTTTTAATATGCTGTTAATTGCATTAAATGCTTAAAACTATAAAATACATGTTGTTTACTTGTTTTTTGTCATTGAAGTAGTTGTGAGGTGTGCTAAAAATGACAGCTAAATAGGCCTTAAATCATGCACTCCCACAATTTTTTTTCTTTTGGCATAATTGTATAAAGTCCTGCATGTAGAATACAAATTTGCAAAAATTTTCTGAAAATTCCCAAAAATAAAAAGGCTATGCGGGGTTACATGTCGTGTGCAATTGATTTGTTTATGGTTTCATATAAAAACACAAGTGCTATTTTCAGGATGCTGACAAACTGTGCAGTCATGCACAAAATGACAGCTTCCAAATCCAGTTTCCTGACTGGGTGAAAATGATCAAACTTTAAACCTCTATAACTTAAAAAAAAAAAAAAACTTCTGGAGAAAGTGAAGTAACTCCAGCAATTCAGCTTGGAAAACCACATAATTGTACCAAATTAAAAAATTTTCAATAAACTTTGATTTTTGAAATCTTGGCAGCCAAATAGAAAAGATCCCCTTGTGATGTGTGACTAATTAAAGCACTTGGTGTTGAATTGATGTGTTTTTTTTCTTTTCTTTCTTCCTCTTCGTCTCTTTTCTTTCTTTTCTTCACTCATGTTTGTGTTTTCTTTGATTTTGGATTTGTATTTTAATGTGACTTCGTATTATATGTTTCATATACATACATGAGATCTTGTCTGTTTGACTGCCAATCTTCAATCTCTTCAATTTCAGCTCGAATTGATTTCATATTTGGTGTAATGACATTGTTTTATATGCTAATCAGTGACATGAAATTCATTTTTGCCATAAATCAATAAATAAAGAGTTATTAGTTTTTAAAGTTTGCAAATTTTAGATAATTTTAGCCAATCATAAGCCATAGACGCATTTATGCCTGATTCCATTGTAACAAGCCAGACATGAGAACTCTTTTGTCTGCAAGATAGCATGTGTTGACAAATATATCCTATGCAAAAGTATGTACTTTGTTCAACTGCTTGTGCCCATCTGCTGCTTGTATCCTGATCAAGAGATGAGCTAAAAATAACATACAAATGGGTCTTAAATCACGCACCTACAAATTTTTTTGTTGTTGTTTTGGTCTTTGTATAATCATATGAATTCTCAAATGTAGAATCCAAATTTGTAAATATTTTCTGAAAATTCCCCCAAAATAAAAAAGTTATGAGGGGTTATACGTCATACATAAAGCAAAAATTGATTTATTTACATGTCATGCACAAAATAACAGCTACCAAATCCTGTTTTCTGACTGAGTGAAAATTATCAAACTTTAAACCTCTAAAACTTCTTTAAAAATTTTTCTGGAAAAAGTGAAATATCTCCTGAGATTCAGCTTGGAAAACTGCATTAATACACCAAATTTTTAAATTTTCAATAAACATTGGAATTTCCACAGCTGCAGCCAAACAGAAAAGATCCCATATGTGTAGTTATTAAATTCAAAGTTTCTAATTTAGGAAGATCAGCAATTCTGATAGGAGAGGATTAGTCAATAGCATCAATCTCCGAGTACTTTATTTTATCAACTGCGAAAGGTTGAAAGGCTAAGTTAACTTCAGCAGGATAAGAGCTGGAACAAATAACCACAAGGCATTTTGTCCAAAGCTCTAACAATTCTACCCTTTCACTATGCTTGCGTTTCATTGGCATTCCTGTAGAATAGAGTCATTGGTGGAATAGAGGTGTAGGAAATTATTTGGTACATGGAAAGCAATAAGTTTTATGTATCTACATACTGTAGATTATGAACATGCAAAAAAAAAAAATAAATGATAATAATAATTTTTTTAAATGAGGGGCAATTTTATACCCCACCCTTTCTGTAAATTTTCATTTTAACTTTTTCCAAAACTTTTTTATGTTAATGTTATAAATAGTTTTGAAGAGTCATAAACCTTAGATTTACAATACAGGTGACTAGACTATAACCCACACTGCCAGATATTTTAAGCATCTCAGCAGTGATTCCTGATGGGCTGGGGGCTTTCCTTGTCTTCATATCCTTAATTGTTTTATCTACCAGGGTACTGTTGATTCAGGAAGCTGGTCCCTCAATATTTGGTAGATTCTCCTCCTCCCATTCATTCTCCATGTGCAGCAGTCTTTCATAATGGCATCTCCAAGCCACTTTCCTTAAAAGCAAGTGCACCATCATCCATGTGGACACATTTCTCCCCTATGACATCACAATTTTCTTTCACACATTGTCCTGCAATCCAAAATACTTCACTTCTCTGGTCCTCACAATGCTGAACATAGGCAAACTTCTTCTTTTCTGCTTCTCCCTTGGCTAGATATACCTGTCTCCTCGCTATCTGATAAAGTTCCCTGCAGCCCCCACTCTTCCAGGCCTGTTTCTTTGCTCTAATGGCCCTGTCTACAGCATTGTTTCATCACTACATTACTCTAGGTCTGAAAGGAACTTTGCACCATCCACAGATTTGGTCTGTGGCACACAGCAAGCTGTCTCACAGGAATTCCCAGCTGCCCTCTATATCACAAGTTTGTAGCTCTTCCTCCCTCTCATCTAATTTCTCTATTAGGATGTCCCTAAATCTCTGACCATATGAAGGTCCTTAAGCTTCTAGATCCTTCTTTTCCAGATTGGTCTGCTTCTTGGCATCCTTCTGGCCTGGAGTCTAAAGTTGCTAAGGATCTTGGTATTTAAGAGCAACCATGTATCCTGCTGTCTGGTGAGAATGAAATTAATCTGGCTAGCAGAGTCACCTGATTGAGAGGTTATCCAGGTGGCTGGCTGGCTTCCTGAAGTTGGTGTTGCAGCTCAAAAGGTTATTTGTTTCACAGAACTTCAGTAGCCTTGTTTCCTCTTCATTTCAGGGACCAATTCCATGGCCCCCATGAATACCATGGACGATACCAGGTTGCTAACTGACATTCCTGTTGAAATCCCCAGCCATGAAGATGAGATCATTGTCACTTGTCTTTGAAGTGGCCTGCGGAAGAATAACATAAAAGTGGTCCTTCTGTTCATTTGATAGCCCCACTTGTGGGGTGCAGGCAGATATAATTGTAGCTATACTATTCTGCAAGACTAGCCTGAGCTTAAGTACTCTATTACACACTCCGACTGCTTCTCTGACGTTATCTACCCATTTCTCTCCACCTACTCTATCACAGTTACCTTCCCAGAAGATTTTATACCTATGTGTCTTGCCTGTGAGGAACCTGGTTGAAGCTTCTCTCCACCTTACCTCTTGGATGCAACATACATCAACACACCTCCATTCAAGCATTTCTACAATCTCATTAGACCTACATTTCAATGTGCCTACATTTACAGTGTTAAAACATGGGAAGGAGAGATGTTATTCAGCACCTGAAAAGAAGATTTCCGTGATTGTTTGATAGCAGATATGTCATAAAAGTTCTTCTCGCTTTTAACCTATCATCATTCAAACATGTTAAAATTGTTGATTCTACTGGGGGTGAGAGTAAAGTAAGCATTGTAAATATAAGCATTACTGCAGCTGTAAATATAGATATAAATATGCCAATGTTAAGTAAATGAGCTGCTATTTGGTTGTGTTAGTCCACTATATATATATATATATATATATATATATATATATAAAGAGAGAGAGTGAGAGAGAGAGAGATG
>NC_069003.1:18015599-18016769 GCF_001194135.2 Octopus bimaculoides
TATATAAGATATAAGGTGAGCTGGCAGAAACGTTAACATGTCGGGCAAAATGCTTAGAGGGTATTTTGTCTGTCTTTATGTTCTGAGTTCAAATTCTGCCTAGGTCGACTTTGCCTTTCATCCTTTCGGGGTCAATTAATTAAGTACCAGTTGCGTACTAGGGTCGATCTAATCGACTGGCCCCTTTCCCTAAAAATTTCGGGCCTTGTGCCTAGAGTAGAAAAGAGTATATATATATGTGTGTGTGTGTGTGTGTGTGTAGAAATTATGAATTAGAGGTTATGTAACCATCTATGGGATAAATGTATCCATAGGCATTACTGGTGTATTACCTAACTATGTATAGGCCTTGCTGTAAGGTTAACAGTAGTTGATAATTTCAGATAAGATAAGAGAAGAAATGGAGCAACATGTAACATCTACTTGAATCAACTGTACACACATGTGCTATCTTTTAAGGACACAAAAATGTAAGCCTAAAGACCTAATGAACCTTTTCCTTTTCCGTTTCTTTTTCTTTTTTTCTCCTGTCAATATTCCCCTGGTAAAGTTCAATTCGTTCTGATGTTTGTTACATGGAATGAGATAAACGCAAGTTTACCTAAAAAATAACAAACTGAAACAGCTGTAAATGTTATCTTAACCATAATTCAATTATCATTCAATACTAATGATTAGTTTCTAATTGTTACATGTTGCTCTATTTCTTCTCTTATCTTATATATATATATATATATATATATATAAAGTAGTTGTATGCTGTCAACTTAATGTGACAGTCCCATGAAGGGAATAATACTACTGCTATTTAGCCCCAGGAAGTAGCACCGCTTCCTGTTGACAGGCCATGCTACTCCAGTTTCTTAAACCTTGATGAGCCCATTATTATAAACTATGTAAATCCTATATATTAATTCTTTACATTAGTTACAAAATAAATTTTATCTCTTATGTGTCCTTTAAATGATATTAGATATATAAGGTTTTAATTTTCATCATCATCATCATCATCATCGTTTAACGTCCGCTTTCCATGCTAGCATGAGTTGGACGATTTGCCTGAGGACTGGTGAAACCGGATGGCAACACCAGGCTCCAATCTAAATTTGGCAGAGTTTCTACAGCTGGATGCCCTTCCTAACGCCAACCACTCAGAGAGTGTAGTAGGTG
>NC_069003.1:18018295-18019876 GCF_001194135.2 Octopus bimaculoides
AACTGCATCTCATCTAAATTGATTCGCTCCCTAATTAGTTGGGCTATGACCCTCTCCATTATAATTCTATGTTAATTCCAATCATTCACTTTACCAGTTTCTTAAACCTTGATGAGTCCATCATTATATACCATGTAAATCCTATGTATCAATACTTTTATAGTAGTTATAAAATAAATTTTATCTCTCATGTGTCCTTTAAATAATATTAGATATATTAACTTTAATTTTAATTTTAAAATAATTTAAAATAATTTTTTAGTCCAATATATATATGCTTATTTCTTAGTATTTGAACTATTTGAGTTATTTCCGCAATTTATCCAGTACAACGCTTACACAAGTAAATAGTATTTTCCTAAACAATAGATCCACTCATTTCAATTAGTGACTTATTCACGAATATACCAACACTAGTACCGCTGAGGGTAATATTCTCTGCGAATGTACAAAAACTTTTTTCAGAGTTATTTACTTTGAATTGTTATTATCTCATATCTGATTAGCCT
The DNA here is from genome assembly GCF_001194135.2 of Octopus bimaculoides. NCBI lineage: Eukaryota > Metazoa > Mollusca > Cephalopoda > Octopoda > Octopodidae > Octopus > Octopus bimaculoides. The sequence goes on from NC_069003.1 coordinate 18,018,805, forward strand.
GTTATTACATAACATGCTTCACAATTTTAGTATACATACCTTATTAGTATTTCCTCCTGAGTTCTATATACTCTGGGAATGCATTAAACCCCTTTTCGGGGTTACTTTATTTGAATTCTTACTATCGGGTAACTAATTTCATGTTATTACATAACTGACTTCACCATTTCGTATTCATAACTTATTGGGAAGTTCCTAAAGCAAGATCCTCTGTAACAGTTTGGTATTCTCAATAAAGCACAAAAACCGTTTTAAGGGCTACATACTTTGTATTGTTATTGGATTAGCAAAACAATTATGAGAATGGAACCAAGGGATAAGCCTCACTTTCCCGGGAATAACCAGGTACATCAGCTAGTATATATATATATAAACATATATATCTCATATATATCTATAAATAAATAATCATATACGAGATATATATATATATATATATATATATCACTAGCAGAAATACTCGGCATTGCTTGGGATTAAAATGGCATAGTTTTTTATTGTTTTACTTGCTTTGGCCATGTGACTGCAGCGATGCTGAAGCACCACCTTTAATTGAAGAAATTGACAATAGGACTTATTCTTTATAAGCATAGTACTTATCCTATCGGTGTGTTTTGCAAACAGCTTAGTTACAGGGACGTAAACACTGCACATTGGTAGTCAAATGATGCTGGGGGTACAAACACAGACACAGACACACAGAAGGTGAATGACAAGGACCTTTTTGTGTGCACAGTCTGTGACAAACCATGTCTGTCCTTGGCTGGCCTCAAATCTCACCTGCGAACCCATGGAAAACAAACTTCAACCAGCTATTCTGATTATATGTCTGTGCACACGTTTGAATGTGGTGTATGGCAGAGGGCTTGCAAATCCAATGAAGGCCTTAAACGACATGTTAGGATCCACAATGAGCAGAACTTACCTGCAGGTATTGGTAGTTCAAATCAGAGGTGCAATCTGTGTGGGTGTTTTTTCAAAACATTGTCTGGTTTAAAAAGCCACATCAGATGCCATGAAAGGGTTAAGGTGCAGGTGCAGGAGGTGGTCAAACTCTGTGTAAGGAGTAGAC
>NC_069003.1:18020120-18021312 GCF_001194135.2 Octopus bimaculoides
TATATGCATATATATATTTGTGTATATATATATATCCAATATCCATGTATATATAAGTATATATAAATGTGTATATATATATATATATATACACAAATATATATATGCATATACAAGTATATATATTTATATTAGAAGATTACTATTTTCTAATCTCAGAATGTGAGATATTTAGCAACAGTACTTTGGAGTAAAGATTGTTTGCCAACATAATATGGCAGTCCTCATTTAGGACTAATGTTGCTGTAATTTAGCCCCAGGAGACATTGTCTCCAACTGTGTCCGTACATTTCAAACAAAGGAATCTAGCATTTCCATTCAGCTCAAAACAATATCTGCGTATCATGATTTCTGGGTTATTTCTCTTCATCAGTACAGAACAATTATTCTGTGCTGATGAAGGGAAATAAGCCAGAAATCGCGATACACAGATATTGTTTTGAGCTGAGTGGGGGTGCTAGATTCCCTTGTTTGAAATGTAAGGACACAAATTGTGTCAGTGAAATTCATCGTAACTGCCTCGCTGGTTATAGGTGAGGCGGCAAAGAAATCCACTGGTTCATTCACATGTCAGTGTTCCAATGAGGTGGTAAAGACACTTTTGAACTGGTTATTCAGTACCTTACCGATCTTGGTTGGGTTATCTGTGGGGGGAGCCATCCTTCTCGGAGAGAGGTCCTATTTTGCAGCATACTGAGGCTGTTTCTTTGGCATAATGAAAGAAGACATTTGGGTTTGACTTGATTTTTTTTATAAACTAGGCTTCTTTGTCTGCTCTCTCCTTCACATAGCATTGTTGCAGGCTGTTTTCAATCTCCATCGTTCCCGCTTTAATCTTTCTCTTTTACGGTCGGCCGACCATGAGCATTGAACTTGATAAGCTGTCTCTCTACATCTTTCGGACTTACACTCGACAGCTCGCTTGCAACTACATACCCACGTCCCAACAACTATGCTCACACACAATCAGAAGCTGTAACAACAAGAACTAAAGATGTATATATTTACCACCTGAATAAATGTTGTTTAAGTTGATAGTCTGGAGTTCAGCGTTCCGTTATATTTCTTAAATTTTATAGTAGGAAAGTCAGGTATACATCCAAAGATGTATAACCCACTTTCTACTAAAGTGGTGACCCCCGACGAAGAAACAAACGCAGCATGGACTCTGGACTACCAACTTATAACTGGT
>NC_069003.1:18021322-18023307 GCF_001194135.2 Octopus bimaculoides
CGAAGAAACAAACGCAGCATGGACTCTGGACTACCAACTTATAACTGGTGAACCCGACTAAAGAACAAATACGGCCATGGAGACTGAACTATGTATTACCAACATCTCCAACCATAGTCAACATGACTCAACAAGCCCCAATCACACACACATATATATGTGACAGACTTCTTTCAGCTTCCATCTACCAAATTCACTCACAAGGCTTTGGTCGGCCTGAGGTGATAGAAGACACTTGCCCAAGGTACCATGCAGTCGGACCGAACCAGGAACTATGTTGTGGGGAAGCAAATTTCTTACCAAACAGCCATGCCTGCACACACACACACATATATCAATCAAGCACGTTTCTTTGAGTTTTTATCTACTAAATACATTCACAAGGCTTTTGGTCAGTTTAGTGCTATGTAGTAGAAGACATTTGCCCAAAGTGCCATGCAGAGGAACTGAGCCCGAAACCATGTGGTTAGGAGGCAAACATCTTCACCACACGGCCATACCGGTGCCTACGAATAACTAAAAACAAATATATGAATATAGGTGCAGGTATTGTTGTGTGGCAAAAAGTTTGCTTCCCAACCATATAGTTTCATGTTCAGTCCTATTGCATGGCAGCTCGGTCAAAGTGTTTTCTACTATAGCTTCAGGTCAACCAAAGCCTTGTGGAACTGGTAATGGAAACTGAAAGAAGCCCATTGAGTGTGAGTATGTGATTTTGTTTTTGTCCTACCCACCACTTGAGAACTGGTGTTGATTTGCTTTATGTTTCTGTCACTTAGCAGTCAATCAAAAGAAACTGAAACTATACACTAAAGTTGATTTGTTTGACTAAAACCCTTCAAAGTAGTGCCCCAGTATGGCTGCAGTCAAATGACTGAAACAAGTAAAAGATAGAAGAAAAGAATATATTTATACTCATACACTGTACATAAATATATGAATATAAATAAATAAATGAAATAATGAAACTTAATATAAAGCAGTTTATTGATGAAAAATATGCATTCAAGAAGTTACAATGTCACATGGTAATTAAATGGATAATGAAACTAAAAGGTAAAAAAATAATAAACAAAAAAACCCAAATAGAGCACTGGGAGAGAGAGAATGTGATAAAAACAAGATATATTGCAAGAATGAGCGAAATGGTGTGATCAGTTTAAGGAAATCTGTATGACGAAAAAAATGTCATGTTTTTAATGTTTTAAGCAAGCAAAGAGAAATTAGCATTAATATTAGTTGATTATTATTATTATTATTATCATCATCTATAGGCACAAAGCCTGAAATTTTGGGGGATGGGTTAGTCAATGACATCAAATCCCGTTGTTTAACTGGTACTTGAGCACTTGGGTTGATGTAATCAACCAACCACTCATTCTCAAATTTCAGGCCTTGTATTTCTATGATTATTATCTCAAAAATAGTTTAAAAACATTATTTACAATTGATGGATATTTGTCCTCATCTTGTTTGTTGTTAACACAACATTTTGGCCGATAAACTCTCCAGCCTTCATCAGGTGTCTTGAGGAAATTTCAAACTTAGGTTCTCATTCCTAAGGTATTTTTCGATGTTGTTATTATTATAATTCACTATATTAACTACTATGCCATATGCCCATGGGCACATGGCATAGTGGTTAAGAGCGCAGGCTACTAACCACAAGATTCTGAGTTCGATTCCAGGCAGGGACCTGAATAATAACAACAACATCGAAAAATACCTTAGGAATGAGAACCCAGGTTTGAAATTTCCCCAAGACACCTGATGAAGGCTGGAAGGTATATCAGCCGAAATGTGTTAACAACAAACAAGATAAGGATAAATATCTGTCAAATGTAAATAATGTACATAATTCCTCATCTCTTAAATATAGAACTGTATAGTTTAAAAAGATTTAATAAAATTGAAAAATACCTAAGATTAAAAATTCATCTCAAAAGCAAAAAGAATTTTCATATATTAAAAGAAATATTCAAATT
>NC_069003.1:18023901-18030589 GCF_001194135.2 Octopus bimaculoides
AAGCATTTTCTCTGATGTGCTCATGATTCTGCCAGCTTGCTGCTTTATATATCAATAATAATAATAATAATAATAATAATAATAATAATAATAATAATAATAATAGTGACCAAGGCAAACAAAAATGTAAATTAATTAAAAATAAAAAAAAGAGCTGTAGAGATTTTATGCAGAGAAACGTTACCAAAAACTATTATATGAAAGTGCACAGGTTAGTTATATATAAGGAAAATATCAAAGAAGATATATGCACAATGGGAGGAGGGAAAGAATATTATGTGTTAAGAGCAGTTATTTTTATTTTTTAATAGAGTGAAGATTGTTAGAGGATAAAATTCAAAAAGTGCCAACTATTGCAACTAGGAAAAAAAATAAAACCAAAAAATATTTTAAAACTTTGCTTCAATTTCTGATGGAATAAATGAAAAAATAAATATATACATACATAAGTATGTATATAGATGTATGTCTTTATATATGTGCATATGTGTGTGTATAGATTTATGTATATTTATATATGATAACTTAGTAACTGTGACTTATTTTAGCCAGCCTTTCATTATATATACACACACACACACACACAAATACATGTTTATATGTGAGCATGGATGTGTGTGCGTATATATATCTATAATTATGTATATTCATTTGAAAACCTAATAACTACTTTTAATTATATACATGTCTATACATACACATGTATACATGCATATATAGATACACACATGTTTTTATATATATGCATATATCACAGTCCTATTGAGGAAGGAACAGCAATAAGATGTATAGCTATGGTGGTTTCTCAGATCAAGTGACCGGGAGCTAAAAAAAATGATGATAAGAATAATGGCAGAAAGCCAGTTCATTAAACAACTGGGACTAATCTAATCAAATCTAATCTATCTAGAAAGCAGCAATAATAGTAGCAGTAATTAACTAAGTCTTTAGCACCACAGTAAACTACCCTCCCTCCCCAAAAACAAACAAACAAACCAATCAATGACTTGTCAAACCATCTCTTAAATACTTGTTACCAATCCCAGTGAAAAGTTAGTAGCGTTAGCTGAAGAAAAACCTGAAGCAGGTGTATGATCTAATTTCATGTATAATAGGTTTGTTTAGTTGACTGAATATTCTTAGAATAGTGACAGTGAGCAGAAGAAATAGGGAATCCATTTCATGGGGTAACAGAAACTCTAAATGATATTCTTAACATATGGCAAACTTTTTCCAGTTTATTTAAACGGTATGGTGCCTCTGACATGATTTATAATAATAGCTTTCAAGTTGAGCTGTTTACTTCAAAACTTAAAATAAAATTGAAAATGCAGCAGTAACTTTATATTGGAGAAAAAAAAAAAAAAAAGAAAAAAGGATTTCACCAGTATAGTAACAGCCAAAATTGTATTTAAAAAATGTATATATTTTAAATAAACATGATTTAGAAGATATCAAAATTGTATGAAGATAATGACTTGAATGATAAAGTGAGAATTTTAAAAATGGCTTCAGTAGGAAGATGTATATTTTAATTGTACCCCTAATAGATGGTTCCACATCTATTTGCTTTTTTAATGTCTTACAAATTAAAATAAAGGGATATATACAACATGCATGTACATATGCACACACACACACATCTGTGCATACATATATACACATTTATGCATATATGTTTGTATATGTATGTATATATGCCCACACATATATGACCCTATTTTAAATACCCTGCTTTAAAGGAGTAGAAATAAACTGAAATACTCCAAAATGTACATCACATTGTTAAACCTAACATGCAAGTTATTTTTTTCATACTAATTAAAAGGAGGAGGGAGGGGGTCAGTAAGGCAGCCAAGTGAAAGAGAAAAACATATTTAACAAGATATGTCATCAAATGGTATTAGAGATAATTATTTAATCAATGATCAAATCTCAAAATACTTCCTAGTTTTGTTCTTTTCATGAAAAAAAAAAAAACCCCAAGTTTTACTTTCTTTTTTTGTTTTTTTCTTCTTTAATACCAAATTCTTTAACAGAACAGACTTCTCCCACCCACCCCTCATTAACAATGTTACACACAGAAATCTGTGTGGTTGTGTTTATCAATGATTCCTCAGAGTCTGTTTCACACACCTCACTCTTGTGTCACTATTAGTAATAACTGTCGATGGTCTAATAGGTAGATGCTGCCAATTATCAGGTCTACTCGTTTCCCTGGCCCACTAATGGCACCACAGCCATTCCAGCTTACCCTAGAAAGAAATGAAGAAAATAAAAATTAAAAATAGTCAAGTATAAATATATTCCACATGCATTTTACAAACACGTTATGTTTGTCAGTTAAAGCAAAATAAAAAAAAAAACCCCTCACACTTACAGTAAAAAAAACTACTAACTATTTAGAAGCCATGGTTTGAATATTTGACAGTACGAATAAAGCTGCACAATAAACTAAACTGGCACTTTGTTGGTTACGACGACGAGGGTTCCAGTTGATCTGATCAGTGGAACAGTCTGCTCGTGAAATTAACATGCAAGTGGTCAAGCACTGCATGTACATGTGTACCATTCATGTAGTTCTCAGAGAGACACAGCGGGATACAGATTGTGACAAGACTAGCCCTTTAAATTACAGCTGAGAGGACTGGAGCAATGTGAAATAAAGGACACAACGTGCTGCCGGGAACCAAACTCACAACCTTACAAGAGGGAGCTGAATGCCCTACTACTAAGCCACTTGCCTTCACTAACAATAAATAAACAAGACAAAAACTTGGTCTCCTGGTCATCTGCAATAGCAAAAATCATAAGGCCAACATCCCTACCTAGGAGAAGAAGACAGGGGAAAAAAGAAAAAGAAAAAAAAGCATCAATGACAATTCAAAACTAATAAAAACTGGAAGAGGAAGGCCTTCCCTCAGGGACCTTGTACCCACAAAGAAGGCATAAGAGGGGACAACCTAAAAATAGCTGGAAGTAGTAGTATACTGATGCAGAGTTAAAAAAGCAGGGATCCAACTGGAAAGAAGCAGAAAAAACAGTCCAGATTTGAAAACAGTAGAGAGAAGTCATTGACTGCCTATGTTCCATAAGCACTGAAATTCATAGGTAACAATGAGAAGAATCTGAAGTTTTGGGGTTGTTTTCCTTTAGGAAATTAAATACTGAAAGATAATATTTATCCCCACTTAAACATGAATGTTTCATTAGAAAAAAAAAAACTGTACTGCAGTAGATACCATGAGAGAAACTCATATAGATCTTTTTTTAACAGGGAGATAAATCCCTGCCATCTCCAATACCAAGACTTTAGCTTTCCTTGGTCTTGTCAATAATAAGCTATATAAACAAGAGTGCATTTTGCACAAAAAGCCAATATGAGAGTTTCTCTCATGCTAACTACCATAGTATAGCTTGTTCTAACAGAACATCCATGTTTAAGTGGGGATAGATATTATTTTTCCCTTAGGGCTTATAATTTCTTGTTTTAGACACTTTTCAAGGCAGTCAATTGGCAAAATCAGAGTAAGACAAAATGCCTCAAGCCTTGATTTCAAATCATATTGGGGTTAACTTTGCCAACCACTCTAAGGCAGTTGTCTGGGAGGAAATATCATACTGTTGGACAGGATACCTAGCAATATTCCTTTCAGGTTTTTGAGTTCAAATCCAGCTATGGCCTACTTGAATGGTAAGTAGACACTTGCCCTCACCTGACCCTTCAGGTCTGCAGTTTGAAGATATCTTTTCCTTTCCATCCACCAGTGTTGAGGGCCCTGAATACTGTCCTTCTTTTCCAGACCCCAAAGAAAAAAAAATGTGGGGTGGGGGGAAAAGAGACATCAGATTCTTTTCTCCCCATAAACTGGTTGACTGTTTTGTCTATCTTGGCTAAATATTCCACAGACATGTATAACAAAATTCACAAGTTAAATCAATATGGTGACAGTGTAAGATTGGCTCTTTGAATGACAGGTTTAATTCATTGGGAGAGGGAGGGAGAGAGAGGGAGAGGGGGGAGGGGAGAGAGAGAGAGAGAGAGAGAGAGAAAGAGTGTGTGTGTGTGTGTGTGTGTGCCAATCTGGGTGCTAGACTGGTATTTAATCAACCCCCAAAAGATGAAAGGCAAGTTGACTCCAGTGAGAATTTTAACTCGGAGTACATACAACCAGAACAAATATTGCAACATGTGCCTGACATATCGCTGCTAATCTACTGCCTTGACAAACTTACAGAATATCTCATCATTATCTATCTGCAACTCATGCTGACATGGGTTGAACAGGTTGTCATGACACAAGCCTTTTGCAATTGAGGGCCTGCTCTTATAGACTGGTGCCTGCATGTCTCATTAGAATTGAATTTTAAGGAATGTTTAATCAAAGTGAAAAGAGGCTAATAATGCAAGAACTTGTACATTACTGTTCAACCTGCTCGAAATATCTGCGAAAACTCTCTCAAATCATATACAACTGTCTTAGAAAAGAAGGCCAAATTGGATAAGGTGATTCTGCACTCTGACAGGAAAAAGAGGAATACCACAGCTCAAGACTACCTAAGTATAAACAACATATACACATACACACAATAACTATTTATATATTTTGTATTATATTTTGTTAATGACAGTTGTAAGTCATAGGTTAGACCAGTTCAATCACTAGTTCACACTATTTGTAATGATGATGGTGACAAAGGACCATCTGTGCAACTTGGGTGGAACAACTATCAAACATGGTATTTTGCCTTCAAAAGCACTTCTTTCCATGTCTATGTTTATATTTTTTGTCATTACACATCAAAGAGAGAGAGAGACTCACCACCAACATGCATTTAATGAGCTGCATCTTTTGTCTACCAAATTCCATTTGTATGAAATCAGTGAACTGAAAGCTATGGCAAAAAGACTAATGGTGCAGTATACTGGGCTTAACCAGGGGCCACATGGTGGCAGCAAAGTAAAATGCTTCAAATCATACAGTCTTACCCTGCAGCAACCATTTCTTCACTATATTAACAGAACAAAGAGAAGAAAATGATATATATATACTTACAGAATATCCAGCCTTTCTTTTGAGGGGTCTACAAGTGAAAAAAACAAAACAAAATCAATTTCATTCAAGTAAAAAATCTCAAAAAAAACAAAAAACAAAAAAGAATTTAATAAAAATCTCAAAAAAAAAAAAAAAAAAAAAAGAGAAAAACACAAATCCATGTTATTAATGGTAAAATGGTAAATGAATAATGTTTAATGAGATCAACAGGATGTTGCTGAATTATAAAATATGAGTTAGCCAAAATAATGAGAAAAGACAAAGATGGTTTAAATTAAGAGATGAACAAATGATTGTTTCATGTGTTTGTGCATTATGTATCTGAGAATGGCATTACATTTATTCCTTCATTATGATAATTTCAACAGTACATATATTGGTTTCAAATTTTGCCACATGGCCAGAAGATTTGGAGGAGAAGCTAAGTCGATTAAATCAACCCCAGTGGTCAACTGGTACTTATTTTATCAAACACTGAAAAGATGAAAGGCAAAGTCAACCTCAGCAGAATTTAAACTTAGAATGTGAAGACAGATGAAATGCTGCTAAGCATTTTGGCTGGCGGATTAATGATTCTACCAGCTCACTACCATAAAGGATTATGTAATATTACCACATACATGTGTTCTATGTTCATCTTGTCAAGCAAAGTCAAAACCTTTTCTGCATGTAATCACATGTAATACACAATTTATATTCATGATGTATCCAAACCATGTATTGTTGAAACAATTGTAATGAAAGGAATAAATGTGATACCATCACCTCCAGTTTTGAATATGCTATATCATGCTCTACAACCAACAAATTCTCCCTGGAATTTCAATGTGTATGGAATGGTTTCCTTTAATGTCCATTTCTATGCACTCTGTTAGCCAGCATTTCTGTGAGTACAAGCTGAGGAAACTACTTGGATTTCTAAATCCTCTTTAACCTGATACATATATATCAATAGATATATATGTACATACACACACATACATATATATATATACACTGTCAAAAAGCCCTACCATATATATCCACATACAACCCCCTTAACAATGAAGCCTCTGAGACCATCCTTCAGAACATTCCTCATTAGAGATTTTTAAAATCCGGATATCAATTGAGAGAAAATTCCGCAATATATAGGGATAAACTGTCCAATATTGTGTAAAGTAAATATAAGAAAATGGAGAAGAAATATAGTGGATACTTATTCAATTTTATTTGTACCACAATGAAAGCATATCAAATAGTGTAATACAAATAAAATTTAAAGTAACAGAATCAACATAAGAAATAATCAAAAAAGATGCCCATAACATAATATTTTTCAAATACGTCATAGTATTAAAGTAAATCTCCCTCCACTACCTCCGTGTCCTACCTTTCCTAAAAGATTGTTTCTGTTATTTGAATATTTGGAAGTACAGTCCTCATCAATCTTACTCATTATTTACCACCAATAAGTAAGAAATTTTGCTGGACACACAGTTGGGTTCTTTTACATCTAACACGGTTAAAATCGTGACGATCAAAAGCAATGTTCACCTAGTAGATGGATTGAAACGCGCAGGCAACATTTTTGATTATTTCTTATGTTGATTGTTATATATATATATATATATATATATATATATAAGGTT
>NC_069003.1:18030599-18035368 GCF_001194135.2 Octopus bimaculoides
TCTTATGTTGATTGTTATATATATATATATATATATATATATATATAAGGTTGAAAAGTAACACACGAGTTGATATACGTTCGGATGGTGCTTTTTACGTGCCACTGGCACAGGGAGCCAGTCAGGCAGCAACTCACACATGAATGAATGATGCTTTTCACATGCCACCAGCACTGGTAACACCCACAACTACAATTTCCATTTGATTTTGATTTGACTCAATAGGTCACCTCAAGCACAGAATGTCGCCTGATGATTCAAGGGTACTTTTTAAATGGGCTGGTGATGTGACACTGCTGTAGGCTATGGCTCTGATCTCACTTTCCTTGCCAGGTAATCTCAATTACAGCATATCTTGAGAGGTCTTTGTCTTTCGTCATTGCCTCTGTGAGGCTCAGCGTTTGAAGATCATGTTTCACCACTTCATCCCATGTCTTCCTGGGTCTACCTCTTCTACGGGTTCTTTCCACTGTTAGGGAGTGACACTTCTTCACACAGCTCTCCTCATCCATATGCAGCACATGACCATACCAGTGCAGTCATCTCTCTTGCACACCACATCTGATTCTTCTTATGTCCAACATTTCTCTCAGGGCACTTACACTGTCATGTATGCACACTGACATTACACATCCAGTGGAGCATACTAGCTTCATTTCTTTCGAGACTATGCATATCTTCAGCAGTCACGGCGCATGTTTCACTGCCGTGTAGCATGGCAGTTCGCACACATGCATCGTACAACATACCTTTCACTCTTGTGTGAGAGGCCCTTTCTGAGCTTTGCCCAGGCTATTCTTATTCTAGTGGTAACGTTTTCTGAGCATCCACTCCCACTACAGACTTTGCCACCTAGGTAGCGGCAGCTATCAACTACTAGTTTCTCCCCCCTGGCATGTGATGGAATCAGTTTTCTGAGCATCTGCAGTGTTTATTGCCCCTGTGCATCTGCTGCACACAAAAGCTACCTTCCTGGTTAACCTTCCTTTGATGTTGCTGCACCTCTTATGCGTCCATAGCTTACACTGGGTACATCTTATGGAGTTTCTACCTACACCTTTTCTACAGATTGAGCAGTGCCATCTACCTGAAGGGGTTTGTGATGAGTTTGCCTTTCTACTTACTAAGACTTTGGCTTTTGCAACATTGACTCTAAGGCCCTTCGATTCTAAACCTTGTTTCCACACCTTGTCTTGTTCTGGTAGTGATTCCACTATGAGAGCAAGGTTATCAGCACAGAGGAACTCCCCTCCACCCACACACACACATATATATGTATAAACATACATAAATACGTGTATACATACATACATAAAAGAAATGAAGGAAAAAAACAATTCCCTCAAAAGGATGTAGAACATCAAATTCTCGCTGGTACAATAGTTGAATACCACAGATAAAAAGGTATAATTACAATATACAAATATTAAATGAAACAGAGAAATACAATTGGCAAACTAAAAATTTATTTACATTATAATATATTATAAAGAATACAAAATACAAATTTTTAAAAAGCACATATGAAGCCAACAATTTGTTTCGACTCAAAAACACCAGTGAATTTATAAAATTGTTGGCCTTACATGTGTTTTTTAATAATCTTTTATATCATATTGTATCTTTTTCATATATCATAATGTAAATAGATTTTTAGTTTGTCAATTGTATTTCATTTAATATTTGCGCGCACACACACACATATATATATATATTCATAAAATAAGGATAAAAATCACGTTAATGATTATTATCAGGTAGTCAGCATGGAAATGAGCAATTTATATTAAATTAATAATTATATAAAGGGAGAAAGTTGAAACACGACTTTTCTCCTCCATACTGAATGAATGTCTAAACACTCATTATGTTTAGACATTTGTTCAGTATGGAGGAGAAAAGTCGTGTTTTGACCTGCTCCCTTAATATATATACACACACGCACACAGAGAGGCATGGCTGTGCGGTAAGAAGCTTGCTTCCCAACCACACAGTGCTGGGTTCAGCCCCACTGCATGGCACCTTGGGCAAGTGTCTTCTACTATAGCTTCGGGCCAACCAAAGCCTTATGAGTGGATTTGGTAGGCAGAAACTGAAAGAAGCCTGTTGTGTGTGTGTGTGTGTGTGTGTCGCCCCATCATCGCTTGACAACCAATGCCAGTGTGTTTATGTCCCTGTAACTTAGCAGTAAACATTTCAATATATACACACACAAACATACATATACACATATATAAATATATACACACAAAAACATATATAAGTATATACACACATATAAACAAAGCATGGTGGTTTAGTTCACAGGTGATCTAAACGATTAGGTACACTAGGTAAGTGCTGTAACGGATTACTCAGGTTTGAAGGTTATAGGTGAGATGGAAGTTATGGAGCCATTGCAGATCTCCGATGCAGCAGATATATAATTGTTAAAGAGGACAACAAACATTAAGACAAGGCAAACATCTCAAGTCATATACAATATTATTATTTTTTCCAATAATAATAATGTATATGACTTGAGATGTTTGCCTTGCCTTAATGTTTGTTGTCCTCTTTAACAATCACATACATATGTATATACATATATATATATAAATAAATATGCACACACACACATACACATTATACAGGGTGTCCCAAGTCACTGACAGATTTCAATTTTTTATAACTTCCTTAACTTTACAAATAAATGCATGAAATTTTGTTACAATATAAAGGACATAATGGAAATTAATATGCACAAGTCAAATTTTACAACCACACTACATCACTTAAATGGCAACCATTTTTGGTTTGGCATGTCCATGTTCTTTTCAAAACTTGCTGCATAACACCCTTATGAGTTTCAGATCCCACTTCTCTGATTTCTCTATTGATCATCTCCATCAGTTGCACTAGGATCTCCAGATTGTTGATGTAAACCTTCTCTTTCAGGTATCCCCACAAGAAAAAATCTGGGCTAGTCAAGTCTGGGGAACATGAAGGTCAGTTGACATTATCGTAGCGAGAGATTATTCTCTCTCCAAAGCACTGCCTTGGCAACTGCACTGTTTTTCTTGCAGGAAACATGTGAGGTCTACTTTGAATGGCCTTCACGTTCCCCAGACTCGACTAGCCCGGATATTTTCTTGTGAGGATTTACGTCAACAAACCGGAGATTTACGTCAACAAAGGAGAACATCAATAGAGAAATCAGTAAAGTGGGATCTGAAACTCTTGAGGAAGATATGGTGCAAGGTCTGGAAAGAGCACGGGTACATGAAGCAAAAATCAGCTGCCATTTAAGCAATGTAATGGTATTGTAAAATTTGACGTGTGCCTATTAATTTCCATTATGCCCTTTATATTGCATCAAAATTTGATGCATTTATTTGTAACGTTAAGGAAGTTATTAAAAATTGAATCCCATCAGCGACTTATGTTTTTCTAGTCTGGATCATTTAAAATCTAAATGCAGCCAGAAAAACTGTATAAATACTTGAGCATTTGTTTTGTGTGTGTGTATTTTATTTTTAATACACCACCTGAAAATGACTGATGACTGAACAGATTTAAATGAAGTGTTTAACGAAAAACAAACATAGATGAGGTTAATGGTTTGAAAGAAATTATTGCAATCACTCATTTCAGAAATGCATAGATAGATCAGAGAATACCCAAAATATTGATATTGATGTATTTGTTCAAACTAGATTTGGGGAAATACAACCAGCTGAAACTGAAGCTTTGAAGAGATAATTAAACACACACACACACAAACATAAAATAAAAGCTGTCAAATGGAATGAAGATGAAAATTAGTATAATGAGTGGGTGAAAAGACATAATAGAGTATAGAAATGTAATTAACAAACACATTATAACTGACCCTACCATACAACAATGCTATAGATCTCGTCCTTCACTGATAAAAAAAAAAAAAAAAAGAAAAAGAAAAAAAAAGGAGTAATCAGCTCTTTATTAAACTAAAGGTATGAACGAACACTGAAATGGGCAGAGTTCAGCAGCTTGACAGGCAAACCAAGATGGAAGACCTAGTAATACAACAGTCATTTTGCTGGTATCTCACACCATTATGCGTGGCTGCTATACACCTTAAATAAGTAAAAAATGAGAAAAAATAATAAAGAACATAAACTAATAAAGGCACGAAGAACCCAAAGATTTGGAAAAAAAGAACAGTCAATTAGAATATCCTTAGTCCTTATTTTATTGCCCTTGGGAGGAAGAGGAGCATAATTGACTTCAGTGGGACTTGAAATCAGAATATTAAGTAATCAAATACCACAAGGAATTTTACTCTGCTGTCATTTAGTTCCTACCAATCTGCAGCCTTAATTATTGACCACAAAAGGACAAAAGAGTTAGGGACACTAAGTTGACTCAAGTGAGAAATAATGTAAGAACATAAACACCATAAAACATTTTGTTCTGTTAATCTTCCATCCTTGCTAATCTTAAATGAAATATTTGTTTCCTATAAATAAAAACCCATTAAGGCTGACAGTTATAAGCACAGGCATGGCTGTGTGGTAAGAAGCTTGCTTCCCAACCACATGGTTCTGGGTTCAGTCCCACTGCATGGCACCTTGGGCAAGTGTCTCCTATTAGTATCAGTAAAACCTTGTGAGTGAATTTGGTAGATGGAAACTGAAAGAACCCCCTTGTGTGTGTGTGTGTGTGTGTGTGTGTGTGAGTGTGTGTATATATATATATATACTAGCTGAAGTACACAGTAATTCCTGGGAAAGTGGGGCTTGTCCCTT
>NC_069003.1:18035378-18040345 GCF_001194135.2 Octopus bimaculoides
AAACGGTTTTTGTGCATTTACAGAGAATACTAAACTGTCTTAGAGAGGATCTTGTTTTTAGGAATTCCCAATAAGTTATGAATGCCCAAATTGTAAAGTCACTTATGTAATAACATGAAATTAGTTACCCAATAGCAAGAATTCAAATAAGATAGCCCTGAAAAGGGCTTTAATGTGTTCCCAGAATATATAGAACATAGGAGGAAATACTAATAAGGTATGTATACTAAAATCGTGAAGCATGTTACGTAATAACAGGCTAATCAGATATGAGATAATAACAATTCAAAGTAAATAACTCTGAAAAGGGCTTCTGTGCGTTCCCAGAGAATATTACCCTCAGGGGTGCTAGTGTTGGTATATTTGTGAGTAAGTCACTAACTGAAATAAGTGGATCTATTGTTTAGGAAAATACTATTTACTTGTTTAAGGGTTGTACTGGATAAATTGTGGAAATAACTAACAGTTCAAATACTAAGAAATAAGTGTACTCAATTTCATTTTTACCAAATAATTTAGGAAAATGAATGGGTTATTTCCCTTGGTTTTTAAAATAAAATATATTAGATATACATAAGGATCCCTTCCAGGGGCCCTATTATTGATTTTTTTCAACAATCTGAGTATGCCATGAGGTTTCCAGACAAGTTCTACTCACATGTCAAGTTTCATCAAAATTGATAAAACGATGTAGGAGTTAGCTAACAACTCCACAAACACACCCACAGACAGAATTTCCCACATATGTAGTAGAGATATGTCTGTTTGTTTCCGCCCCCTACCAACACTTGACAACAGGTGTTGTGTGTTTGTCTCCGTAACTTAGCTGTCTGGCAAAAGAGACCGATAGAATAAGTACCAGGTGTAAGAAATAAGTCCCTTAGGTCGATCTGTTCATCTAAAACCCTACAAGGCTGCAGTCAAATGACTGAAAGTAAAAGACTAAAAGAGTTCTATCAATTCATACATTAATGATGGTAGAAGTGAGGACAACACACCCACACAACAGAGACATTTTCAGCTAATAAGAACTCTAGGTTTTAACTGTTTGCAACGGCAACAAGTTTTCAACAATTCCTAGGCTGTGGTTCTTCACTGGTTGTCCACAAAATCATCAGCCCCATATATCAATTAAACGTAGGCTCATCATGTGAGCCATAGGATTCATAAGGCCAGAGTTTAACTCAGATTTGAAGATGTTTAAGTTCCTGAGAATATAATACCCGTTCCCTGAACAGAGTGCTAGTCTGTTGCAATGTTAACTTCGCAACTACTGCTGGAACTCATTTACAGTTGATTGGGACTGGAGCAATGTGAAATTAAATGTTTACCTCAAGAACACTATGCACTGTTTGGCCTGGGAATTGAAACCACAATCTTATGATCATGACTGCAACACCTTAACCACTTCACCATATGCCCATGGGCATATGGCATAGTGGTTAAGAGCATGGGCTACTAACCACAAGATTCCGAGTTCGATTCCAAGAAGTAACCTGAATAATAACAACAACATTGAAAAATATCTGAGGAATGAGAACCCAGGTTCGAAAATTCCCCAAGACACCTGATGAAGGCTGGAAGGTATATCAGCCAAAACATTGTGTTAACAACAAACAAGATGAGGACAAATATCCATCAAATGTAAATAATGTACATAATTTCTCATCTCTTAAATATAGAACAAAAGCCCTCATATATGCACTCTAGTTTATACTGCTAACTATATAAACAAGAGTGCATTTTGCACCAAAAAAAGCCAATATGAGAGCTTCTTTCATAGTAACTACCATAGTACAGTTTGTTCTAACAGAACATCCACATTTAAGTGAGGATAAATATTTGTTATATGTTGTTAAATATTTTGGCCTCATTTTATTGATTTTATGCTCAAGTGGTTCAAGAAAACATTCATTAAAGCTAAAGTGGTTTCCAGTGAAAAACTGATGAAAAACCAGTTTTAAATGAATGTCACTGGTGAATAGAGATAAAAAAAACAACAAAAAAACAATGTGATGGTGAAATGAATTGTTGGCTGATGTTGAAAACAAAATAAAATTTAAGACAGCAATATGCAACACTTTTACTTTTTATAGAATTAGTAAGTAAAGAAATAAATAACAACAAAAAAATGATTTAAAAGGAAATAATACCATACCATGCAACAGTGCACAAGCAAGTAATCAGTGATTAAAGTTAGAGAAACACTGCCCTAAACCAACAGGCATTTTAAGCCAGCTTTTAACAGACACTTTTAGTCAAGTTCTTGGGGATGGGAAGAAATAAGGGACTAAAAATGTTTTACAACTGCAAAGCAAAATGAGACCCACTTCTGCATCACTGTAGACCATGGGGCCTCAGTGTTGCATCAACTGTTCACTGGGAATTCATTGCTAACCTTACATAAGCCTCTTCATGAGGCTTCAGGAATTCACCAACATCTGATTATAACCAATTCTATAGTTCCTGCTCGTAACTGAGAACTACTACCCTCTGTAAGCAATAATTTGCAGCTAGATCCAACTACAGATTAGTTACATCAACTTTAGTCCAAGAAAGCTGGCTATTTTTTCTTCCTTATACTAAATAAGTGTTTGTAACATTGTACAAGGCCACTAATTTAGAGTCAGAGGTTAGTCAATTATATTGACCCTAATACTTTATTTTATTACCTTCTGGAAAGATGGATAGGCAAAGTTAACCTTGGCAGGATTTCAAAACAAAACGAAGAACCAGAACAATACCATAAGGCATTATTTTGTCTGGTGATCTAAACATACTTCTAAAAAAGAGTATTACCCCTCCCCATTCCAGTTTATTACTGGTACATATTTTACAAATTATGAAGAGATGAACACCAAAATGTGACAACTATAGTGTTTCTGCCCCAGGTGTCACTCAAGAAAAAGCAACTAAACCTTCAATACAACCTACTATATCAAAAAGAAAAAAGAGTCTTCATACAATGTGTGAATAACTGACAGGAATAGAAATGGTAGGAACATATTTGATCATAGGTTTCCTTGATCATTGCTAACTTGGGTTAAATAAATAACAAGGAAATCTACAGGATTGTAGTCCTAGATAGACAATAAACCTCTCACCCCAAAGGATAGCCGAAATTAAAGTGACAGAGGTATTGGTCTGCAGGATCGAGGCTGACCTAGGGCTAAACAACTAAATATCAAGCTCATGAGGGTACATCAATCTGTGATAAACAGCAGCTGAATCTCCCTCAAGTTACACCCTACCATCTTACACAGAGAAGGACACATTGGATAACATTCTAGTTAATCCTATATGAAAACAGGATGGTCATGGCTGGAGTGCCTCTGATGATCAGTTTTGTCTACAGCTGAAAGCGAGATCTGTAAAAGAAAAGTGACAATTGTGTGTTGAGGCTGAGAGAGGAGGAGGGGACACTCTTTGTGTGGAACAACATTAATGCTAGCTCTAATGCATGAACAAGTATTGTGGAAAGCCATGTGGTATAACAAGAGCAACATTTACCCAGCAACAGCAAAGAAAAAAAAAAGCAACAATTTGGAAACAAAAGAATTTGTTAAACCTACTGAATTTTATGCTGTTATATAGTCCTGTATCTCCTCTACAGCAAGATACCTGTGCTGATGTCTCTATACTATTTTAGCCTTCAACACTGGGCATAAAGCCACCTTTTCAACTCTCAAAGTGGTTGGTATTAGGAAAGGGCATCTAACCATAGAGGCCATGCTAAAGCTGACATTGGAATCTAATTCAGCTCCTTTGACCCTGACAAACTGTCCAACTCATGCCAGCATAGAGAATGGATGTTAAATGATAATGATTACACACAGTAAAGTATATTACCTATTCAAAGTATAGCGAGTTGTTTTCCACTATCCCTGACCCCACCATAATAATGGTCATTATTTTTTTAGGCCTATGTCCACCAAAGCAGAATTGGGATGAATTCATTTAATTCTTCACTATATTTCAAATAATATTCTCTGCTGTGTGTCTATGTTTCAGTTAATTTGGATTAACAGAAACAAAGATTTGAAGACACTTTGTAAACTACAAGCGGTTAAGACCGAACAGTCTGTCATCTCAAATAGTTTTGTGTGTGTGTGTGTGTGTGTGTGTGTGTGTGTGTGCATACAGGGAGTCCTGACTTTTGAACTCTTTATGTTTTTGAAAATTTGGAGAGTATGAAAATCAAACAGATCGATCTGAGCACTGCTTGTAAGTAACTTTTGCATTATTTGACTGATGTTAAAGGACCAAACAAAAAAAAAACAACAACAAAGAAGTGAGGATGGGGAATAGACATAAAATTATGAAACAGAGGTAATAGAAGGAAGCTCCACCAGATGTTAACATAAAAAGTTAAAAGAGCATAGTTTACAGAAGAGATTTATGGTTTGGGATTAATCAGAGGGAATAATTTTGTATAATAAAACTGAAGGAATCACCAGGTTCGAGACAGGAGATTGAAGTTTAGATCAAAATATAATTTAAAGCATTAAAAAACAAAACAAAACAAAAATCCCACCTCAACAGAAACTACGAAATTATTCTAAGTTAGTCAGGTGTGAGATAACAGAAGTAACAAGATATAATTAAACAGTAATTAAACAATTATATGCCAAAAAAATCAGTGTCAAAATTATATTTACATGGAGAAAGATGGAAGCAATTGGCCCAGTTTTTAATAGAAATAGTAGAAAATGGAATGAGGTTAACATTCATTCTTTCAAAATAAGAAACACTAACTTTCTTCTTTTATCAAGCTCATTGAAATATTCTCATTAATGTTCTCGATATTTTGGAAAAATATTGGTTCAGTGGTTCTCAACCATTTTTTTTGCCTATGGAACCCTTTTGATTCTTATTTTACTCTACTGGACCTCCCATAGCCATTCACAGAATATATATATAAAAAAATCTTGCTGTATTTTTGTAATTAAATATTAGGAATTGTATAT
>NC_069003.1:18040445-18045875 GCF_001194135.2 Octopus bimaculoides
CACATCTCTCTCTCTCTATATATATATATATCTCCATATATATCTATATCCACATATATACCTATATTGTAATAACTACATTACAACATCTTCCTGATGAAGGGGACATTATTTACCCGAATAAAGTAAATTTTCCAACTTTCTTACCTTACTAAAATGTACTCGAGAAGCGGCCTGCTCCTAACAGCTAACTTTTATTGCAATGTAGTTATTTTCTCTTTGAACTGTTTTAAAATTCTTTTTGCTACTTGATCACTTAGAAACTTTCTCACTGTTGATTTGCATAATCCATACATGTTTTACATTATTTACACCTCGGATATTTTTTACATCCTTTTAATCTATATTTGTATATATTTATAAGTGGTACTTTTATATATATATATATATATATATATACACACACATATATATTTATTTATCTGTATTAAATTGTATTAATGTATCTATATTTTTAAAAGTATGTTTAAAATTTTGCATCCAGGAATTTGTTGATTGACCCACACTGTTTCTGAATTTAACTCTTTAATTATAAATGTACACACACACACATGCATACACATAGATAGATACATATGTACATACAAACACACTATACATGTGTGTATATATATATATATGTATGTATATATAGTGTGTACACTGAACAAATACATATATATATACATATCTAATATAAATTTTAAATGTATATACACATGTCCAATATATTTTATATATAACTATACATATTTAATGATAAAAAAAAAAAATTAAACTTATAAATTTACACAATATATTTGATATATCAAATATTAACATATAAATGTCTTTTTAGGGAAAGACAGTAAATAAAACATGTAACTTGAATTATTGAAACAAAAATTAGAAATGTTTTTGTTTGTTTTAGAACTCAGAAAGTGCACTACACATTAATAGTTCCCTCTACATTGATTCAAGCAAGCGCAGCTAAACACAACAGGAAGGAGATTTAAACCAGAAACAGAAGAAGCTGCAATAGCTGAATGTTGGATTCAACACCATCAAAGAATGTTAAAAACTGTCAGTTAATCAGATTTTGTGTGGGAGATATATTTTACCCAAGAGAGAGGATGATGAGAGACTAAAGCAGAAGGTGGGGGGGGGGGATCAGCACATCTTACTACTACATGTGCCTCTAGTTACTGTATCTGATTGCATAAAAGTTACATGGGCATATTGAATGTACATAAATTTCAGCAGCATATTTTAAGTGGGCTGTGTGTGACATATTCTGTATCTTTATCTGAAGAAGAATAATGATACAGGAACACAAGTGTCCTATGGTCCAATGATACACTTTCACATATATTGTCTATAAAGAGAATTTTTCTCTTGAAAGAAGTTCTGCAGCGAAGTTCTATTCACATAAAAGTGTACACAAATGAGTTAAATATAATTGTACACATGCTTTACAATCAGCGTTGAACAGATTTGCCAAAAGAGATTGATAGAAGTAGCAAAATAAGTGCTGGGTTGATTTGTTCAACTAAACAAATCAACATGGCCAGTCCAATGACAAACAAGTAGAAGATAAAGGATATCATTCAGTCATTTATATATACATGTGTTTCATATCCAGGGAGAAAACTTTTCCAGAGCTGAAGAGAAGAAGGAGAAAGAGAAATGGTTCTAAGGACACTTCCGCCACTTGCTCACCCAAGTAAAGAAATTGAGAGAGAAAGAGTGGGGAAGGGTAGAGGGAGACCCCCCCACCGAATAGAGTGAACGACAAAGTTTTTAAATTCTTTGAGTGTGTTGCAATCACCAAGTGTAAAGGTTTCAAGACATTCTGAGATCAATACAGTTATACGTACAAGATGGCGGCGAGAGTATTGGTAGACCTGGAAAGAAAAAGGCTTTCTGCTTAAAATGGGTTAATATATCATATTAAATCATTAGCATTGCAGGGTGTGGGGTGTGTTTCTTCGTTAGCATTGGCCGTGTTCACTTCAACAAGTTTATATCAATTAATGGACAAGCAGTTGTTTGCTTGTGTTGAAAAATATTGATAGGGCAACATCAGAAGAATTAATTATGCAACACAAATTATAATTTTAAAAATTATTAAAAACATTTAAATAATGTGATGTGTGGATTATAAATTTACTTTTACAGGTTACAAATTAGAACGAAGGGAGTTAATCAATGTAAAAACAATTATAAATTAACAGATTTATTAAAATTACATCCATAATTTGCATTAATGAAATTAACAGAAATAACTTGGCCAATACTGGACCAACAACTTTGACAGTTTGGCCAACAAGTGACCAATTCAATTTAGATAATGTTAAATAAAATAAAATTGATAAACAATATTAGAATTACAAAATATTTGAACAAAGATTTTAATTAATGAAATACAAAAATAAACAAAAAAATGTTAAAAATTCAATAAATTATTAAGATAACAAAATTAGACAGAAATTATTTCAACTAATTTTGATTTTTAACAAGGCAATTCATTAAAATTCTCAAATTAAAGAGTGTGAAGATATGTTGAAAATATATATATATATACACACACACACACATACCAGATGAATTAGTTACCAAGTTGATATACCCAGCTGGAGTTGAATTATGTTTTAAACTGAGTTTAGTTGTTCGACTGTGGCCATGCTGAGGCACCACATTCAAGGTATTTCTTTTTTACTTCAAGATGATTATATCAACTGCTATTTCACCTTTCTTCACAAAAATCGATTGGGGTATAAAAGAATATAATCAGAGCAGAACAAATTACAAGTTTTTTTTTATTGGGTTGACACACTTCTATTTCCATTCTAAATTTATAGATATATATATGTGAACATTAAATGATGTTCCACAATAAATAGAAAATTCACATAAAAGATATTAATTCCACACCAGTCATTGCCCAAAAGATCGTAACAATTTCATGATGATCTAGTTCATTTGTAGTGGTACTAGTGGCAAGCCACAGGGAATAGCGAATAAACATACAGGACAGTGACATACACACATATCATCTTAATGATCACTTTTCTATGCCTGCATGGGTTAGATGGAATTTGTTGAAACAGATTTTCTACAGCAGGATGCCCTTCCTGTTACTATCACCATTTTCCAAGATATTTCCTCATTTCTAGATATGTTTCACAGAAACCTGGAAACAAATAACATCACTAGTTTGATGGTGATATCAAACATAGGAGCACACATACACAAGCGTTTTTTTCCAGTTTTTGTGTACCAAATCCACTCTCAATGCTTTGGTTGGCTCAAAGCTATAGTAAGAAGACATGCCCAAGGTGCCATGCAGTGGGACTGAACCCAAGACCATATGGTTTGGAGGCAAGCTTCTGAACTATACAGCAATGCCTGTACCTATTCTACACACACACACACACACGATAGCACCTAGACAGGTGATTAGTGCTGAGCTGACAACTTTAAGATAGTGGCTTTGACAGCTGAACCAAGTAGTACAATGATCAAGGCACTTCATTGCATTTCACACCAATCTACAAAGTTGAAAAGCATACAAATCAATTATTGGTGTAGTCCACTCTTTCTCTCTAACTATTACATCCCAGATGTACCACTGAATCTAGGATGAGAGGATCAAGAGGGTGTGTATATCTGCTGTGACTACATAGATACCAAATCATCCTCAACTCAATGTGAGTTGAGGGTGGGACATACATTCACTCAGAAGGTATTGACTGGCTTGGGGCTACAGAAGACACATGCGCAATGTGCTGTACAATTGGACTGAACCAAAAACTGCATGGTCTGCAAAGGGAGCTCCTTAATTACACAGCCATGCCTGCACCTATATAATATAAACAATGTATATCTTAAAACAATGAGCAGGGCTTCACGGTTGTTTACACAGTGCATATATTATACAGGACAGAGATGGAATGAATGTTGTAGACAGCAGGTAATCACTTAGATTGTGTCATTCAAAAGCATCTTGTGATAATATAAATATAAATTCTAATTTCCAAAATCTGATTGAGTACTCACGGAGCTATCAATAGAGTCATCTCTGGGTGCTGCACTCCTGAAACTCGAAGAAGTGTGTAACATAGATTTTGACATCTCACAACTGGCCATTTCCTGAAGAAAGAAAGGAAACAAAATTAAAACTATTTTCATTTGTTTGTGTCACAAAACATCAGACTTCACATTTTAATGAATTTCACAAGACATCATAATAGGACAAACTTCAGCCATTTCAATGTTTTACTAGGTCATCTCACTCAAGTCAAATCTACATTGATTTCAGTTAGTGATCACCTAATATTGTTCTACATACCTATTTCTTCCTCGTTTTAATGTCCATTTTTCAATGCATGCAATGGTCAGTTTATTGAAGCAGATTTTTTTATGGCTAATACCCTGCCTGTCATCAACCTTCACCAGTTCTTCAAGCAAGGTAATATTTCCATCATGGCCAGACATGTTTTTGCCGAAGATTGGAAATGAATGACACTGCTTATGTGACAGTGATATTTACAACTATCACATGATGTCCAAACAAGAGGACACAAACACATGACAAGCTTCCACACAGTTTCTAACTACTAAACCCACTCACCAAGCTTTGGGCAGAAGACACTTGCTTAACTCTTTAGCATTTAAATTTCTCGTCAAATGTAATGCTTATTCATTCACATTGTTTTGAATCAATCATTCATTATCTCGTAGCTTCAAGATTTTGAAGAGGTGATTTTTATTTTTAGAATGACATTGTAGGCTAGGTGTGAGAGGCTGGATCTGGCCTGTTTGAATATAAAACTAGTAGAATATTTGGGCCAGACATGGCCAGCTTAAATGTTAAAGGGTTAAGATTCCACACAGTGGGACTGAACCTGAAATATGGTTGGGAAAAAAAACTTAACACACATTAGTTAAACTCATCTTTCAGTGGTATGGCTTTGCTTTATGATGAGCTATATCTTAGAAGGCTCATTGATAGAGTAAGGGTACCTATGACATCTGTTTAAGGATTTGTGTTTGCTATATAAAATACACCCAATTTATTTTGAAGCCATCTCTGAAAGGGTAGAGTCACTTGACTGGATGCTTTTTATGTGGTACCAGCACTTGCAAGACAAAGATCCTTTAAGAGGGAAGAGGGCATTGGAGGAGGTAATCTTGTGCTAGATGATGAAAGGTTGGAGTGTGACAAAGAGACAGAAACAAGTGTCTTGCTGTAGAGGTACATGGTTACGTGGCCATATAGAGAGATCAAGAATGAGGACAGAAACAGGTGCTGCTGTGCAGGACATACATGGTTACCCAAACAGAGGAGAGAGAGAGAGAGAGAGAGAGAGAGGAAGATAGCAACAGTGTAAAAGAGAGCAGGAGAGAGAGAGAGGAAGATAGCAACAGTGTAAAAGAGAGCAGGAGAGAGAGAGAGGAAGATAGCAACAG
>NC_069003.1:18046480-18089502 GCF_001194135.2 Octopus bimaculoides
GAGAGAGAGAGAGGAAGATAGCAACAGTGTAAAAGAGAGCAGGAGAGAGATGGTATCAAACTATCAAGACATACTCACAAGGAATGGGGATCAGAATATAAATGGGATGATAGGAGGGGGGGGGGGCAGTCCCAGGCAAACTCTCAAGGCATGGAGGTCATAATATAAGTAGCGGGAGTAGGAAGTAGAGACTTCACATGGATGCACAGACTGGTGAAAAATTGGGTGAGGGACTACAGGATGGCAATGATACAGTGAGGACAGGATTGGGGACAGAGATAAGCATAGTGCATGAAAGAGGAAACGTGAGGAAGAAATGTTTGGTTTGTTGGGGTAGGGTGTGTGAAAAGTTTTATTGTTATGTGTGGGTGAAACACACAGCACTTCTAAAACTAAGTTTTGCTGATATGGGTGGGTCTTCTCAAGAACCTCATAGTGCCATTTCAATCTCTTCTCTTTTTTTATTCCTTCTCCAGTCATGGACCATATCTAGACATTGCAATCATGGAATTTCAAGCCAAAGCCCGAAGAGCCACAAGCAATTTACTCTGCAAGCCTTCTGCTTGCTTGAGCTTAGCCTTGGGGTATAAAGCCTATTTAATCCTTAGACAGAATGAGTGATTCCCATGACATCAGAGCATGCTCACACACAAATGAGGCTGTGTGATTACATGTAGGGCCCAGCTCTCCTCTGAGTCCCATATGCCTTAACCAGAGAATCATCTTCTGCTATTTGACCCACAACTGAGGCCCTTTACAAGTACTTCCATCCTAGACCAGAAGAGACTATTACAAAGCTATGTAACCATTACAATGTTTACATAGCTGGGCAACATAGTATATTTTTTTCTTAAAAACTGCCAACAGGTGCATGATTGCAGCATTGTTATATTTCTTGGCTGGATAACTTTACCTATCACCAACTATTTTGCAACAAATAAAGCTTAAAAATTGTTCCATCCAAACCTATATTCTCATCATAGACTTCATTCAAACTTTACTTTTACTACTATTTCTAGCAAGCACCCAACATTCTACATTGGCTGTAATCTGGAATATACTATATTGACCCGGTCTTTCTACGTCAAGGGACATAACTGATTACTGCCAAACATCTTGTCGTTTGCACATATACCTTCTATACACAATACAATCAGTTTCAGTATAGTTTTACTCTAGAGCTGGATTTTTTTTACGTCTGAACCACAGCCCCATATGCATATTATATCACACATACATATAACAATGCTTTAAGCTCAGCAAGTATTAAATTTTTGCTGACACAAAACACTATCTAAAAGCCACTATCACTAATTAACTCTTGAAAATGATGAATTTAGTAAAGTAACTGGTGTTTGAAACCATGAAATTTTGAAAGGTTTTAATTTAGATCACTTTAAAACAGCAAGTCTAGAGCAGGTTGGTACATTAAATCTGAATTATTATTTTTTTATAAAAAACCTGAGGCCCAGAGAAAACATCTCAGTGACTCATCTTGTTACTAACCCCCAATCAAGTTTTACTTACCTCACCAGTGTTGTTCAACAAAGTTGTTCTCATGCTGTCTGACACAAACCACCTTTGGGATTTCATAACCAAATCTGATGGAGGGTTATGTGTCTGGCCACTATCTGCACTCCAAACCTGAAGCAGAACAGAAAAAGAGGGAAAAAATATATAAAAGTGGTTAACAGATGGTTAAAGCATGGGTTAGACAAATATTGAGGAATCATTTTATAGCCAGATACCCTTCCTTTTACCAATCCATATCTTTTTTTCTAGTAAGGGATCTCTTATTTCACATACTTTTGAAGGTGCAAAGGTAGTAGACAATTTAACATGGGAAAATGACAACACACTGTGTGTGTATCTATCTTTATATGTATACATACATACATACAAAAAGCTAATCATCAAATCCATCCACAAGGTTTTGGTCTGTTGGGCTATAATAAAAGACACTTGTTCAAGGTACTGTGCAATAGGACTGAACCCCGAACCAAGTGCTTGGGAAGCAAACTTAACCTGCACCTATTGAAAATATGAATGAAGGATAACACTACTATAATTTGACTTAGTCACAAGAGAGCTATGTTCTGTTCTTTGCCATCTGCTTTAACCCTTTAGTATTCAGATTACTGTCAAGTGTAATGCTTATTTATTCACAATGCTTGGAATTAATTATGCACTATCATGTAGCTTTGGGATTTTAATGTGAATGTATATTTTTGGAATAATATTGTAAGGTAGGTGTTAGAGACCAGATCTTGACAGTTTGAACATAAAACAGATAGAATATTTGGGCCGGATATGGCCAGTTTAAATGCCAAAGGATCACAGGACTATAGAGCAGGGAATAGCAACCTGCAGTGCTCAGGCTGCATGTGGACTATTACAACTTCTCATGTTTTATGATTTCGCAAATTATACAAACAGTTTTTTACTAAAAGTTTGTAAACTCAAGTGCATTTGCTTGCTTGCACCAAAAGAAGATGACTACCCAGTCAACTGTGCCAAATCAGTGGTATTCATACAGTGGCACTCAACCACCTCATTCTGAACCACCAGATAATAAAACAGCTGGCAAATCAGGTTTGTTATTACATCAATTGAGAGATATAGAAAAAGCCATTTTGATAAAGAGGGAGTATCCATATAGTAACCCAAACCACTAGAAAAAGTAACCAAATCTCTGTCACAACTGGAATGTATTCAAGATAAGTTTGTTCAATTAGGGGTTGACCTAGGGTTAAGCAACATTTCCAACATAAATAGTGTAACAGAGTGAGAACAAGTGAAAGAATACTTACGGTGATTGTAACACCAGGTTTTACAACGGCTTTTGAATGGAACTTGAAAACAGTCTCATCTACTCCGGTATCATGCTTTAGTTGCCAGCCACCAATGCTTATATCCTAGAACCAATAGATAAATAAGATTATCAAATTACAAGGCCATAATTTCGGGGGAGGAGCTAAGTCAATTAGATCAACCCCAGTGTTCAATTTGTACATATTTTATTGATCTTGAAACAATGAAAGTCAAAGTTGACCCTGGAAGCATTTGAACTCAGAATGTAAAGACGGACAAAATGCCGCTAAGCATTCAGTTAGCTCACCACCTTCTTAGCAACAGCAACAACATGTAAAAGCTTAGAAATTGTAAATAAACATTTTTAACAGCTATGTCTTTAGTGTTAGCAAATACTGATCCCAGTTTATTTGAGATATATAAGCCTCCATCTTCAGCAGGGCAACAGTCTGTTGCAAGGTAAAACTCCAGCCTCAGATTAACAAAGTGGACAAATATGAAATCCAGTATCTTGCTCAAGGACAACACAGCACCCAGCCCAACATGATCCTGAGCCAAACACTAACCACTAAGCCAGTATGCCCTTGATTTAAATTAACCCAAATATTTGACTGGGACTGACTTCTCAGCAATAAGACATGACAAAATTAATATCAGAGAATTTACATCCTTTTGGATTCAATAAAATATGGAAATATAATAAATTCTAATTTAGGAACACAGCCAAAAATTTTGAAGGAAGAGGGTTAGTTGATACCAGTAACCTCAGTACACAACTGGTACATTGCTGTGTTGGCCCTGAAATGATGAAAAACAAAGCTGACTTTAATGGGATTTGAACTCACAACAACAGTGTCAGATGAAATACCACAAAGAAGCTTTTCTGACACTTTAACAATTCTGCTAAACTTGTGCCCTAATAGTTTCTGTAATAAATGTTCCTAAAATAGAGAGAAGGCCTGACATTCTGGGGAGGAGGGCACTGGGCCAAGGCTTTACTGATTTCAGCACTCAACGGGTACTTTCTTTTATTAACCTTAGAGGGATGAAAGACCAAACTGACCTTCGTAAAAGTTAAACTCAGAATGGAAAAAGCTGAAACAAATACCACAAAGCATTGTTTCAAATTTTGGTGCAAGGCCAGCAATTTTAGTGGGAGAGTCTCAGTTGATTACATCATTAGAGCCACTACACCGTTCTCATTATTTCTTAAATAATAAATAAATTCACTGACCTTCTCACCAGAGTTGATTAATTTGATAAACTTCCCATCGGAATCTACTGAGTCAATACTTAAGGCTGATTTACACTGGGATTTTGAGGCATAACCTTCATTCTTTGAAGAAACCTCCTCACTGCTGCTTTCTGTAGTCACTTTGCGTTTCTTGCCTCGAAGTTGAGTTTGAGTTCGAGACCTGGGAGAACTGCATTCGGTGGCAGAGAGGTTCAATCTATGGAAGAAAGAAAGAAAGGAAAAAAAAAAGAAAAAAAAAAAGCAAATTAATACATCAAAGATAACAATTCAAACACTCCCTTATATTTCACCATCTGGAATTTTTTTTTTGTATGAGGAAACCTAAGAAAGCTTTGGTGATAGAAAGACGTTTGGCCATAAAACAACTTAACTGTAATCTCACAAATTGTAGCTGTAACTCAGCCTGTTGTATGTGGAGTGAGAGTAAATGTGTGTGTGTGTGTGTGTGTGTGTAACCTTGTCTGGATATTACGTGATTGTTAAAAACAAGCATCAACGTCACACAAATAGTATTTCATTTCCAGTTATCCATGAAAGCAGACAGATACACACACACACAATGAGTTTCTTTCCATTTCCACATCTACGAAATTCACTCATGGGGCATTGGTCCACCAGGGACTGTTTCAGAAGAAAACTTCTTAGCTACACAGTCATGCCTGTGCTTATTTTTCAATGAAGTGTTTATAGAAAGAAGAAATTTAATTAGTTATTACTTTTTAGAAAGGTTAAGGAAGAAGACATGGGATGAAGTATGAAAGGCTGATCCCAAAACGCCGAGCCTTATGAAGGGGATAACAGAGGACCAAGATATGTAGTGCATTGCTGTACTCAAGAAGACCCACCCACCATAACAGAAATGGAATTCTAAAACAAAGGTACCACATAAAAAGCACCCAGTACACTCTGTACAGTGGTTGGCATTAGGAAGGGCATCCAGCTGTAGAAACCAAGCCAAAAACAGACTGTGGAACCTGGTGCAGCCACTGGCCCTGTTAGTTCCTGTCAAGCCATCCAACCCATGCCAGTATGGAAAACAGACATTAAAATGATGATTATTAATTAAATAAATTAAGCTATGTCAGTTTGGAAATAGTCAAAGTAAAATGTAAAAAGATTAGAAAAAATCCCCTAGTTTCTTGCCACACAAATCCCCAAATATTTCCTTTTTCTTACCTCTCTTCTTCACCTTCCAAAAGTTTTCGGTATGCAGCAAGTTCCAAATCCAGTTTGACTTTGATACTCCAAAGCTCAGCTGACTCAGCAGTCATATCAGCAAGTTTGTTGCGTAGGTCTTTAATCTCTTCATCCTTTATACTAATCTTCATTTGGAATTCTCGACTCTCACGCTCAAGCTGTCCTTCCAACTCACTGATACGAGACAGAAATTGGGCATTCTGGACAGAAGAAGAAAGAAAAGGAAAGTTAGATGAAGCTAACTCGTGTGATACAAAACCAAAGGAATTTATATAAAGATCAATTGCAATTCGCAACAGAAGACTCTCCTCCAAACACCAGCTCTCTGTACTATTAACTTGTAGACTGTTTGATCTCACCACTCTTACAAAGGCAGCAAAGCTCACAGGCACTGCCCCTTACTTCATATTAAACCAAAACTCACAAATGGAAATATACAATATTCTTAAGTTGAACCATGGCACGAATTCAACACAGAAAGTAAAAAGTCAGAACAATTGTCACAAAGTGTTTTCGCTGACATCCTAATGATTCTGCCAATCCACCGCTTAATAAAATAAGGATTGTTTCTGATTTGACAATTATTTTCTATGATAGGCACAAGGCCTGAACTTTTGAGGGAAAGGGGCTTAACTGGTATTTATTTTATTGACCCTAAAAAAATGAAAAAAAAACAGTAGACCCTGGTGAACTTTTAACTCAGAATGCAAAGCCTGAAGAAATGCTGCGAAGAATTTCGTCAGGTATGGTAATGATTCTGCCAGCTCGCTGCCTTATAATAATCCTTTCTACTAAAGGCACAAGGCCTGAAATTTTGGGGAACAGAGCAAGTTGATTACATCAACCCCAAGTACTTGACCAATACTTATTTTATTGAGCCTGAAAGGGTGAAAGGCAAAATCAACCACAGCGGATTTTGAACTCAAAATGTCAAGTTGGAAAAAGTGCCACTAATCATTTTTCCAGGGCAGTAACAATTCTGCCAGTCTTCCACCTTAATAATAATAATGGTTTCAAATTTTGGCACAAGGCCAGCAATTTTAGAGGAAGAGGTAAGTCAATATCAACTCCACTGCTTGACTGACACTTATTTCGTTGATCCTGAAAGGATAAAAAGCAAAGACAACCTTGGCAGAATTTAAACTCAAAACAGAGACAGAAGAAATGCTACTAAGCATTTTATCCAGAATAATAATAGTAGTAGTAGACAAATTACCTGTGCTCTCAAGCCAGACAACTCTGAGAGGAGTTCCTCCACTCGGCGCTTCGCAGTCTTCAATTCGTCACGCATAGAAACAGAAACATTCTGGCCACGATCAATTTGAGCTTGCAAGCCACTGAGCTGTAAAAAGAAGGTAACATTAAAGAAAAAAACCTTGAAGAAGAAAGGAAAAAGGTCTAGGCATGGCCATGTATTTAGGAAGTGCATTTCGTAACAAAGTGGTTCTGAGATTGATCCCACTGCATGGCACCTTCAATAAATGACTAGGCACAAAGTGTATGATGCTCTTTTATTGCAATTTGGTTGATAGAAGCTATGGGGAAGGCTATTACACATGCATGTATAGTTTTGGAAAGGATATCAGTAATTAAACTAATAAACCAGTGCTTTTCAACAGAAATAGTCTGGTTTTTACACCAGGCCATATTACTGCACAGGTAAACATTCCTTTGCTCCTCTTAACAGGAATGTAGTAAACTAGTGGCTGGCTTCTTGAAAATCTGTAATTAACAACATTATTACTTTGTTAGTTTGTATATGGATTTCATCATTATATGTTCACTTTCCCAGGTGTGCATGGGTCAGATGGAATTTTTGTTGCAGCAGATTTTCTATGGCCGGATACCCTTCCTCACCTGTTTCCAAGCAAGATGACAATATTTTCCTGTAGCTGGACATGTTTTATAGAAGAATGGAAATGAATGATACCACTTGTATGTTGGAGACACTCATTTACAAGTATTATGTGATGTCAAGACAAGGGGACTAAAATGTCCACACATGTATACATATTACATCTATAAGCTTCTTTCAGTTTGTCATCCAAATCCATGTACAAGGCTTTGGTTAGCTCAGGGCCAACATGCTGCATAGTGGGACTGAACCCAAAATCATGTGACTGGGAAGCAAAGCCCTTAACCACAGAAGTATGTCAGAATAGAATAACAACAAATATTTTGAAAATTAGGGTAATTAAAAAATGCATGTAATGCACCACCCTCAGTGTCCATAGATAACAAAAAAATTCTACCGGCCACCTTGAAAAGCACTACTTTATGCCATAAAAAAGTAAAATCTAACCATATAAACATTGATATCAACAAAAACCACAGAACCAATACCGCAAATGCAAAAAGGCAGTTAATTGAAGGGATACAAAAGGGATTGAACTTACTTTTGTTTCATAGAACAGCTCGACTTCTTCACGGACCATCTGGATGTGGGACTCGTGTTCCTCACGCATCTCTCGCAGAGCATCTGCGAGCCTCTCTTCATAGGCTGGGGCGATACCACTGTCAACCTCCTCTGTGATGACCTGGCGTGATCGGCTCTCATTGAGCTCCTACAGAAGGATATTCATGAATAGTGGTGAGGATGAGTGGGTGAGTGTGTG
This sequence comes from Octopus bimaculoides, assembly GCF_001194135.2. Classification (NCBI taxonomy): domain Eukaryota; kingdom Metazoa; phylum Mollusca; class Cephalopoda; order Octopoda; family Octopodidae; genus Octopus; species Octopus bimaculoides. Next base: position 18,054,359 of record NC_069003.1, read on the forward strand.
TGTGTGTGTGTATGTATATATATATATATATATATATATATATATATATATATATATATATATACACACATACATACAGAGAGAGAGATTAATATAGTAGTTTGATACAAAATGAGAGGGACAGAATGGAGATGAGAGAAATAGGTCAAAGAGGGAGAGTGGAGGTGGAGAGAGGAACAGATGAGTGTAGAAATAGGGTGAAACAGAGAAGGGAGATGAACTGAGTTATAACTGAGGTGCATGTCATTTTTCCACAATAAAGAGTCACAACCGTTTCAAGATAAACCCGCTTAGAGAGACAACACACACTGGATGCCTCATCCCTCATTTACTGCTACTGCCCTTGCTAACTTCTGGTCATAGGCAGTCAGGTAGAACCTAATTTTTCTCATACAAGTAACAGAAACAGAACCAACCATGAAGCAATCCAGTAGCTACCTCTAAGTTTATCAAAAATAAACTGGGATCATTATGCAAAATGTATTCTGCTCCTAGTCATTCAATTTGTTAGAAATAGCAGTCAGATCCCTACAGACGTTTACAGTGGACATTGTACATTGAGATATACAGAGTAGCCAGGGTTGGGACACCCAAGATTTTACATAATACAATGGTGTCATGCACACATGACTGCAATTATCTTTTATCTTTTCCTTGTTTCAATCATTAGACAGTGGCCTTGCTAGCGGACACGCTTGAAGGGTTTAGTTGAATGAATTGACCTCAGTACTTTCCTACAGCTGGATGCCCTTCCTAATGCCAACCACTTTACAGAGTGTACTGGGTGCTGTTCATGTGGCACCAGCACCTATGAGCCTGCAAAATTAGGGATGCTCAGCTGGAAAGGGTTGCAAGGGATGAGTCTGTATACAAGGGCAACCACGCTTTTACCAGCGTGGAAAGCGGACATTAAACGACGATGACATATATATAATAATAATAACAAATGCGAAATCCTGCCTGTCCGGGACCCCTGTATCTCAGTCTACATTCGCTAACTTTTTGGAATCAGGATGAACCTGGAATTGAAAATCTGTCCATTTGGTTCTTGAACATCCAGTATCGGGATTCAATTTAAAAACATTTAGGTTGCTATTTCTTACAGGTAAAGCTTGGCTGATTCACACCATCTTGGTTGGCATTTGTCAGATGATGTCAGAGATCAAGGACATTCACTTTATTAATTTTATGTTGAGATAACAAATTTGGGACAAACTGGCTAACAGTTGGAATTCAAATTGGGACTGGAACAATAGAATGATTGCATTACAGAACTAATTCTTATCTGTTCTTAACCTCTGATCAAACACCACAAGGGCATATAGTCATGCTATTTCGCTCCCTTTAGTTTTGGGTTACAGGCGCAATTAGCCCTCCACAGGAGCAAGCTTAAAAGTCTGCAGAGTGCGGGTTTTAAGCTAGTATATAATATACATACACACAGGCGTAGGAGTGGCTGTGTGGTAAGTAGCTTGCTTACCAACCACATGGTCCCGGGTTCAGTCCCACTGCGTGGCATCTTGGGCAAATGTCTTCTACTATAGCCTCGGGCCGACCAAAGCCTTGTGAGTGGATTTGGTAGACGGAAACTGAAAGAAGCCCGTCGTATGTATGTATATATATATATATATATATGTATGTGTGTATGTGTTTGTGTCTGTCCCCCCCAACATCGCTTGACAACCGATGCTGGTGTGTTTATATGCCCGTAACTTAGCGGTTCGGCAATAGAGACCGATAGAATAAGTACTAGGCTTCTAAAAGAATAAGTCCTGGGGTCGATTTGCTCGACTAAAGGTGGTGCTCCAGCATGGCCACAGTCAAAAGACTGAAACAAGTAAAAAGAATAAAAAAAAGAAACACAAACATATATAGTAAAACTAAAAAGGAAAATGCACTGGAACATAAATAGTACATTTCCCTTGTACTTTTACTATAATTCACTATGTGGTGTCCTCAAACAATATATATATATATATATATATATATATATATATATATATATATACATACACACGCACATACATACATAATTGCATATAACACTTCCTAAATCAAGGGCGACAGCAACCATTTCATTTTAAAGGCAATAAAAAAGCAATTCCCATCAGCTTGTTGATCTAGAAAAAAATTTGTAGATGAGGAAACAAAATGTTTGTTTTGGTAGCTAAATAGTCAAAACTAACAAGAGAGAGAAAGAAACAAACAGATACACACACACACACACACACAGAGTAGACCTAACATGCCACCTAATTTCACACCAGCACCTATAAAATCTCTTATATGACTTGCCTGAGGTTAAATATTACCACCACCATCATCATTTGGCTTGTTTTTATATGCTCAGTCAAAATTCTATAAACCATCTTAGAAATAATGGAGTTACAATAAAAGAGAAAGAACATATTTTTCCATCCATTTATTGGCTCAGATCTGCATTTTATCTACATCAAAAAGATATTTCTTGAAGATAAGCCAGGAGCAATCTCGTGTGAGTTAGAACGCTGATATAGTCATACAATATTTAACCCTTTGTTACCATATTTCTATTGAAATACACTGCTTTTGTTTCATTTAATTTTGAAATTAATGAAGAATTTAATAAAATAACTCATTATTATTAATCATGAAATTTAGATGGAAGGTTTTACTTCAGGCCACTTTAAAATAAAAGTTTGTATCATAGAACCACGGGTAGTCTCAGTTGGGTTGAGTATAAAAGAGATAAACACAGTAGCTGTACTTCAAATCATACCCTACCAACTTGGGAAAGATCAACAAATTGAAGTAGTCTTGTATATTTCCCAAAAGGGGTGATCATGGTTGAAATCCTTTTGATCACAAATCTGTTCAATAGTTTGACCTAGGGACTAGACAACATTATAAAAGTAGAAACAAGTTTCCAGCCATTGATTGTTAACTTAGCAGTCATCCCTAATGACCATGCCCTGTATATGACAACTGGGTGTTGGAAGTGTAAATAGAGGGAAGACCACTCGCAAGCAAGATAGAAAACTAGTCAAACCTGCCTCTCCAGAGGTGACCTACTTTACAAATACAGAGACACAAGGTGCTTATATGTATGCATGTTATCTGTGCATAGCACATCTGCATGCTCATGTAAAGAATACAGTGTATATGCATACGCACACAAACCACACTGGTGTGCACACAGAAACCATACCCATATGTATAGGGTGTCCATACACATAGTATGCAGGAGTACATACCGTGTCAACACATTCACACAAAATACTGTATGTCTTCAACAAAACACACACCTCAACACCAAGAGGACTGGGTACACATGAATATAATTGTGGTTGTACATAACATTTGGTTAGTCATATAAATGACAATGGAAGCAACAGCAACCATAGTTGTAAAATATTACTAGTGACAGTCACTGTGTTACTAGTAATAATAATATAAAGTGTTGGCCAAAAGTAGCAGCAGCAAGTAAATACCGAAGGCAGACATGCTTAAATCTAAATGTTTGTCATTAGTGTTAGAGATGTGGCAAAAATGTGATAAAAGCAGCAACTATATTGGACATTTTGTAGCAGTGCAGTGTGAACTTAAATGAAGTTATTGGTCTTATATTCAATGTTTCAAGGGAGACCATGTAAATTTCAACCTGCTAGAAACAGCAACCAAATGTTCCACAAATCACTGCTTGTATTTAAAAAGAAAGGAGACATTAGATAATGAAGGCCTAGACCAGCTATGGGTAAACTGTGACCCATGAGACTTTCTGAATGGCATGCCTATTGAAAATTAACTTTTTTTAGTAGTGTGACCTGTCTGATGAGACATGGCTCATCCGGATTACTTCATGAAGAAGGTTGCCCATGCCTTGTCCAGACAGAGTGTATCTGAATAAAAGATGGAATGGTCACAGCTGCAGTATCTGATCATAGGTCCACAAAAACTGATCTGGGCTCAACACTGTAAACACTGATGTTTTAAAATCTTCTATTTATTTTGCAATATTGGCATGCATTTGAAATGGATGAATGCCCAAAACTACATATTATTGTAATCTAATAGCCAATATTAGAGCTGCCATGTGGTTGCCCTAATCTGCTAGAAACAGCAGTTAATTCTACCAAATCACAACTATTTGGAAGAATGACATGCTGCATAATTATAAATAATGTAAAAAAAATTGATGGCATCTGGATGGTTCACCATCTTGGAATAGTGGATCATCAGCCCTCCTTGATCATGGCCAACCTGAAACTAAACAACACTCTTCCATGAAGGAGTTACTTTCAAGTTTGCTTTTTGAGGAAAATTCCTTAAGATATCTTCACCGAAGGATTAGGGAGCTATGTGCATTTGGATTTGATCCACTGACCATCAAGCCCATAGTGTCACACACTTTAGATATTCTATGAAGCCTTCATCTAAGCCAGCATAGCAATGCAAGAGAAAATGGAGCGAAAGAAATTGCTTACCTGCTCAAAAACTTGAGACTTGAAGGCCATATCTTCTCTCAGACTTTGCAGGCGATTCTCAAGGTCCACTCTCATCAATGTCTCCTCTTCCAGCTGTTTGCGGGCTGTTGCCAATTGAACTTCCAGGGCATTGAGGTCAGATCGGAGAGACTGAAATTATAAATACAAAATAATAGTCTGCAGAGTCTCAATAAAAGGGAACATGGGGCAAAAAATACATTTAACACACACAAGGGGTTGAATGATGTTGAAATTGACTACCCTGCTTTCATTTGTGTATTATTTCTTCTTCCCACTGTCCCCACTTCTTAGTTACCATCTCATTAACAGCAGATCCATGGTTCAATTCTCATGAGCATTCTTAGATACATCTTTTTTTGCCTCTTTTTAAGTTCATCTTTGTAAAGTGACTAAATTTAATTTTCATTTATAATTAAAATATTCTATCATTTATTAATAGTCATCTATTGCAAATGGTCTGGTCATTAACTAAACTTATAACTTACATTAAAATTACAATAGGGTTTAAGTTTAAACATGAACATATTTTAAATGAAGCTTTATACCAAGTGGGTTGGTATCAAAGAAGTTAAAAAACAGAAATGACATTAACAATTGCCTCAACAATGACTCCAGAATCTTGATATCCCAAGATCAAACTGATCAAAATATGTCTATCCATGAATTCCTTCAGTAATGACCTATCATGGGTTTCTACACCTAGAAAGTCATTTCTCAAAGGCACAGAGCTGGTCAATGTTTATTTATGGAAGACAAACAGTTGCCTCTACAAGCATGTCTCCTCTCTCTAGACTGCTGACACGGTCAAGAGACAGAGGAAGACCATTACACTTCGGCACAATATCACAGGAAGGTATCTAATCCAATGCTCAAACAATTCTGCTAATCTGGATTGGTACTGCTTCTCTTTTTTTTTTTAAAACCAATTTTCAAAGAATGAAAGGCAAAATCGACGTTGGCAAGAGTGCAAAGAGAAAGAACAAATATTGCAAGGTATTCTAATTACCAGCAATTCACCATAATATTGTATAGCATATACAAATAAATGAAAGATAAAAGTTAACAGACCCTAAAATTTCAAGTTTTATGTTGTCATTCTTTATATTTAACTAAATTAAAGAGTGGAGGAAACCACAATTTTTTTCTTTCCTTTAAACTGATGCCTGTAACAATGTATATCAAAAGGAACAGAGGTGGGGGCAATTCTGAAATTCTCTATTTTCTTAAACAGTACTGTATGGCCTATTCTTCTGAGTACTGCTTACAGGATGAAGTGCCCCACCAAGAACAGGAGAAACTGGTAAATCTTATGAATCTGTGCTGTGGTTGTAAGATTTGCTGTTAACCACAAACCATCCAGTTGTCATCATCATCAAACATCCATGTTCAATGAGGTGGATGGTTTGACAGCCTGAGTACTGTATCCTGCTCCAAGGTCTGCTTTGGCTCTTCCAAATGCCAACCACTTTACATCATGTACAGGGTGGTTGGTTTGCAGCACCAGTGCTAGAGAGCATGTCATGTAGTTTGGAAGATTAAGATCCCTTTAGATGGAGAGGAAAGTGGCTTTATGCATCAGAGAAAGGGCTAGAACAGAACAGATTTCTTGCTATTCAGGAGCTACTCATCTTATAGGAGAGAGGGTGGAGATGGAAGAAACTAAAAATAGTTGTAGAATCTGAAAACAAACAAAGCCACTCTCCAGAAAAATAATCCCATGGCTGCTTCAACCATCAGAGAAATATCTATGGACAATGAATACTAGAAATTCAAAAATTTGGTCACTAATTCAAAACACCACAGTACTAGACATGTTGGTATTTATTAGAAATGGTAGACTAGTAGAACATCGGTTAAAATACTTTTAGTATTCAGCTACAATCCTTTGCCTTCTGAGTTCAAATCTTACTTAGTTAATATAATCTTTCCTCCATAAAATAAGTATCAATACCATAGTTAATCCACCTGTGAAGATAATGTTCCCACATGATCACAATTTAATGTCAAAAAACAAAGAATATAATACTCACAATATTCTGTGATTCCAGCTTCTTCTTCTGAGATTCCATGTCAGTAAGTTTTACTTGCAAATCACTAACCATTGCCTCAAGATCAAGCAATTTCTTCTGGGCAGCGGCAAGTTCTCTCTCCTTGCGATTGTACCTAAACACAAAAAACAAGAAATTATTACCCAACCAGCCACAAAAGGACAGAAATAGCCACATCTGCTGCAAATCACACTGCCATCTTCATCTTCAGTTTTTTACAACCTCCACACCCATGATAGCATGGACTATAGGAGACTATGGTTGGTTTTTCCCTTCTTGTCATCACAACCCTTGCCTACTTTACAAGTGCTGAGCTATCAAACACACTGTTGACAAGAGATGTGAACATACACAGACAATGGGCTTCTGTAGATCTCATCTCTCAAATTTTGCTCGCAGGATATTGGTCAACTTGAGGGTATAGTAGCAAACACTCACCCAAGGTTCCTCACAGTAGAATGGAACACAAAACCACATCTCAATCATGGGCAACAACTCCAGATACATTTTGATTTTATTCTAACCTCCTCACTAAATACCTTGCCAATGTAATTATGACTGAATTACAGTTAATGCATAATAATCGTACATTATTTGTTGGTTATAAGAGGAACAACTCTGATATAAGCATGGAAGAATAAGTTATTTATTACTTCATGCATTTAAAAATATTGTATTTACTACAATTATTATATTGTATAAGAATAAATTTGTTGGGTAATGTTTGTTTGACTATGGCTCAACAACAATTAATATAGTTGGTAATTTGGTGATAGGGGGAGGTGGAATGCAGGAAGGATTGATAGCATAATTAATTTTAACATAAAATTGCAGCTATGACATAAAAAAAAAGAGTGCTAACATGCCTATCCTCTCACTACTTTTATGTATTTAAGTAGTTAAGTCACCTTCCACTAAAGTTTTGTGTTTTTAAATATCTCTTGCTCATCACTGTTCATTTGCTATACAGGTCAGTGTCCCAATCAGTAGGAATAAATATGCATATAATGTCATATTGGTAATCTAATAAACCATGTGTGTGTAATCATTGTTTTAATGTCTACTTTCCATGTTCACTTGGGTCAAGCAGCATTTGTTCAGGCAGATTTTCAATAGCCAGATGCCCCTTCCTGTCTCCAAATAAACTAATACATCCCTCTGACTAGACATGTTTTCAAGGAAGATTGGAAAATGAAGGACATCACTTGCATGATGGTAACACAAACGTACATATGACAGGCTTCTTTCAGCCTTATGAATGAATTAACTAAATGGAAACTGAAAGAAGCTACACATATGCACACACATCGCAAAAGGCTTTTGATACCCAATTTTCACTACAATCCAATATACTACACATTGTACAAAGCCTCCATGTCCAATAACTGACATATCATCACCACTGTTTCACTGTCCACTTTTCCATGCTTGCATGGGTTAGAGTTGGTTGAAGCAGAATTTCTACAACCAGTTGTCCTTCTTGTCGTCAACCCTCACCTGTTAGCCAAATATGTCAACCCCTTGCAATTCTATAACTACCCAAGTCCACTTATTGAGGCTCTAACTCAACTCCAGTAGTGTTTGAGGGAAGGTAAGTCAAGAGCATGTCTCTTTCCTCCTCATTAAGAAAGAGAGAGAGAGAGAAATATCCAAAACAATGTCTAATACAGTGGCTGCCAACCATTTTCACTGCCAAGGACCTCCTTTCCTCCTAGAGACCACTGGAGTTTAAGAAATGAATTTTGAACTTAGCTCGTGGATATCACAGAACTACCATTGTGCACTCCCAGACTGCATATCTAAATGGTTGCTCAATTTATAAGAAATAATAGCCAAATCTTCCTTAACTTTTTAGCATCCAAATTACTGTCAAATTCACATTGTTTTGAATTAACTGTCTCATAGATTTGAGATTTCAATGATGTGATTACTTTTAAAAGGGCACTGCAGGGCAGGTGCAAGAGGTCAGATCTGGCCATTATGGTAAATTTAAAGGCTTGTCTCTACTGAACTACACTGCCTTTAATGATGAATTTATTAAAATGACTCATTATTCAGTTGGTGCTTATTCCGATGAGGTCAATATTGCCATTTATGCTTTTGGGGTCATTGAAATTTGTATCAATTGAGCACTGGAGTCAATGTAACTGACTATCCTCAACCAAATTTCAGACCTTGTGTCTATAGAAAGGAATTATTAAGCTTGGAATAACTTTAAAACAGAATTTTTATCATAGAACTAGGGGTGATCTCAGGTTGGTGATATTAAAAGGGTTAAATCATACTTTTCCATCTTTTAAAAAAGATAAACTGAAGATAAATCCAAAGTACACATTACTGAAAATGGCACACACAGTTTCTATCAAAAGGCTTACTAGGTCAGCACAGACTTGCAGCTAAACAACAATTAAAATAATGCTTTGAACAAACACATGAAGACTGTGCTGGTACGTGAATGTATACAAATACATATATATATAAATGTGTTAGTATAGACACAGATGGTTGCACACAAAAAATGCTCTTGAATTTATAATACACACTCCATGGGAAAGACAGCAAAATGGAGGCACATCTGTGAGCAGTGTGCATGATTTTTAAAAACTGTCCATGCAGTTAGTAAATGTGGTGAAATGACTCAGGTGGGAATCAATCTGCAGTGTGGGCGTAGATGGTGTTACCATTGTAGTACTCTCACACAAAGGCTGGAGTACATGTATTCAATGCCTGGATACAAAATGATTATAGTTACAGCTATACCGCAAAAAGGTTGGTGAATATATTCAATTGTGAAAGGTATGAATGTTCACACATTCGCACACCCACACAAACACTGACACACATAATCATAGATACATGTCTTTTTTTTTTTTAATCTTTTACTTGTTTCAGCCATTTGACTGTGGCCATGATGAGGCACCAAATTTTGTATATATGATTTTTTTATCAAATATATACATCAAAAGGTTTATGCTTGTGTATATTTTAAATGTTTTTATATAAACACAAATATATGACCAAAGCCTTGTGAGAGGATTTGGTAGATAGACATAGAAAAAAAAAAAAACACCCTTCTCTCTCTAGCTGTGGCCATGTGGTAAGAAGTTTGCTTCCCAGCCATATGGTTCCAGGTTCAGTCTCTGCTTGGCACCTTGAGCAAGTGTCTTCTACTATAGCCTCAGTCTGACCAAAGCCTTGTGAGTGCATTTAGCAGATGGAAATTGAAAGAAGCCCATCATGTATGTGGCTTTGTGTTTGTCACCCAACACCACTCAACATTTGGTGTTGGTGTGTTTACATCTCTGTAACTTAGTGGTTTGGCAAAAGAAACCAATAAAGTACCAGTCTTTACATTAAAACGATTACACACACACAGAGTAATCCTTAATTTTCAAGTAACATTGATGTGACTTGAAAAGTAAGGATTAATGACAGAAAGGCCATTCAGCTGTAATGAAAAATAAAAATGCCTCAATAATATACTCATCTAACCCATGATAACATAGAAAAGAAAAAATATGTGTGGCTGTGTGGTAAGAAGCTTGCTTCTCAACCACGTTGTTCCAAATTCAGTCTCACTACAAGGCACTTTAGGCATGTGTCTTCTACCATGGCCTCGGGCCAACCAAAGCCTTGTGAGTGGATTTGGTAGATGGAAATTGAAAGCCTTTCATGTGTAGTGTGTGTATCACTGTTCTCATTCCTAAGATATGCTGCTGATGTTACTTCTGAATACTGTCCGGATGTCATATGGACCATATATATTTTGTATTTTTTCCAAGATACAACTTTACAACATGGGTTGGGCACATTCTATATTGTACATTGCCTGATTAACATTATATATTTTTCTTTTGTTCTTTCAACTTGTTTCTGTCATTGGACTGCAGCCATGCTGGAGCACCACACAGGAGGGTTTTATTCGAACAAATCAACTTCAGTTCCAGATGCCAAGAATTTCTGCATAGCAAGTGCATTTCACAAGGCATTGACTGGTCTGTCACTACAACAGAAAAAACTTAAGTATGCTGACCTGTACTGAGACTGAACAAGAAATCATGTGCAAACTTAACCACACCTACACACATTTCATGCATAATTAATATACTACTTCAGAGTATGTACTGATTTAGCAAGTGATATGATTTGAGGCCATGTATAGAAACTGAAACAATAACATGAAGGAAGAACCATTCCAACCATTTAAGAACAAACGAACACAAACTGTTGTATTCAGTTTTTGTTTAATTCTTAATAAGCCTGTCTATTACAAAGTATCAATATACTTTACTTTCACAGTGATGTACCTGAGCCACTGACACAAATTCCACATGCACACACTTGCGTAAATAATTCATGATTTCAGTTATTGGACTATGACCATGCTGGAGCATGGTGTTAAAAAATTTATAGTTAATAACATCAATCTGAGTTTTCAGTTTGGTGCTAATCTAGCCCATCTATTAAATGGGCTAGGATACTTTTTCTACATTAAAGGATGTCACTTACTCTCCTACATACCTACGTGCAATGACATTCTCAGGCAGAATCTGGGCATCGACGAGGAACACCTGACTCGCCTGTTCAGGACAACTTTCGGGCTGGGACCTATGGACAGTCACCAAAAATCCCTGGCCTGGCAGTGCTATCGAGAAGTATTACCAGTTTGGGATAAGCTCTACAGGCATGGTTTGAGACACACTGGACCGACTTGCCCAAGAGGCGGTCAGAGTAACAAAACCGTTCTGCATGCACTCGTGCAGTGTCCAACTATTTTGGACCTGTGGGCTTATGCCGAATGGCTGCTGTCACGTGTGGACGATTCCACTTGTTGGCCAAGTTTATTGTGACAATTGCTCCGCCACCTTCCCTTAACCGGGAAGACAAGGCAGTCTTCATTGTACTGGTGGCCATGATGAAAGAATGTGTATGGTGGACTTGAGCGAAAGGATTAGAGACAAACACCTACCTCTCTGGCCAATCGCTCATCAACTTTTTCAAGTACCACTTGAAAAGGAAAGTGAGAATGGAGAGGCAGGTTTTGTCTCGTGAAAGTTTCAAAAAATGGTGGGCGAATGTCGCAAAGATGGTGCATGGGAGTGAAGAAACCACTTTGAACATGATCCTGTAAATCGAATAAAGAGAGAGAGAAAGAGCACTTTGCTCTCGTGTTTATTCCCTCCCTGCCTGAAGTTACCGTGGTCTTTTCCGTAGGCATTTCTTTCCACAGATAAACCTAATCTTGCTTCTTACATTTAAAAAATTTCTTCTGTGATAAACAATCCCTTTTGATCGCCCCTCCCCCCACTGACTCCTTTTGATCGGAATTTTACTTTTTTTTTCCCCTTTTTCATTTTCGAAAAGAAAAGCTCTACATTTGTATTTGTCCCCTCTGTGTTCAGCCCTGTGTGGCCAATAAAGAAAGCTATCTATCTGTCTGTCTGTCTGTATGCACTTCTCTCTCTCATATATCTGTATGTTTATCTTTCTAGCATATTAGCCAACCTGCCCAGCCATCTGGGTGAAATCATTCGAAAACTAAAAACAATTAAGTGCATTCTTTTCTACTCTAGGCACAAGGCCTGAAATTTTGGGGGAGGGGAGGGGGGAGTTGATTAGATTGACCCAGTATGCAACTGGTACTTAATTTATCAACTCTGAAAGGACGAAAGGCAAAGTTGACCTTAGTGGAATTTGAACTCAGAACATAAAGATAGATGAAATACCGCTAAGCATTTTGCCTGGCGCACTAACGATTCTGCCAGCTCACCACCCTAAGTCAATCATTGTGACCAGTGGTGCATAACATCTAATAGTTTGGTCAATACCATGATTATATATATCACAAACACAATTGCTAAGACATACAAGGAAACTAGCATCTCCACATACAATGACTATATTTAAGTATATATATATAAGAGAAAAGAACACGGGCATAACTAGGTACTCCTTCATTCCAATTGTTATACACGTTTCAGTATTCAGTAATACATAAACATGTAACAACTGGAATAAAGGAATACCAAGTTATTATGCCCATATTCTTTTCTCTTTGTATTACATCATAACCCATCATCAGATATGGACAACTTTTGTGTACAAGTGATGGGGGGGGGGGGAGCGCGATTAACATTAGAGCTGAAACCTATCTAGTTTAATTGTCATGGATTGAGTGCATTTAATCATATGTATATATGGTTGTGGAGTTTGCTTCCTAACCATGTGCTTTCAGTCACTTCCACTGTAGGGTAACTTTGGGCAAGTATCTTCTTGGACTGACCCACGTCAGTGAGTGGATTTGATGTACAGAAACTGAAAGAAGACAGTTGCATGTGCACACATGTTTGAGTTTACATCTGCAGTCAATTTGCATGAAAATGTGATGGGAATAGTTGTCACTTCCCTCTTGTCACTGAATCACTCAGCTAGTTTTTGCTTCTCCCATATGGAATAAGTGATTCCTTAATTAAAAATCAGGTAAGGTATCTGGTTTTAAAACAATGCTTCAGATAATTTGTTTTACTTAATGGAGTACAGACTAAATGAACAGCTATGAAGAATTGAACCCCAAACCTTTCAGATACTAGCTGAGTGCTCTAATTCTCCGTAGCTACCTGCTAGCAACACACTCAGTGCTTAGAAAATGTGTGTGTGTGTGTGTATATGGTTCACTGAATCCTGTCAAACTATCCAAACCCATGGATGATTATGTAATCTCTGAATATTTTGCTAGAAGGAAACTATATGGAAGCTTGGCATATATATGTGTGTGTGTGTGTATATATATATATATATATATATATATATGCCAAGCTTCCATATAGTTTCCTTCTAGCAAAATATTCAGAGATTACATAATCATCCATGGGTTTGGATAGTTTGACAGGATTCAGTGAACCATAGGGCTGCATCGTGCTCCATATCAGCTTTGGCATGCTTTCTATGGTTGGATGCCTTTTTGAATGCTATAGTAGATGACAACCCATGTATGGGAGATTGAACTAGGGACTACATAAACGTGAGGCAAACTTCTCAACTGGTGTCAGTCCTTGGACTATAGCACATAATTTGTTGTACTGATTCCATAAAGATCAGCAACAACAGTATTAGGCTGTAAAATACTGCCTCAATAATATATTTATTTGTCTAACCCCTGCTAGCATGGAAAAACAGACAGAGAACCCAATCAATACACACACATACATTTTTGTAATATTATATGTATGTAATTATAGGATTAGAGTTAAATATCATGTATATTTAATTTTATCAGTTACACACTTACTATTATCTAAAATATTAATTTCATATTTCGATAATTCATTTTTTATTAAACCAAGTTAGTTCCTGTAACTTTTATCTTTTAATTTAAAGATTTATTCACATCGAATGTGTTTCCTTTCTGCAGCTTCTGCAGTGACACGTGCACCACAGACGCAGACATACATACTAGTAAGAAAAAAAAAAAAATCACAAAGAGATTTGCTTCAAGTGGTAATTAACGCCAGCTGTAAACATAATGTAAAGAATAAATGACATTATTTAATCTTGGCTTCTGTAAGGCTCACACCATCAGTGTCAACAACAACAACAACAGTGGGTTATTACTACTGATATAATAATAGTACACACTGGTGTCAGCTACACTGCCACACCACTGCTATTACCACAAGACTGCTATTTAGAAATAAGATTATCATGGATTACAGATACTAAACACTAAGTTGTTGACAGTGTGTTGTTTAGCCCCAGGTCAGGCCTGATCTAAAACAAGGCATATCATTTAAAAGCATCCCAGCTACGACAATCTTAGCATTTTTGATTTGTTTTGTCAGTGTATCTAAGACTACATTTTGCTAACATATCCTTATTTTATTTTTGTGATGGTTGGGTGTGATAAGGGAGATTTGGTTGCTATTTCTAACAAGTCAAGCAAACACAGTAGAGGTTGCCTTGTTTAAAACAGTTGTTTATGCCTAAGTCAGCTTCTATCTACAAGACCTATAGATTAAATGTGTTCCTGCCACGACCCTTCTATCTGCATTTTTTCAGGATATCTAAGACAATTTTTATGAAGACAACAAGCAATCACCTATTGACATGGTCACTCAACTTGCTAAAAACAATATGACTATCTCATCTTTGGAGATAACATTACCTGATGGTAGGTTGTGATGAAGAGGAATTTAGCTGCTATTTCTAGCATTTTGAGGAACTACAATAGAGATGGTTTCGTCTAAAACAGTGCCTGCCAAACTGTGCCACAAAAAATATTTTCAGGAAGCAATGATCCAAGAACATTTGCAAAATTTGAGCGTAAATATAATTTAGTTACATTACACAACGAAGAGCAGTTCTGCTACAGCCTTGGAGATCACCATTGGCACAATGATTAGTGATGAAGCTGTCAACCAAATTAAGACCATTCCTTTGCATGCACACCCAATTTCTTTTAAAATTCAAGACATTGATGATCAGTTCCACAAACATTTCACTGAAGCAAAAAATGAACTCGAAAACTTGTGGGCTTTACAAATCGATGACAGTACAGACATCAGCAACAAAGCTCAACTAATTTCATTTCCATGAATCATCAGAGGTGGTAAAATCAAAAGTCAACTTTTCTTTTGTTGTGAATTGAAGGAAAGAATGACAGAAGATGTCTTTAACCTGGTAAACCAAAATGTCGTATTGAGAGGGATGCAGTGGTAAACTTGTATTAGTGTTTGCACCGATAGTGCTTCATCCATGCAGGTTCAACAAAAAGGCTTCATGGGTCATGCATTACAAAAAAATCCACAAGTTAAAATTATATATTGCTTGATTGACTGCGAAGTTTTGATGTCAAAATCTCTACTTGATGGTCTCCTAAAGATGGACAACATTGTTAAAGTGGTGAATTACATAAAATCACATTCCCTAAGGTGCAGACTTTTTACATCCCTACAGATTCTGATTTTAAGTGCTATCTCGATTTATCGCTTTGCAAAATGAAATAATACATTTCTTTGATGCTGAATATTCTGGATTTGAATTTCTTAATGATGATAATTGGTGGCTGGAAGTAGCATTTCTCAATGACCTTTTTGAGAAATCGAATGTTTTAAATTTGAGTCTGTAGACAAATTAAAGTCTTTCACCGACAAGTTAGAACTGCGGATAAGGAAAGTTAAAAACTCGCAGCCTGATTGCTTCCCAAGCATAGAGGCTCTTCCAAAGAAATTTAAAATGTTGTCAGAAGTACAGAAGACAGTAGAAAATCTCTCTGTATTATTTTCTAAGTACTTTCCATCACTTGATTATCAAATGTACGAGTGGGTCATCAATCCTTTCACAAGATACGAAAGTACACACCAGCCATTAACATTAACAGAAGAAAATTTAACAGATTTGAAAAACGATCCTGAGCACAAAGCCTCGTTTTCTGAGCTAGAATTGTCAGAGTTTTGGAGCCAATATACAACAGTTGGAATTCAACATAGGACTGAAACAAAAGAATAATTGCATTACAGAATTAATTCTCATTCATCCTTAACCTCTGATCAAACACCACCAGGGCATATGGTCATTATAGACGTATTATAGTCATGCTATTTAGCTCCCTTTAATTTTGGGCTACGGGAGCTAGCTTAAAAGTCCGTACAGAGTGCGGCTTGTTTAAATGAATATAAATATATATAAGCTATGTAAATGTCTGTGTATACATATACATTCATTGTCAAATCATGGAGGGTACACATTTGGGTGGGTGGGAATCTCAGTAGGGCATGGTATAATAGGCTGCAAGAAACAGACAAGGTGTTTTCACCAGTCAAATAATACAAACTAGATTATTTTATATCCATTTTATGGGTGGGCAGGGTTCTTTAGTTGTATTATTAATGTTTTTCACAGTTTAGTTAACTGCTGAAACATAGAGTGGGGTTTGGACCAAGTAGAATTACTAGTCTTGCTTTACAGAGAAGTTACTGCTATGTGGTCAATAATTGGACTTCTGAATAAGATATAGTGTTGAAGCTCTGAGCAGTACTCAGAATAGACATGGCACATGACTTAAAGGTAAGATTTCTTGTATCAGTCGCTGTATCACTGGTTAAATGTCAAAGGTCATTTTTTACTTGTTTCAGTCATTAAACTATGGTGATGCTGAGTCACCACTTTTTTCTATTTATTTCTTTTCATTGAACTGCTAGGTTACAGAGAAATAAACAAACCAACACCGGTTGTCAAGCTTCTTTCAGTTTTCATCTACCAAACCCACTAACAAGGATTTGGTAGGCCAGAGACGTATTATAGTAGAAGACACTTGTCCAAGGTGCTGTGCAATGGGAATCATGTGGTTGGGAAGAAAACTTATCACACAGTCATAGCAGTAAGCACACAGTAAGCAAACAGGAAGACATCAATAATACATTGTAAAGCCAGATTGTATTGTACCATTGGTTGTACTAGATTCATTTTAAATAATAAATAATGTCCAGCACAGCAGTTTTATGACCCAGACACACCTGTTGTTGGTCTATATTTATTGCCAACACCCAAATTCTCAAAATGTAGTACAGTCATTCCGTAACAGTTTTTTAAAAAAATTATCAAACTATTACATCTAGAGCACAGCAGTGTGCACATGTGTGAAATGATTGGCCATTTTTTAAATGTGCAACGCAATGACATAACCGTCATTTTGGTTTTATGTGGGTGGATCATACTAGCAGAGACTTAAAACTATAAAATACTTGATTATCAGGACTGTTTTACTTACAACTCAAAAATACTATCAAACCTGCTTGAAATAGCAGCCAAATCTCCTTCAATTCACATCCTATTAGCTGTTAACAATACAATTTTACAAGTGTGTATTCTTTTAGGTAGGGAAATTCTGACATTTTTATGTATTAATCTGATGTTATGATTAAAAATGACCTTAATAGTGAATTGTAGGGGAAATAGATTTAAACAAGGTCTTTGTTCAGACAAAATATCTTACAATTGGTGATTTAGCACCAGCAAACCTTTCAAAGAGTTATATTTTTTATGAATTGTTTGACCCTTTTGATACCAACCTGCCTGAGATTGCCTCTGGTTTTATGTATTTAAGTTCCAGACACCAGCTTAATAATAATAAAATTATTTTACTAAATTTGATAATGATGAAAAGCAGTATATTTCTACAAAAATGTGGTAATGAAAGGGTTAATTCCTTATGAAATTGTCATAAAAGACAACATAAAAAAATAGACCAATTCAAAAAGTGAGAAAAGAAACCCTTGCAGCAAACTTATTCCTTGTATTTTAAAAGATTTTCTCTTTACTATTTGCTGATGCAAACTGTTACTATATTCTTCAGATTCTTTTGTTTCAATGTAAATAAAAGTCTAGATAGGAATCCTTGCAATTTAGTCTCATCATATTTGCATATTTTCATCTCCATCACAGTTCAATGGCTTCTGTAGCTTATTGTTCAATTGGTGCAGGACTGTTTAAACAGATTCAGGTTGGGTACAATCATTGTTTCAGAAGGTAAGATAAAGGAACAGAAGCCATTTAGTCATTACACTCCATCCCTCAGTACCAACTACCACCTGGACCCTGAGGGCCTTCAGGTAAGTTGCTGCAAATACTTCAGCCAGGTCGCCAGATAACTAAACTCACCTCACAACCATTGGAGACTTTGGAAAAGCCAAGGGCAGAACTCTTTCACTTTCTAAGAAAAGAAAAAGTAAATATTTTGGCTAGACTAAGAACCTGTGAGAATTAAGATAAATAACCTCCAATACAACATCAACAAATATCTTCATAGCACAAGACAAAGTAATTTTATTAAATAAGAGCAAAACAGTATTATATTTAATGTAGCAAGTATCAAAAAGTTAATTAGAAATTAATACGCTGTGCATCAATGACTTCTATTTTAATTATTTCAGCAAATATGGGAAACAACTTTGGACAGATCTTGATCTAACTGGAACTCAAAAGATCTTAGACTTCACCATACTTGGTAGATATTAGGACATCCCAATATATCTGTGAACCCAAATGTCACAGCACAACATTGTACTTGCTCTTATGAAAAAGAATAAAGATAAACTCAATCATAATTCTATGACTCAAATTCAGTGAATGTATACATTTTTATAGAGGGGAGGCCCTCACAACAAAAATTACAGTAACTTTTCAGAGATTAACAAGAAAACTATACACACTACAAACAGTTTTTTTTTTCATCTCTTTTATATTACTATGACCTGGACAATGTTTTCATATTGAGAAGCTGTCTACACGGAAAAACCAGTGAAGCAAATGTGCCTACTGAACAATTTGTCCATTTGTTTCATGGTTCACTTGGCAGATTCTAGAGGTAATGATAATACAATAGGCAGTAAAATGGTTAAACACCAGAGCTGATGACTCACCATGGTCTATACATAACCACCATGGTCTGCTACATACAAAAGGAACATTTAGGGCTTACTTGCTGTATGTTTGTTGAGAATACACATGCACACAAATACAGCTGAATATTTGGGATTACCTTTATGTTTCTGCTTCCTTGCTCCATGTATAATTTTTTGATATATCAAGGAGACATTGAATAATAATAATTTTTACTACTGTAAGCACAGGGCCTGACATTTTGGGGGAAGGGGCTAGTCGATTATATTGAAACTAGAGCTAATAATAATGTAAGGAGACTGTAATAAGTACCAGGTGGAAAGATGGTTAAAAGAAAAACAGAAAAGCTATGACTTGCATAGGCGCATTCAGGTCTTGCTGACATATTCAGTCAGCTTAGTTTGTGGTGTGTGATGGTGGTGAAACAGATTTTATAATTATTGCTGATGGGTGGGGGAGGAAAAGCAGAGACTACAGAAAATGCAAAATGAAATGCATACAACATACTTTGACTAATGTAGAAAACAACCCACCAGCAATAAGAATGTTTTACTTTTGACAAGATCATAAAGATTGTCACACCTAATTTGACCCATCCAACCCATACCAACAAGGAAAAGTGGGCCAAAGAAAAAAAAAAAGTTTATATTTTGCCTGGTACCATCTACAATTCCAAATATGGGGAAATACTGAAATTTGAAACTGTGACATTGATACTGCACAAGGATATTTTTCATTATTGTGAGTAACTATATTAGCTAAATATAACTGCTAAAGTGAAGAAAGCGTAAGAACTAGAGGCTAATTAGTTAATAATCAAATAGAACATAAGTGACATTTTCAGGATTTGTTAAAAACTGCCAAGTCCTGAGACTAACATGCCAATGGAGGTGATTTTAGATCATCTCTCAATCTGCAAGAAATATAAACTTATCATCATCACCATTGTTTAACCCTTTAGCATTTAATCCACCCTCATACAGCCCAAATATTCTACCTGTTTTATGTTAAAACTGACCAGATCAAGCCTTTCACACCTACCCAGAATGTCACTCTAAAAATATACAATCACATCATTGAAATCTAAAAGCTACATGATTAAGTTTTTGTATCACCGAACCAGATGGCAGTCTCAGGCAGTTTGGTATCAAAAGGGTTACATGCAATTTTCTGCCTTGAAAATCATTTAAAAAAAAAAAATTAACACCAATATTTGTCTCCTGTTTAAAAAAGAAAAAAAGGGTTCAGCTCTAAATAGGTTAGGACCAGCATTTAGACTAAGAACTGAATAGTTGCTTGTACAAACAAATATTTATCTAGCAAGGATACAAATACAGCCTCCTATTCTGGTACACCAGTGCACTAACAAGTTTTCTTCATTACCAATTACTGGCTATTATCTCTTTCCTCATTTTTCTTTTTTTGGTTCATAAATCATAAGTGTAGGCATGGTTGTGTGTTAAGAAGTTTGCTTCCCAACCACATGGCTTTGGGTTCAGTCCCATGAATGACTTTCATCTAACCTTCATCACTTGAACTCCATGTTTCATACTGGTATGAGCTGGACAGTTTGACAGGATTCAATAAATAGGTCCACTGACTTCAAGCTCCATCATCTGCTTTGGCATGGTTTCTCCAGATGAATGTTCTTCCTAACATCAACCACTTTTACAGCACTCTGCACACTTTATTCATGACACCAGCACTTGTAAGATCATTGGGTGGGACTTCAACAGAAAGGAAGATGACTTTATACTAGGAAATAAGATGATAAAGTATGAAAGATGATGATGATGGAAATAAAATTGATAGATAATCCCAAGTTTGGTTTTACTATTACATGAAATCCAGAGTTAAGTGGTTCCTTTATGTTTCTCTTAAATCCACTTTAAAATACCGGGATATAAATTTCAAAAGTGGCTCAAGTACTCAGTGTCATAATTGTTTCAAGCCCACATGACATCTGACAATTTCCATATAAAAATACAAAGCCATCTCTGTTCAGCGCCCACGAAAGTATTGATAGCATATATAACACTATGTCACTGATTTTCTAGGAACTTATATGCTTTAGCTTTCAATATGTTGACCTAGTTATTTCAGGCAGAACTTCAAGTGCTCTGCTGAAATGAGTTAACAGATGAATGCTTTAAACCAGGCCTGGTTAACTCTAATTACATTGCGGGCCACTTTAATCACAGAAAGTTTTGTGAGGGCCGCTTGTATACTAACAAAATTGAAAGCATTTTGCTTTCTCATCAACATCGTTTAACGTCTGCTTTTCATGCTAGCATGGGTTGGACGATTTGACTGAGGACTGGTGAACCAGATGGCTACACCAGGCTCCAATCTGATTTGGCAGAGTTTCTACAGCTGGATGCCCTTCCTAACGCCAACCACTCCAAGAGTGTAGTGGGTGCTTTTACGTGCCACTGGCACGAAGGCCAGTCAGGTGGTACTGGTAATGGCCATGCTCAAAATGGTGTATTTTACATGCTACCTGCACAAGAGCCAGTCCGGCTGCACTGGCAACGCTGGGCACAGGTGCCATCACGATTTCGCTTTTGCTTGCCACAACAGGTCTTCGCAAGCCGAGTTTTGTGTCCAATGAAGGAGACGACATTGGCATGGGTGCCAGTCGTCAAATTTAGTTTGATTACGATTTCACTTGCCTGAACAGGTCTTCGCAAGCGGAGTTTAGTGTCCAATGAAGGAAGGTATGCATAAGTGGGCTAGCTACACCCCTGGCATAGGCCTTGGATTTAGGTCTCACTTGGCTTGCCGGGTCTTCTCACGCACAGCATATTTCATGCTCTTATTACAATAATGAATGAATGATTACTGATTCAACACTAAATATTTTGTTGCAAAAGCAGTATCTTTCTTTTTTATTTTTCATTACAATCTTTAATTTTTGATAAAAGCTTTTAAATGTTTATTTAAATAAACCCATTTCTAGAAGGTATTGAACATGCCGCAAGATAAAAGTCTGTGGGCCTCAGGTTGGGCAGCCCTTCTTTAAACCAGCTGGTCAAATAAACTTGAACTCATAATTCCAGTATTTTTAAAACCATTCCACTTCCTTCTTTGCTGTTAATCCAGCAGAACATCTAGGCTGTGAGTTGGGGTGGGGGGAGAGAGAGAGAGAGAGAAAGACAAGGACTGCATTGACACTTGGCTGCTATTCATTTTCTCGCCGAATAGACTTCAGTGAAGTGGCATGAGGGAAGTGCCTTGCTCAAGGACACAGTGCACTATGCAATCTAGGAGTCAAATTCAAGATGGAAACATTAACTGATGTAGTCCTAGATACATTACATTCAACTCAATACCAAAGTATGAAGATCATGCAGTACATTATGGAATATAACAATATAATAGTACAGTTTTAAATTCTTATGATGTCATCATCATCATCATATCAATGTATACTTTTCTATGCTCGGATGGATCCAAAGGAATTCATTGAAGCAAATTTTCTAATCGGATGTCCTTCCTGTTGCGAACCCTCACCTGTTTCTAATATTTTCCCCTTGACTGAATATATTTTCACAGAAGAGTGGTAACATAGGTTACAGTTTGTATGATAGTGACACCCACTTACATCACAATGTAAGGACATGGAGGCACACATATGATGGGCTTCTTTCAGTTACTGTCTACTGGATCCAAGCACAAGGCCTGTCAGTTTGATGCTATAGTAGAAGATACTTATCCAAAGTGCCAGGCAGTGGGACTGAAACTGAAACCATGTGATTGGGAAGTGAACTTACTTAACTACACAACCACGCCCACTTGTACAGTGAGCACTTCTACAGACATTCCAATAATGAGCTTGGGAATATTAGAAATACAGAGTTTCAAGTGCAAACAAAACGGAAAGAAGTATTTGGCCTAGAAACATAATCCCAGGCAAGTTTAGCAAGATATTCCACCACCACAAAACTGGTTTCCATAATTCATGGCATCAACATCTTCAGAACCTAACTAGTTGCCATTAATAGGGAGGGAAAAAAAAAAGCCCCAAAATATTGATTCCTTCATGTTTCAAGTTTTACTGAAATTACTCCCACCACCATACTATACTTATTTCATGGATCCCAACAGGGATGATGTGGATCTAAATCATAGAGGACTGAAACTAAATACAAACAAACGTTCAATTTGGAACCTGCACTGCCACACCAATCAGTAGGAATGCTCCAATGACACAGCAAGAACTAAAGTGAGATGGAAATTCATTCACACCCTCTGAGTTTTGAACCATCACTCAGATTTTCAAAACTCAGGAGCACAACTTACCATGCCACCATAAAAGGCATTAATGCCATTGCGAATATGTTTCAACCAATCAGCATTGGCTGACTCGTTATGGTTGATGCAGGAAGTATGCAAATTTTGTCAAATAGCTTGACCAATGGTTCTGGAAACTTTTGCTTAGTATAAAAAGCTTAAGAATTCGACTTCTGACAAGAGCCACTTTGCAGACCACACAAAGCCATGTCACATGGCTCAGTGAGTCTGTCTCACCTTCTTTTACTTTTTCTCATTTAACATGTTTATTTCGTATTCGTCAAAAGGCAACAACCTAAAATTGCAATGTTGAATCATACACATAAACTTACAAGCAGTTTATTTTGTCGCCAGCAATTAAGAACTACTTTCATAACCCTTTCCCATCATGTTCGCTATCACATGTTCCATTAAATTAAATATATGTACACATGTAAATATAAACAAAGCAGAATAATAGTATATATAAACTCATTAGTGTTGTCATTCTTGTTTTCACATGCATCCTACCTCATATTGCGAAGCCATGAATGAATGAATTAAAACCCACTCTAAAATATCGATCCTTTATCTTTTATTTGTTTGTCATTAGACTGCAGCCATGCTAAGACACTACCTTGGATGGTGTAGTCAACAAATTTAAGTTTGGTACTTTATCGGTCAACTCACGGGCACTTAAGCTAATGCCAATTGACGGTCTTCAAAGAGTTTCCATCAACCAAATTTACTAACATGCCATTGGTCAGTTAAGAGCTGCAGATGACATGCACAAGATTCCGCGCAATAGGACTCAACTCGAAACCATGTGGTTGTAAAACAAGCTTCTTAAACCACACAGCCATGCTTAGCGTCACTGAAATATTCTAGTCTTTATCTAGAATTAGACAGAGCAGGCACATTGGCAGAAAGGTGCATTTAATTCCCTGGGGAAACTATGTCGAAATTTCAAAATCTTGTGGAGGATGTTGAAATCTCAGCACCGCTATCCTACACACGCCAAACTGCAACTTATAAGAAACCAAAAACTGGAAGAAGCCTATCACAATAATCACAGAATAACTTTTATCTATAGAGAATAATCTTGATACAAAACAGATGTAATTTGGCTGTCACTAAAACTTTTCTATCTTCAATAGCTCTCGCCCCCTAAAGCCTCTTCACACACTCAGTAAGTGTTCTTCCGATAACACTAATTATTGAAACAGTTAAGATACACAAAAATCACCTCCTGCCCATCTTTAAAGAAACTGAAAGGTAAACGAGAAAATTACACCTAGATAGAAGTAAACGGTTAAAAAAGTCATAATATAATAAGTGTGTATGTGTGTGTGTGTGTGTATATATATATATATATAATTGCAAATTCTTGACATAGTTTCACGACTATTGTTGGGTGAGAGTGGATTGACGAGTGAAACCAGTTTGGGGTTGAGGACAGAGGGAGGGGCGTGGTGAAAGAACGGTGAGTCAGAGCAGGAGCAGGAGGGGAAGACAGTTAAAAGGAAAACGTTGGAGAAAGAAGAATGGAGAGAAAAAGAAAACAGTATACTACCCCGCCCCCACTAAAACACCCACGCAATGTCCGTCAACAAGAAATTTACAAGTTTGAGAATAAAATTAATAAAGGCAAAGAATTGTTCTACTGTGCCCGGTACCATGCCACCACCACATCTCTCAACCATGTGTGCGTATATGTGGCCGCTGAGACTAACGATGGCGATGGTGTCAGCCGAGAATTATCTTGCTCCAGTTACAATAACTATACCAGAAGTTTTGGAGGGAAAAAATATGACTGACAAACCGACCAGAGATAAATCGCCAAATAACTATTCTCCCCATCCTATATCACACGTGTGTGCATGCGTATGTGTATATACATTATATATATATATATATATATATATATATATATATCTTAGAGAGTGCTTCTTTTGGATTTATGTTTTTTTACAAACTATATATATATATAAAACTACTGCCATCTAATAAAAAGGTTACACTCAGGGTCGGCTCAAAGTACAGGCTACTCGAGCAGTCGTCCGGGGCGGCGAGTGCATTTTAGTCTACATTTTCAGTTTTTCTCCTTATCATATAGTTTCAAAAAATTATACTTATAAGGGCGCCGAAGTTCAGCTTGCCCGGGGCGCCAGCAACCCTAGGGACGGCCGTGGTTACACTCAACCTCATTTTGCCGTAATATACTCCTACACTATGTCTAAGTTGCTAATTATATTAGTAATAAACAACAGCAACTCACTCCAGTTGTTTTAATTTAATAAACGGTGAAAAATAAGGGAGGGGGCAAGGTCTTAACCTATTCTTGCCGATTTAAATGACTGTCACAAAAGAACTTTTCAAGTTTCGTTTCTTCAGCAAAACCTGTTGATTAGTCAGCAACTAATCGCTTTCACAGAGATCTTTAAAAGGCACGACTTGCAAAATATACACACACACACACACACACACATATATAAACGCATGTCTATTGCACGCCCTGCAAATTTCAATGGATCCAGTGAATACCAGTAATATACTCAGATATACACACACTTCAATATCTCCGTCTATACACATAAAATATTAAAACCTTCCATTAAATAGTTAATCCAAAATACTCAAGATGACAATTACTAGAGTGATAGACCTAATCCATCGCCCGGTTTAACACCGCCTTCTCGTGCTTGGATGTACTACTGCATTTGGTAGAGACCACTCTTTTGTATGTATTCAAATCAGATCTTTAGATTAAAAAGATACTTCATTTCTCTCTCTCTCTGACCAGTTTCAGAGGTCCCTAAAAGTATCAAAGGCATTGCTTTTCCCTATACCTAAAAGATAAACAGACAGAATTTAGAACCCAGATCAACCCTGATTAAGCGAACCCATGATCAAAAGCATAGCAGCCACGAACCATCCTTTCTTTTTACACTATATACAAAAGTGTAACTTTTAAATGGATTCCGCTACTTTTTTTTAAAGGTATAAGTAGAGAAAGAGAGATTTGGCTGCTGTTTCTAGCAGTGGAGATGGCCCGAACAATTGTATTTATTGTACTGGAAGAATCCAGATTGAATCTATCATAGTAAACTACTGAAGCGCACAAAAACAGTTTCACAAGGGAGGTGGAGAGTAGGCTAGGTGATAAAAAAACCCAGTTTAGAAAGTCTATCTATGGAGGAATTGGTCAAATAATAACACTAACCAAATAACTGATCTTTCACAGAAATCGATCAACGAACAGTATTGGTTGTATTGAATGGAAATAATGAATATATACAGAATAACCATCACTGATCGGGTATTATCACTACAGCTCAGTTTATAGTAAACAAACGAATTTATAAATAAGGCAAAGGCAAAATAAAACGAGATGTGGAGCTAAGGTTTTAAAATATATGTGTAGCAGATGTGAAAAATGAGTTTACGGAAAAGGAAAGAAAAACAAAGCCGAAATCTAAAGATTGAAAAATACGCGAAATATATAGAGAGGAAGCTACCCGGAATAGGCAGACATTTTAGACTAAGAATTTTAACAACTGTTAGAACTGTGGTGGAATTGTAGCGATGATGAAATAGACATTAACTGAAATAAGAAACGATTCTAAATAGTTTTTAAAAAATTAACCCCCAATATATAAATAACTTCATTTATTGCAATCTCAAATATTTCTTAATGCAAACGGAAGCTCATGTCAATACCCGGTAATAATGAACAGACATTTATTTATAAAACGATACCTGGGTATATTTATGGAAATGTTATAAATATAATATAAAGCTACTTCAGAATACACTGAATTATATTTAAAATAGTAAAAATACAATCTAGTTTCGGTAAAAATCCAATATTTTTTCTTTGTTAAAATATTAGAAAGCCAAAATCTGCAATGATTGGCAGATAATTTATATGAAATTATGAGGATAAAAAAGAAAAACTGTTGACGGAGGAAGATCATATATAAATAGAATCAGGTCGAGTCAGGAGAGAAAATATATTAGTCGGGGGAGGGTTATTTTCGGCAAATGATGTAAAAATGATTGCAGTTTTGCAGTCACCAAGCTAAATGTACCACAAACAAAATTGCAGTCGGGTTTTTATAAACGCATATTTGTTAATGACTTAATTTGTGTATATGTATATATATATATATATATATATATATATATATACACACACACAAATACACATACTCAATAAGGTAGTGTTCTATGTCTATATTAATGGTTTGGTGCTAAAACTCTAATTAAAGTTATAATTAGCAGCAAGAGCTTTGATTAAAGGGGTATTATTAACAGACACTGAATGCATAGTTTAAATTTAATTAAGTAAAAACAAAAACAAAAAACCCGCTGTTATATTGATGTGACTTCAGTGAGTCTGACTATAAATACTAAGATTGCAGAAATATATATTATTTTCATTATGAAGAAGTACTAGAAATGAACAGACAGGTAAATACCATCTCAATGAATATTGCTTTAACTATCCTATATTTAAATTGGCCTTTTGATTGAGCATTTACTCGTGGATAGCACATTCATTATGTGTATTCTTAAATACAGGTAAAAGCGCAGTCAAAATACTAATTTGAATTTAGGACTGAAAAAGCGAAGTACGCATCTCTCTCTCTCTCTCTCTCTCTATATATATATATATATATATATACATACAATAGTGAGATACAGTACAACTTAGGTGTTTAAATTCAAAAGGGAAGTCGATAAAAAGTTTTTTTTCTCTCTAAACAAGGAAATATTTAAGAGAAATCCCAACTTACTTGGTAAGCCATTCATCGGCCTCGGCCTTGTATTTTCCCGATTCTATTTGTAAACGTGCTTTCTCCTTAGCCATTTCATCCAGCAGTTTCCTGGCATCATTCAACTCAGACTCGTACAAAGATTTGATGTTTGTTACCTCACGAGATACGGTTTCCTCGGACGACCGAACCTGAACCATCAACCGACTATTCTCGGTTTCCAATTGACGCACCCGATCGATGTAATTAGCAAGACGATCATTTAGACTCTGTAGTTCTTCTTTCTCTTGGATACGAGAGAGCCTAGCCGGGGATGGAGCCCTGCCCCGACGGAGAAACGACGACGAGCCGCTCGATGTACCGGCACCCTCTGCTTCCGCAGACATTCCAGACGACGATATTGTCGTGGTGGTGATGGTTTTACGTGTTTTCGATGACATTTTGTCTTATGGATGATCAAAGAAAATGTATTTGGTTTCTTTTTTTGTTTCCAAAATTACTCAAGAGTTGTCTATTTTAGCAGACAATGATTCTGGGATTGGAGTGCGATGTAAAAGTGGAACGGCTCACGGGTACCATAGAAAAACGATAAACGTGCAACCCAAACTTCACGACTCAATTCAGTCTGGAAGAAGTTTTGGTTTTCTACAAGACTGCTGCCACGTGTGAAGAAAATGTCAATTAATCGAAGACAGCTAAAGTCTGTTTGCAAGACTTTACAAAATCTCCAGCTGCACCAACACTAAACAATCATCAATTAGTGCAATATGGCGGGGCACATGCGCGCCTCGTGTCACGTGATAAAACCGGCAACTTCAGCACGCTCACTCTCTCTCTTTCCCTTTCTATCTTCCTCTTTCCTTCTTTCTCCCCATTTTCCCTCTCGTTTATATGGATCATTCTGTCTGTCTCTCTCTCTCTGTGTCAGTAACTAACTTCCTCTCTGGTTATATCACAACCCGCTTCAGTCTCTCACTCTCTCTCCGTCCTTATACCACAGACCTTTTCCTCTCTGGTTATTGACACCTCCCTCTTTCTCTTTCACTCTTACCTCCGCACTGATTATACCATTGCCTTTTCGCTCTCTTTCTCGCCAGTATTCGCTCTTGTGTATATCATTGCTCTCTCTCTCTCACTGTTACCAATTTTCTCTCTGGTTATACCAGTCTCCTCCTTCTCCTTCGTAATATATACATCTCTGTTTTTCTCTTTTACCCAACATTTTCATTATATATACCACAACTCTCTCTCTGTCTCATATTTCCCTCTCACTCTTACTCTGTCTTTCTCTCATTCCTTTCCCTCTCTCTTTTATCAACTTCTGATATCACACTCTCTCTACCATTCCCTCTGGTTATATATTAGCTCCCTGTCTGTCTGTCTGTCTGTCTCACGCTCGCGCACACTTCTGGTTAAATAGTCTCTTCTCTTTTTCTAGTTAACACTACACTCTTCCCCCTCCCGAGTTACACTACATCTCTCTCTCTCTCTTCTGTCTTGCCTTTTGTTATAAACATACCTCTCTCTCTCTCTCTCTCTCTCTCTCTCCTCTTTTTCTGTCTACCTCTGGTTATGAATATCTATCAACTGGATGTGTAGATAAATTTAGCCTTCTTTGATATAGAATAACAGACTAACAAATCACTGGTATCACAAATAGCCAGTAGGTGGGTAAAAATTCATTATTAGCAATGGAAGCAGTATTTGTTCAAAATAGCATTCTGTATATCTTAACGTGGATGCTTGCACCTGATGATACTCAAAGATGCAGAAATCTGAATTAAGCGATTCTACCGCTGCCACTTGACACTTTTTGTTTGCTACTGAATATAGATCTGTGCTTTTTAACACTATACACCTATAAGCAATGCTTTCTTGAGGTGAATACCACAGTTTTTTTGTTTGTTTTAGCTTTCTACAGTTTATCCACATTAAAAGTAAAATATACACGTTGTTTAACGTCTGCTTTCCATGCTGGCATTGGTTGGATGGTTTGACTGAGGGCTGGCGAGCCAGAAGGCTGCACCAGGCTCCAATCTGATCTGACAGAGTTTCTACAGCTGGATGTCCTTCCTAATGCCAAATATCTATCTATCTATTTATCTATCTATCTATCTATATCTATCTATCTATCTATCTATCTATCTATCTATCTATCTATCTATCTATCTATATATTTATTATCCATGCTAGCATGGAAGGCAGACGTTAAACGATGATGATGATCATGATATATATATATATATATATATATATATATATATATATATATATATATATGCATGGCTGTGTGGTATGTAGTTTGCTTCCTAATCGCATGGATTTGGGGTTCAGTCCCACTGTATGGCACACTGGGCAAGTGTTTTCTCCTTAGCCTTGTAAGTGGATTTGGTTGATGGAAACTGAAAGAAGCCTTTTGCACACTCACACATTTATATATAAATGATGTAAGCCTATGTAGTGGAATACAAACCTGGCAAATTTAAATATTTCTACAAAGATGTGTGGTTGCTGCAAGTTCTTTAATGTGATTCTTTTCTCAGTTAACCATAATCTGCATTTCCTGCTGCTATTGAAGTAAGCTTGGTACTTCTCTAAGATTTTCCACTTTACGTTGTATTTTGTGGTGCTTCCTTTCAGTGGCCAAATGGACATGGCCAGGACTGTGACATTTCATCTCTCTGGAATATTGAAGAACGACTCATAGTTGTTGTATCTATTGCTCCCACATACTTTCACATATTTGCTTGTCCATTTGGGCCTTTTGATGTTACTTCTGCCTCATACATGACTGTTTCCATATTACAGTGGTTGTTAAAGGGACATGTGTTACTTCTACATGAGCATCCCACCTCTGACTTAGCCTACCTGCTAATATCTTTTTCTACGTTAGGTGCACAGCTAAAGAAAACTTTTAAGGTATGCCTATTAAAAATTTTACTGAGCCTATTTGTATGGGTGATGTGTTTGCCCATCAAGCTGAGGAAAAGCTTACCCATGCAAGATTTTGCACTCAAAGAGAAGGATGGTGTGAACCACAACACTTACCACTGGCATTTTCTCTTGGAGGGCTTAGGGTCTTCATCATCATCGTTTAGCATCCACCTTCCATGCTGGCATAGGTGGGATGGTTTGCCAGGGGCTGGCCAAGCAGAAGCCTGCACCAGACTTCTGTAACTGTTTTGACAGGATTTTTACAGTTGGATGCCTTTCATAACACCAACCACTCAGCAGAGTGGATTTAGTGATCTTTATGTGGCACAAGCACAGGCAAGGTCAATTTTGGAAAGGTTTTTACAGCTGGATGCCCTTCCGAACACCAACTACTTTACAGTGAGGACTGGATGCTTTTTAAGTGGCACCTGCACTGAGAGGGTCACCAAGTAACTTGCAAGACAAAAATCATTTGTGAGGAGATGGGGGCATTGGAGGAGGTGATCTTGTGTCAGATGATGAAAGGCTATAGTGAGACAGAGAGACAGAAACAAGTGTCTTTCTGTAGAGGAAGTACAAGGTTACCCAGCCAGAGAGAGAGAGAGAGAGAGAGATTAAGAATGAAGACAGAAACAGGTGTGCTGCTGCAAAGAGATACATGGTTACCCAACCTGAAGGAAGTGCAGGAGAAGGAGAGAGAGAGGGGAAGACTGCATGATATTGATGGTGGCTAAGTGCTGGGCATACTCATAATGGATAGGGATCAGAATATAAATGGGATGGTTGAGTAAAGGAAGAGAGAGATATAGATGGTGGAAAGTGCTAGGACATATTCTTGAGGCTCGAAGGTCATAATATAAGTGGCAGGATATTGCCAAAGGAGCAAGATTAGAGAGTGCATATGGGTGGGGAAGTCTTGTGTATAACTAATCCTTTCATTAAAACCACTGCTGGCCAAAGCTTCATTGTAGTATGGGGCAGTGGCATAAAAAAATCTCTTTACTTGAAGATAGGTCAGAGGTTCTTCTGCTGAATCCATTTATCAGGTTCTTAAATACTATGGCTGCATGATAGGGACTGGTATTAATGTATGACAGCTTCTCATTTGGATTCATAAAAAGTCTATAGGCACCTGACACCAAATCTAAGGCCACATCAAGGAAATCCACTGTTTTCAGGTTGGTTTCTATTGTGACCTTGCGGCCAAAGGAATTCAT
Organism: Octopus bimaculoides; assembly: GCF_001194135.2. NCBI lineage: Eukaryota > Metazoa > Mollusca > Cephalopoda > Octopoda > Octopodidae > Octopus > Octopus bimaculoides. The sequence continues at coordinate 18,086,488 of NC_069003.1, forward strand.
AGTATTGGTGAGGTCCTTTCTAAGCATATTTGTGTATGGCCATTCACCCTTCTCGATATTGCCAGTGCATTGTCTTGTAGAGGCCAAAGCTAGCGGAAAGGACCGTTTTAAATAAATTTAAGACAAAAGAGCCAATAAGATTACAGACATCAGCACTGTCAAAGACACCCATTGCTACAATAAAGGATCCTTCTGGGTCAGTGCACTTGGCCCAGGCTGATCCCTTACTGAAGAGTTGGGTTTTTCTGGCATGCTTGATAATGCATATGACTTATTCACTAACTTCAGTACTGGACATAGTGAAATCCAATGTCTTATACAGGAGCTCACTCAATAGATGGTTAAAAATCCACTATATCAAATTGGGTGAACCTAGCTCTATCCCTGTTGCTACTGCTTTTAAACCATGTTATGACCATGCTGGTGTTATGCCATAGAGCAAAGTCAGAGGCCCTTCTTATGTTGTTATTGATCTTCTTAATCAGCTGTTTGTTCACCTGGTAACTCTCAAATTTTGCAGTGTTAATCAGCTTACAGTTGAGGTTAGAAGCAAAGTTTGGCTTGTGGTATCTTGACATATATGAACACATTTTTTCCTGACTTATGGATTCTTAGACATATCTATCTATCTATCTATCTATCTATCTATCTATCTATCTATCTATCTATCTATCTATCTATCTATCCATACACAAACACACACACACACACACATGCAAAAATGGGACAAGAACGCAAAACATTCAGACAGCTAGGTGATACAAAAAAGGGGCAACAAAACATCCAGACAGACAAAACAAGAAAAAACAAGGACAGGTCATTTGGAGTTTTCTTTCCTCAGTCGAGTTCCAGATTATCTTTGCAATTTTGGCTGGTTATACTCAAGATTGCTCCAATCTGGCCAGCCCCAAGGAAAAACTAAGCTAAGAGCCCTAGATTCCTTGGAAGAAAGCAGCGAATGTATACAAAAACAAGGATGGAAAAAAAACAGGAGAAATGGTACATGAATACAAATAACAGGACATTAACAATAGGTATCTTTCGACAAAGGACGAATTAAATTAAGTTGGCATGTGTGGACATAAGATTTGACAGGCACAGGGAGGAATATAGATGTTGCATGGATGGTAGTCAAACCAAGAAAGAAAGGTCAGGCTTGGCCGAACACCAGTCACGTGGGCAGAGAAGAAAGAGAGGGATAGAAGAATTAAGGAAGGGGTGAAAAAAATGAAAGGGAGAGTGAAGTGAAAGAGGAGGGAAGGTGAGCATGAAGAGAAGGCCAGGAAATGTGAGGGAGGGGGAACGAAAGAACGAAGATTGGAATGAACAAACCCGTGACCCGTTGGGTCATCTGAAAAGTCTGAGTTTCCCAGAAACAAAGTTTTGTTTTGTGGGTTTTCTTTTTCTTTTCCAGGTTATTTCGCATGCCTTCAATGAATGTGGCATCGAAATCTTGTGTAAGCGGAAAGATTTGGCTGCTATTTCTTGCATTTCTTTCTACCACGTATCAGGTATTTTGGGTCCTTTATTGCAAATAGCTGTTACGTGGTAGCAGGGCGTGCTAGAAATAGCAGCCAAATCTTTGGCGTTGAGATACGTTGAATACACTCAAAAATTTCTTTGTAATGGTATTCCCTTGGCTCATCTTTTGCTTTGATTCTCAGAACTGTCATCCAGATCAGCTGGTTTTGTTCGTTAATTTCCGTAAAAACATTTTTTTCATTTATTTACTTTTGTTTTAAAGTGAAAGATGTATGAACATGCATTTGAAATGGATGTGTGTGTGTGTGAGAGAGAGAGAGAGAGAAAGAGAGAATGAAAGAGAGAGCCACTTACACATACATGAGAACACACACGTTCACTCACTCATTCATCACTCTCTCTCACACATGCACACGTGCATACAAAAATGATGTACGCATATGTATTGATGCACGTATACATGACAACACACCCCTTCACTCACTCTCTCTCTGTCTTTCTCTCTCTCTGTCTTTCTCTCTCTCTGTCTTTCTCTCTCTTCCTCTCTCACTTCCTTTCTCTGTTTCCCACTCTCTCTTTCTCTCTCTCCTTCATACACACACGTCCATTTCATATACACGTACATACATCTTTCACTTTCTCATTTCTTTCACTTTAAAACAAAATAAATAATTAAAAAAAAATTTACGGAAATTAATGAACTCCAAATGATGAACGAAAGATCGACATTCACTTGAAAATAATGATTTAAAAAAAAACATTAAAATATTGTCTGTTTAAAGAAAGCTAAAATATAAATACTGTACAAGCAACTTACATTTTTGAAATCACATTCTGTTAAAAATATTTTTAAATGATTAAAATATTGTGTACGTCAAAAAGTCGTTTTTTGTTTTCCTTAGAGAGTGCGAAGATTATGTGTGTATATGTCACAGATAGCGGACGTGTGTTTGTGTTGATTTACATGCCATGACATTCATTATATGTGTGTGTACTCTATATGTGTGTTGACGTCACAGAAGCTATGTTCGTTTTTGTCATGAAATAACAAACAAAAATTGTGTTTAATCGTTTTTATTAGTAAATAGAGATCCAGATATCACAAAAATTTGTACTGCACTGCCGAAGGTAAGTAAGAAAATAAATATGCAAAAAAAATTAAGATAAAATATACTATTTCTGAGATATTTCAGGTACACACAAACATCCCTAGAGTTTTAGTATTATTAAGATATATATCTCTTTTTTTTTATATATATATGTATATATATACATACACACACACACACACACACACACACATATATATATATACATACATATATATATATATATATATATGTATGCATATATGTATATGTATGTATTTTTTTGTTGTACACGTTTTGTGATGTCCTGTGACCACATATGCATATATATTTTTTTACAGATAAATTCCTCTATTTGCATAATATCGAGGTCTCTTTCTTTCTTTTGTTGTCCTTCCTATCAATATATATATATATGTATATATATATATATATATATATATAT